>NW_004444140.1:4226107-4227333 GCF_000243295.1 Trichechus manatus latirostris
ATAGAAGGGAAATTTCTCAACATAATAAAGGACATCTATGCAAAAGCAATGGCCAACATCATTCATAATGGAGAGAGGCTGAAAACATTCCCCCTGAGAACAGGAAAAAGACAAGGATGCCCTTTATCTACGCTCCTCTTTAACATTGTGCTGGAAGTTCTAGCTAGAGCAATAAGGTCAGAAAAAGAAATAAAGGGCATCCAAATTGGTAATCAAGAAGTTAAACTGTCCCTGTTTGCGGATGATATGATACTATACGTAGCAAACCCTAAAGACTCCAATAGAAATCTACTGAAACTAATAGAAAGATTCAGCAGAGTAAGCAGGATATAAGATAAACATCCAAAAATTATTTGGAGTCCTATACACCAATAAGGAGAACGATTAAAAGGAAATCAGGTAAACAATACCATTTATACTAGCCCCTAAAAAAATAAAATACTTAGGAATAAATCTAACCAGAGACGTAAAAGGCCTGTACAAAGAAAACTACAAAACACTACTGCAAGAAACCCAAAGGGATCTACATAAATGGAAAATCATACCATGCTCATGGATAGTTAGACTCAATTTTGTGAAAATGACAATTCTACCCAAGGCAATATACATATACAACGTAATCCCAATCCAAATACCAACAACATTCTTCAAAGATATGGAAAAACTAATCATTAACTTCATATGGAAAGGGGAGAAGCCCCGAATAAGTAAAGCACTACTGAAGAAGAAGAATAAAGTTGGACGACTCACACTACCTGACTTCAGAACCTACTATACAGCTACAGTAGTCAAAACAGCCTGGTACTGGTACAACGACAGATACATTGACCTGTGGAACAGAATTGAGAACCAAGATATAAATCCATCCTCCTACTGTCACCTGATTTTGACCAGGGCCCAAAATCCATCAAATGGGGAAAAGACCATCTTTTTAACAAATGGTGCTGGCAAAACTGGATATCCATCTGCAAAAAAATGAAATAGGATCCATACCTCACGCCATATACAATAACTAACTAAAAATGGATCAAAGACCTAAATATAAAGCCAAAAAGTATAAAGTTCATAGAAGAAAAAATAAGACCATTGCTACAGGCCCTAATACATGGCATTAACAGGATACAAACCATAACCATCAACACAAAAAACCTAGAAGATAAGCTAGATAACTGGGATCTTCTAAAAATCAAACACCTATGCTCTTCAAAAGACTTCACCAAAAGAGT
>NW_004444140.1:4228161-4273029 GCF_000243295.1 Trichechus manatus latirostris
CCAGCACAGCTTGTACAAGGAAAGGTCATGGAAGCTCCATAGACACATCCAAACTCCCTGAGGGACTGAATTCCTGGGCGGAGGGCTGTGGGGACCATGGTCTCAGCGAACATCTAGCTCAGTTGGCATAACACAGTTTATAAAGACAATGTTCTACATTCTACCTTGGTGAGTAGCATCTGGGGTCTTAAAAGCCTCTGAGGAGCCATCTAAGATACTCCATTGGTCTCATCCCTTCGGGAGCAATGGAGAAGGAAGAGAACAGGGTACAAGGAAAAGATTAGTTCAAAGGACTAATGGACCACAGCTACCAAGGCCTTCACCAAACTGAGTCCAGTAAAGCTAGATGGTGCCCGGCTACCACCACTGACTGCTCTGACCGGGATCACAATAGAGGGTTCTGGACACAGCTGGAGAAGGATGTAGAACAAAATTCTAACTCACAAAGAAAAGACCAGATTTACTGGCCTATCGGAGACTGAAGAAACCCTGAGAGTATCGCCACAGACACCCTTTTAGCTCAGTTGTGAAGTCACTTCAGAGGTTCACTGTTCAATCGGGGATTGGATTGCCCCATAAAACAAAATGGGTCTAATGAGGCACAGCAGCAGTCCAGGGACAAGGGCTAGAAGGCAGAAGGGGACAGGAAAGCTGGTGATAGGGTCCCCAAGTTTGAGTAAGGACAGTGTTGATGTGTAGTGAGGTTGTTAACCATTGCCATAGGGCAACTTGTGTACTACCTGTTTAATGAGAAACTATTCTGTTCTGTAAACCTTCATCTAAAGTGAGAATTGCAGCACAATTGGAAGAGCGTAGTCAATGTCACTGAACCATGCATATTGAAATTTTTGAAATAGTGTATCTTTGGCTTTGTATATTTTCACCAAAAAAAAAAAAAATAGGTCAGGAAGGGAGAAGGTTGATATGTCATGGAGTTATTAACCAGTGTCATAAAACAATATGTGTACTACTGTTTAATGAGAAACTATTTGTTCTATAAACCTTCACCTAAAGTACAATAAAAAAATAATTAATAATTTAAAAAAAAAAACAGGATCCACCAGCTTGGTGGTGTGGGATGGAAACAAGTTACACTGTTGAGTCACATATCACAGCATTTCATGAAGAAGCAAAGATGGCTCATGGAGCCAGGTATTTGAGAGAAAGGAGGGGGAGGTGGTGAGAGGTAGAGAAGAATCCAAAAGAGGTGGAAAAAAGCAACCCCACCAACCAACAAACGGCACTCAGGGAGCCGACCAGTGTGGGTAGGTTCAATCCAAGTGGCACAGGGCTGAAGCCAGTGCCTCCCAGCCAAGAAACTGTGGCTGCAGAAAGCAGCGGGGGCGAAGTGGGGGAGAAGAAGGATGGGTGGTGGGAAAGGGTGTATAGCTGGTTACTGTTTGTTCTGACTCCTGCTGGGAGCTCCCTGAAGCTGCTTCCCTTTACTCCCTGTTGTCCAATCTCCAACAGGAGTCCAAATGGCAAGTCCATGTTGTGTTAGCTGATAAGGGACCTCTGCACATATCTCTCTTTGCTATCTGTTCTCTGTCAGTTTCTTATTCCATTTGATGCATGGCTGAGTTCTTTATCTCTTCATTTGATGCTTAGAGTTTCAGGATTGACATTTGTCTCTGTTTGACTTAGTTTTTCGGGTCTTTGCTGTGAAGGGATGGCGTGGTGCTTCTGTCTATAGCACCATGTTGCCCAGAAGTTCTTTGAATCATTTGTTTTTTAAGACCTTGTTCCTGAACTTAAATATGGTGTACTCTAATACAGCAGTCAGGACAAATGAATATAACCATAAATGATATAAGCTTGCTTAAACTAAATTCCTCATAGAGTTATAGACAAAAAAGATGCTTGCAGATATATGTCAAAGCTCTCCCTTACCAATATCCAGACACAAAGTTTTTTGTTCTCTTTCTTTAAAACACTCTTAGATTTGTATTTTTCTCCCTATGTTTCCATACCAGAGCCAGGCCTTAATTACTTTTTCAACTCTTATTTCCATGCTTTCATTTTCTGTATATATGCATATATCTGTTTTTATTTTTATTTTTTTCTGCCTCTTTTGTCTCTGGTTCCACCTCTTTCTTTCTGATTCATGTGGCAATTTTTTGTGAAAAAAATTCTTGATCAAATATCACTTTCTGACAGGTCCATGCTTAATAAATTTTACTAGCTTCTTGCTCTCCATTGGGTCATGTTATGGACTTATAGAAGGGACTCTTTAAAATTATTTATCTTTAACTCTCATTTTACACATGAGAAAATATAGCCCAGAAATATTAAGTGACTTTTCCACACACTTCAGTGTCTCCTATATACCAATTCATTCAGCATTCATCAAATATTTATGCTGTACACAGTGTGATTCATGAAGGAACTGTGTATTTCCATCTTTATCTCCCTAATGCTTAGCAGTGTACCTGACTCTTACAATGTGTGTAGACGATATCTAATAGATGGATAAATGGGTTTATGGATGGATGAGTGACTGAAGGAATGTGAAATGTTCTGAGATACAAAAATTGTGGCAAACATTCATTATAACTTAGTATTAGTGGATAATTTTAGTATCTATTTCATAGGAATGTTATGAGAATAAAATGAGTAAATATTTGTGATGTGCTCAAAACAGGTCACTCTTAGTCATAATGATGACATAGATAATAACAATGATTATAAATGTTCCCACCGTTTGTACCACAAGGGATTCAGAGATGCCTTAAGAAACTGCCCCTATCTTCAAAGAACTTTAACCTGTTACTTCATTATAGGCTGTCGTATGTATGATATGACCTCCTATACTCTATGCATACTCTATTCTTTCAATCACATTTTATGCTCCAATAATAATAAATATAATGATGAATGACTATATAAACAAATAAACATTTATTCATTTATTTATAAATATTTATCTTTTATTTATATTATCAATATTTATTGTATATATATGATTTGGAAGAAAACAGATTAGTTATAATTTGAATTTCTATTAATTTGATTGCTTCATTTCTTTGAAGATTATTATTTCTGGGTTTACTCTTGGGCTGAATCATATTTTTATTTCTGAATATTGTGATGTGATCCTGAGAGCAACTCTCTGGATAACAGAAATAGAAACTAAACTGCAGTTTCAAACTTAAGTCTTTGGTTTCTTGGATACACTGTAATTTTTCTTCCTTATAAGTTCCTCTGCTCCGTCAGGGTCCTTGCCCTTGGAATTAATCACTAGATTTTCTCAAGTAGACATTTTATTGCTCCTTGTCTTTAAATACTTAATGGTAAACTTTCTGGGGATTTCTAGCTGCAGCATTTCCTTATCTCAGCCCTTTTCACTATAATTACCTAATTTCTTCACAAACATCTTCCAAAAAGAGTTAACAACTTGTCTTTTTCCCCAAGTCTAATTTCTTTAGGAGTATCACTACAAAGTTATATGTAGGCATGATACATTCCTTGATATTTCTATATTAATGAATGCATTTAATTTACTTCTTTACCGTATTCCTCTGATTGAAAAAAGATGATGTCTTTATTGTGAGTCACAAAGAATGACATAATAACTACCATAATTTACTGCCACAGTTTGAGCCCTATGGGCAGCAATACTTAATGATTGTTGTGGTCCAATTACAACATGGAACTGTTACAAACACAGATTGGTGAACAGGTAATATAATGCCTAAAATGATAGCAGTACAGCAGTTGATGCTGGATGGCCGTGCCAAATGGCAGACTGGCAATTTTAAACTCCTCTTATCAGCCTTAAAGTTCGTAGTAATTTGCCATCTGAGTCATTTCTAGATTTTATTAGCAAGACATCAGGACTTAAATGTGTTCTTCACAAATCCGTCAACTAATCAACAACTGCGTGTTAACATAGTATAGTTATTAAGGAACCTTTAAGCTCAATTTAAACTGAATATTTTAAAAGTCTTCCTAGAATGTCATAAACTAATATTTAAAGTAAAATTTAAGTAATAACATATGTCATTTTAAACTTTTTCTTAATATAGTAAAACTGATGTAAGTTCTTAAATTCTATGAAAAAATACAATCATGTTATTTGGATAGGAGAGCATTAAGCATTACCTTACTAAATGTCCCAAGTACCTAGAAGAGTGCCTCAGAGGCATAGTGAGGAGGATGCCAAAAGGGGGCATTTGCACCAGGTGCAAGTTCAAGGAGGTGACCGACGAGGCACGGAATGACATTCTGAGGTGCCACAAATATGAAAGGCACCTGACTGATGAAGGAATTTCTGCTGATGCGTTGCCACTGTCAAGGTCTATTCATCTTAAAATTAAACCTGTTGCCATCACATCAATTCTGACTCATAGCTACTCTATAGGACAGAGTAGAGCTGTCCCATAGGGTTTCAAAGGAGCAGCTGGTGGATTACCACTGCTGACGTTTTGGTTAACAGACAAACTCTTAACCACTGTGCCACCAGGGCTCTGTCACATGCATATGAGGCGATTGAGTCCTCAAAGTGACATCTTTGCTTTTTAATACTTTAAAGAGGTCTTTTGTGGTAGATTTGCCGAATGCAATACATTAGATTTCTTGACTGCTGTTTCCATGGCCATTGATTGTGGGTTCAAGTAAAACAAAATCCTTGGCAGCTTGAATATTTTCTCCATTTATCATGATGTTGCTTATTGGTCCAGTTGTAAGGATTTTTGTTTTCTTTATATTGAGGAGCAATCCATACTGAAGTCTTTAGTTAGTGACAGTAGGGGTTGAAAACAAAAACAAACAAACAAAAAAGTCCTGAGTCTCACCATGTCTGATTTCAAGCTACTAACCTGATATCACTGAACCCAGAGTTGGGAAGAGACATGCCTAATTGGCTCTCACTAGTTCTTACCAGCCTACTCGAGTACACTATGGACTCTATTCCTCCTTTTAAGTAGCCACCCCTGCTCATCTTTCCCATATTATCTTATTTGTCATTTCATTCAAGGAATCATTCCTAACCTCTGCTCCTAAATTTGGTTATTTGGCCCTTCCAAATGCTGTCATTGCTTCTGTAATAAGCCTGTCTTAAAGATTTTAGCCTATGTTGTGATTGCCTGTTTAATTATCTCTATGTACCACTAGATTACAGGCTACTGGAGGGTACAGACTTCTAGAAATATGCACAGGACTTGACCCATAGTAAATGCTCAAAAAATATTTGTTAAAAAAATTAGCAAATGCATGCAAGAACATACTTATGAAATAATTTTGTGAAATAAGAAATTTTTAGTACTTAGATAGTATAGTTTATAGCTGGTATTACAGATTGAATTGTGTCCCCACAAAATATATGTTGAAGTCCTAACCTCCAGTACCTGTGAACATGACCTTATTTGGAAATAAGGTCTTCAAAGGTGCTGTCAGTTAACATGAGGTCGTAAGACATAAACCCAGACACAGAAGGAAGACAGCCATGTGAAGATGGAGGTGGAGATTGACATGACTGATAAACCCAGGAACACCAGTGATTGCCAGGAACCACTAGAAACTAGGTAGAGGCAAGGAAGGATCCTCCTCCTAGAGACTTTAGGGAGTATGGCTCTGCTGACACCTTGAATTCAGACTTCTAGCTCCAAAATTTTGAGACAATAAATTTTGTTGTTTTAGCTACCACCACCGACTGCTCTGACATGGATCACAAAAGAGGGTCCTAGACAGAGGTAGAGAGCAATGTAGAACAAAGTTCTAACTCACACACACAAAAGACCAAACTTATTGGCCTGAGAGAGGACTGGAGAAACCCCAAGAGTAGGGCCCCCAGACACCCTTATAGCTCAGTAATGAAGTCACTCCTGAGGTTCACCCTTCAGTGAAAGATTAGACAGGCCCATAAAACAAAACGAAACTAAATGGGCACACCAGCCCAGGGGCAAGGATGAGAAGGCAAGAAAGAACAGGAAAGCTAGTAATGGGGAACCCAAAGTTGAGAAGGGGAGAGTGTTGACATGTTGTGGAGTTGGCAACAAATGTCACAAAACAATATGTATATTAATTGTTTTTTCCTTTATTTTATTGTTGTACTTTAAGTGAAACTTTACAATTCAAGTTAGTCTCTCATACAAAAATTTATAGGTTTGTGGTTATGTGACCCTAACTGCTCTCCCCAGACTGTGACAGCACACTCCTCTTTTCAGATTTCCCATGTCCTTTCAACCAGCTCCTGACCCTCTCTGCCTTCTCATCACACCTCCAGACAGGAGCTGCCCATTTAGTCTCATGTATCTATTTGAGCTAAGAAGCATGCTCTTCATGAGTATCATTTTATGTCCCATAGTCCAGTATAATCGTTGTCTGAAGAGATGGCCTTGGGAATGGTTTCAGTTCTAGGTTGACAGAGAGTCCAGGGGCCATGCTTTCTGGAGTTTCTCCAGTCTCAGTCAGACCTTTAAGTCTGGTCTTTTTACTAGAATTTGAGTTATGCATGCCACCTTTCTCCTGCTCCATCAGGGACTCTCTGTTGTGTAACCTGTCAGGGTGGTCATTGGTGGTAGCTGGGCACCATCTAGTTCTTCTAGTCTCAGGCTGATGCAATCTCTGGTTTATGTGGCCCTTTCTGTCTCCTGGGCTAATACTTTCCTTGTGTCTTTGGTGTTCTTCATTCTTCTTTACTCCAAGTGGGTTGGGACCAATTGATGCATCTTAGATGGCCACTCACTAGCTTTTAAGACCACAGATGCCACTCACCAAAGTAGGATGCAGAACATTTTCTTAATAAGGTTTGTTATGCCAATTGACCTAGATGTCCCCTGAAAACATGGTCCCCAGAACTCCGCCTCTGCTACTCTGTCCCTCAAAGTGTTTGATTGTATTCAGGAAACTTCTTAGCTTTGGTTTAGTCCAGTTGTGCTTACTTACCCTGCAGTGTGTGCTGTCCTTCCCTTCACTTAAGATAATTCTTATCTACTGTCTAGTGAATAACCCTCTCCCTCCCTCCTCACCCTTGTAACCATCAAAGAATGTTTTCTTCTGTGTTTAAACCTTTTCTTCAGTTCTTATGATAGTGGTCATATAAATATTTGTCCTTTTGTGACTAAATTCACTCAGCATAATGCCTTCCAGATTCCTCCATGTTAGAAGAAGTTTCATGGATTCATCTTTGTTTTTTATCACTGCGTAGTATTCCATTGTATGAATATACCATAATTTATCCTTTCGTCCATTGATGGTCACCTAGGTTGTTTGCATCTTTTTGCTATTGTGAACAGTGCTGCAATGAACATGGGTGTGAATATATATATTTGTGTGATGGCTCTTATTTCTCTAGGATATATTCCAAGGAGAGGGATTGCTGGATCCTATGGTACTTCTATTTCTAGCTTTTTAAGGAAGTGACAAATCGATTTCCAAAGTGGTTGTACCATTTTACATTCCCACCAACAGTGTATAAGTGTTCCAGTCTCTCCACAACCTCTCCAGCATTTATTATTTTGTGTTTTTTGGATTAATGCTAGCCTTGTTGGATAAGATGGTATCTCATTGTAGTTTTGATTTGCATTTCTCAAATGGCTAATGATTGTGAGCATATCTTCGTGTTTTTGTTAGCTGCCTGAATGTCTTCTTTGGTGAAGTTCCTGTTCATTACTAATTGTTTAATGGGGAAGTAGTTTGCTCTGTAAACCTTCATCCTAAGTAAAATTAAAAAAAAAATATTTTGTTGTTTTATGCTACCCACTTGTTAGTCCTTTGTTACAACAGACTTAAGAAACTAATAGAACCAAGTAAGTCAGTTCTGGGTTCACAGTATTTACAGAATAAGAACATGAGTCCTATACAAATTTATTGTACAAATCAGAAAATGATTACAAATTAGATGACAAAGTTCATACAATCTTTCTCAGATATTCACAGAGCACCTATTATACACCCATAGACACTCCAGGGGAGTAGGGAAGATAATGAGTGCTTGGGGAAATTCTTAAGTTGTGTACCCCACCCCCAATTCGAGCCCCTAAGGGCAATCTCTAAATTAAACCCCCCACCCCAATTTCAAGAAGCTGTCTTTCAAATTTCTTGGCATAGACAGTTGAGCGCTTCCAGTATTCCATTCATTTCTTGAAGATCTCAGTTGATGTTCCATTATTTTCTGGAGCCTTGTTTTTTGCCAGTGCCTTCAGTGCAGCTTGGACTTCTTCCTTCAGTACCATTGGTTCTTGATCATATGTTACCTCTTGAAATGGTTGAACCTTGACCAATTCTTTTTGGTACAGTGACTTTGTGTATTCCTTCCATTTTCTTTAGATGCTTCCTACATTAGTCAATTCTTTGCCTGTAGAATTCTTCAGTGTTGCAACTCTAGGCTTAAATTTGTTATTCAGTTTCTTCAGCTTGAGAAATGCTTAGCATATTCTTCTCTTTGGTTTTATAACTCCAGATCTTAGCACATTTCATTATAATACTTTACTTTGTCTTCTTAACCCACCCTTTATATCTTCTGTTCAGTTCTTTTACTTCATAATTTCTTCCATTCTCTTTAGCTACTCTACGTTCAATGAACCAGCGCAGAGCTGGAGATGCTCACTCATCTTTGCCAAGAAATTTGGAAGACAGCTACCTGGCCAATGAGCTGGAAGAGATCTGTATTTGTGTCCATTCCAAAGATAGGTGATCCAATGAAATGTGAAAATTATCAAACAATATTATTAATATTACGCACAAGTAAAATTATGCTGAAATTTCAAAAGCGAGTGCAGTATTACATAAACAGGAAACTGCCAGAAATTCAAGCCAGATTCAGAAGAGGCCATGGAACCAGGGATAAGATTGCTGATGTTAGATGGGTGATGGCTGAAAGCAGAGAATACCAGAAAGATGTTTACCTTTGTTTTATTGATTATGGAAATACATTTGACTACGTGGATCAAAGCAAATTAAGGTTAATATTGCAAAGCATGAGAATCCCAGAACACTTAATTGTGCTCATGAAGAACCTGTACATAGACCAAGAGGCAGTCATTCGAACAGAACAAAGGGATATTTTGTGGTTTAAAGTCAGGAAAGGTGTGCCTCAGGGTTGTATCCCTTCACTATGCAATCAATATGCTGAGCAAATAATCTGAGAAGCTGGACTTTGTGAAGAAGAACGTAGCATCAGGACTGGAGGAAGAGTCATTAACAACCTGTGATATTCAGATGACACAAACTTGCTTGCTGAAAGTGAAGAGGACTTGAAGGACTTGACTGACGAAGATCAAAGGCCACAGCCTTCGGTATGGGTTATACCTCAACATAAAGAAAAAAATCCTCACAACTGGACCAATAAGCAACATCATGATAAACAGAGAAAATATTGAAGTTGTCAAGTGTTTCATTTTACTTGGTTCTACAATCAACTCCCATGGAAGCAGCAGTCAAGAAATTAAACAACATATTGCATTGGGCAGATCAGCTGCAAAAGACATCTTTAAAGTGTTAAGAACAAAGATATCACTTTGAGGACTAAGATGCACCTGACGCAAGCCATGGTATTTTCAATCACCTCGTATGCATTCAAAAGCTGGACAATAAGTAAGGAAGACTGGAAAAGAATTGATGCCTTTGAATTATGGCATTGGTGAATAATATCAAATATACCATGGACTACCAGAAGAACAAACAAATCTGTCTTGGAAGAAGTACACCCAGAATGCTACTTGCAAGCAAAGATGGTGAGATTTCATCTCATGTACTTTGGACATGTTTTCAGGAGGGACCAGTCCCTGGAGAAGAACATCATGCTTGGTAAAGTAGAGGGTCAGCGAAAAAGAAAAAGAACCTCAACGAGATAAATTGACACAGTGGCTGCAACAATGGGCTCAAACACTGCAACGATTGTGGGGATGGTCCAGAACCAGGCAGTGTTTCGTTCTGTTGTACATAGGGTCGCTATGAGTCGGAACTGACTCAATGGCACCTAACAACAACTTCCACTCAGCCTGCTTACTCATGCATTTCTGAATGGTGGTGTGTAGAAAACTGGAGAAAAATGCTTGCAGAAAGAAGAGCAGCACAAAGGCTCAGAGCCAGAGAACTAATGCCACATTGGGAACAACTGTTCAACATGATTGGAAAGTAGAGTTTGACATAGAATGTGTTGCAGCTGGTGAAATAAACAGAAGTTATATCATAAAATAATCTAGAAAACCATAATAATGTATTGTGTACATGGCAGAAAATATATCTGAAATATTATGAAAAGTAAAAAAAAATGTTATTTTTTGAGTGTGAAAAACATTAACTTGTTGAATAAAGGCTGAGTTTCATGTAACTTTCAAAACAGTAACTATATTTCTTTACAGAGGGAAGGTAGTAGTCTCTTATCTCGTGTGATAAGTAGTTGCCCTTTGTAGTGGTAGTTGCCTCTATTATTTCTCATGGCAAATTCACTACTGGCATTTTTTAACATTCTGAATACAAAAGTCATGGTTATGATAATTGCCCTTTGGTCTTCATGTCTATTATACTGGTGGTTTCAAATGTTGTCCTTCTGTTAACTGCATCATGGAATAATCCATTTTTTTTTTTTATTAACTTCACTTTTCCACCCCCACCATTCCACCTGTCTTTACATATAGTAAACAGTGATGAGATTATTTAGTTTTCTCATTACCATGACAAAATTTGGAAACAAAACTGCCTTGATCAAAGATATGGTTGCCAAAAAGAATATTTTTTTCCACAATCTATTGTAATCATCACAAATAATCTAAGGATTCTTACTACACTAATAGCAAGTCGTAGAGAAATGAAGATTGTTATGTTGGGATTTCCCTTTATTCTGTAAATTTAGGAATCCCTTTGAAAACCTGGCTTAAATTTTGAAAATCTCAGGTGCTAAATTAGGCAGCCTTCATATCTGTCTACCTGTCTATCTACCTATCTGCCTAAATATCTATCTATCTATCTATCTAATCTATCATCTATCTCTCTCTTCCTCCCTCCCCACCAACCTATCTACCTGTCTATCTTTCTACCTACATAGCTACCTACTATCTGTCTGTCCATCTATTTGCTATCCGTCCATCTGTCCATCCATCCATCCACCCATCCATCCACCCACCCACCCACCTACCTAGCTATCTTTCTATATACCTACCTACCTATTTACCTGTCTGTAAATCTGTCTATCTATCTATCATTATCTATCTATCTATCATCTTGACCAAGACAGCCTAAATGTTCCCCTCAGCTTGACTACCTTTAGACAGGTTTCTTTCTGTCTTATCTCCTTTACCTCCCTCTCTCTCCCCAGCCCTGATATTATCCAGGCATCTAAATAGGGAGTTATCTCTACATTTCCTCTGTCTCTTTCTGGCCCTTACATAATCCAGGTGGCCTACTACAGCCAAAGAAAGCATTCTCAACCAATGTTCCTAAATTGCAAGTTTAGTAAATCACCCATGCATAGTTCAGCACTTCCACCAACATCCTCCAATACTTTTCCAGTAGCCCACCCTAGCCCATAAGAACTCTGCCACCATTTCTTTTCATGGAGCTGAGCCAGATTTAGTTCTTTCTGAACTCTCTCTCCCCTATTGCAATAGCCTCGACTAAAGTAATCCCTGCCTGTTTAACATTATTTCATGTAATTTCTTAAATATGTATACACACAGACACACACACACACACACACACGCATATTTATATTTGTAAATACATGCACGTAACTGACTTGTGGGAGTCATACCTACCACTCATGGCGCTAGTTGTCCTTCAAATTCCAAGTCACAGACCAGAGTGATTAATATTGGGTGTTTGTTTCCTTCTGGAAATGGAACATAGTTACCATATTTTTACGCAAATAATGTGCACCTTCTACGTTTGTTTGCCAAAGGCTCCCTTCCCCCATGAGATATTTTTGTCAGCTTTCTATGCTAATTTTTTTTTTTTTTTTACAGTAACATGTAAAAAAAATTTGCATAGTGGTGCTTGTGAAAATACTTCATGGGGGAGGGAGTAATTGGCAAACAAGGTAGAAGAAGCATATTATTTGTGTAAATATGCAGTACATTCTAGTGTTTATAAGAATCTATTTCCCTGCATTTATCTCTTTCTTAGGGGCTTATTCCAGTATCTTGGAACCACTTAGAGAGACGTTGTGTTACTAGCATCCCCCGTTGGAATATAGGAAAGGAAAAAAGAAAATGTGTGTTTTAATTTAAATTGTTTTAATTTTTAGCATGTTAAACTTCCACAGTCTTTTCTTCCTTCTGAATTGCTATTCTGTCGCATTTTGTCCTTTATTCATATTTTTATAGGAAATTTCCATCATACTTACTAATTTGTACTAGTTTGTATTATGATATTTACAGCTTGTTTATAAATTGGAATATTTTCCAATTTTAATATTGTTTATGATATTATATATATATATGAAAAATATTATAGTTCTCAGTCTCTCTTGTAATTAAGGATGGACATGTGTGTAAACTCTGGCCAATAGAATGTAACTTAGATATCATGTGCAGCTTCCAGGAACTTCTCTAAAATACATTGATGTTGATGCATGCCCTTTGACCATTCTTCTTCATTAATTTAATCATCCTATTATTGGAGCCCTGGTGGCAGAGTGGTTAAAGTGATTGACTGTTAACCAAAAGATTGGCAGTTCAAAACCACCAGCAGCTCTATGGGAGAAAGATGTAGCGGTCTGCTTCCTTATAGATTTATGCCTTGGAAACCCTATGGGGGGGTCTATGAGTCAGAATTGACTTGATGGCAGTGGGTTTGTTTTGTTTTGGTTATTGTTGGTATGCAGATGACTCCTTAGACATTAAGATGGGCAAGATTTTAAGAAATGGAGGAATTTTGAACCACCATACAAGTTGTGGACTGTCTTCCTCCAGAATGAATTTCTAATATATTTAAGCCACTGTTTTCCTCCATTTTAGTAGCAACAGAAATCTTAAATTCTTGCAATATTAAAGGGACAAAAGTTTAATGAATGATAAAAAGAAATTAAAGTGATAAGAGAAAAGACCATCCATTGTAATAGAAGTGAGAAAAGCAAAATGTTGCAAGAAGAAAGACATAGTAAATAGTTTACAATGCTTCAGAGCAAATAAACCTGAGAAATCTGTGTTGAACTTGGTATTATGAGGTCTTTTGTAATTTTCAAGTGGGCAATTTTAGATTGTGTTCTGGTTGTTTTATGTTAGCACTGATAACTTTTTCTATGCAGTTTACATGTTATTTAATAAACTTTTGTGTTTTTCTTCACTATGCTTTATATACATTTTATTAGCAAAGATTTCCTTAGAAAATTTCACAGAAATTACTTCATCCTTTTTTTTTCCCCCCATTATCATGGTTTACTGTGAGTGAAGTATACTTTCTCATTCCGCTGATGTTAAGTTTAGCCTTATGACCTGCCTTGACCAATGGAATACAGCTGAAACCTGAAGAGGCATCGTGTGTTTCTGCTCACTTCTATCGTATTCTACCATTGGAAATGAAGAGCATATCCTGACCTGGTGTGAATCTAACGTACAACCTGAAGCAGAGCTACTCCAGATATGTGAGAGAAGTACATGCAAGAAATAAATGACTATTGTCATAAACCACTGAGATTTGGAGGTTGTTTGATATATACCATTATCACAGCAATAAAGGAGTAGATATTTGGTAAATATTTATTGATGTATTAGTGATACAAATAAATTAATGTGTGTACAGTGAAATTCCCATTAAAGGAAAGAATATACAAATTATTATATTATTGAATTGTTATAATGTATTCCTTGTCAACTTCTGAAAATAATTGGGTTATTATGTGTATTAGTTTCCTATTAGTGCTGTAACAAGTTACCACAAACTTGGTAGCTTAAAACCACACATATTTATTTTCTTAGAGTTCTGTATGTCAGAAGTCTGACACAGGTCTCACTGTGCTAAAATCAAGCTGTTGGCAGGGCTGCATTCCTTGCTGGAGGCTGCAGAGGAGTATATATGTTTTCTTCCCTTTTTCATTATCTGCTGCCTATCCGGAGCCATGGTGGTGGTGCAGTGGTTAAGAAGTCCGTATGTTAACCAAAAAGCTGGTAGTTCAAATCCACCGGCTGCTCCTTGGAAACCCCATGGGGCAGTTCTATTCTGTCCTATAGGGTCGCTGTGTGTCAGAATCGACTCAACGGCAACGGGCAGCCTCTCTGAATTCCTTAAATCATGGCCTCTTTCCTCTATCTTCAAAACCAGCAATGGCAGGTCAAGTCCTTTTCACAGAGCATCTCTCTGACCTGTATTTCTGCTTCTTCTTCTTCCACTTTGAAAGATCCTTGTGATTACATTGGGCCAACCCAAATATTCTCCCTATTATATGGATCGCTAAATTGCAATCTTCATTCCATCTGCAACTTTAACTCCTTGTTGCATATGTAGTAGATTGTAAGGTGTCCCACCTCAAAAGATATGCCCATCAGAACCTGTGAATGTGACCTTATTTGGAAAATAGGTCTTTGCAGATGTAACTAAATTAAGTAACCTGAAATGAGATCATCTTGGATAAGAGTAGGCCTTAAATCCAATAAAAATCATCCATAGAAAAAAGAGAAGGGGAGAAAACACAGGGGAAGGCCATGTAAAGATTGAGGCAGAGATTAGAAATATGCAGCCCTAAGTAAAGCAATGCCTGGAACTACCTGAAGAAGGCAGAGAGAAGGAAGGATTCTCCCGTAGATTCTTTAAAGAGAGCGTGTACCTGCCTACACATTGATTTTGAACATCTGGCTTCCAGAACTGTGAAAGAAAATAACTTTAGGCCACCAAGTTTGTGGTAATTTGTTATGGTAGTAGTAGAAATCAAATACACCATAGAAGACAACATATGCATAGGTTCCAAGGAATGTTATTGTTGTTAGGTGTGCTTGAGTCAGTTCCAAGTCATAGCAACCCTATGTACAATGGAACGAAACATCACTTGGTCCTGTGCCATCCTAACAACTGTTGTAATGTTTGAGCCCATTGTTGTAGCCACTGTGTTAATAAATCTCACTGAGGGTCTTCCTCTTTTTTGCTGACTCTCTACTTTACCAAGCATGATGTCCTTCTCCAGGGACTGGTCTCTCCTGATAACATGTCCAAAGTACATGAGATGAAGTCTCACCATTCTTGCTTCTAAGGAACATTCTGGCTGTACTTCTTCCAAGACAGATTTTTTTATTCTGTCATATATCCAGCATTCTTTGCCAACACCATAATTCAAATGCAGCAATTCTTCTTTGGTCTTCCTTATTCATTTTTCAGCTTTCAGATACATATGAGACATGGAAAATACTGTGGCTTGGGTCAGGCACACTTTAGTCCTCAAAGTGACATCTTTGCTTTTTAACACTTTAAAAAGGTCTTCTGAAGCAGGTGTTCCCAAGGCAATACATCATTTGAGTTTTACTATAGGTGTTTATTGAAGAATCAAATAAAATGAAACCCTTGATAACTTCAATATTTTCTCCTTCTATCATGATGTTACTTATTGGTCCAGTTGTGAGGATTTTTGTTTTCTTTATGTTGAGGTGTAATCATACTGAAGACCATAGTCTGATGTTCATCAGGAATAGGATGTGTATATCTTTGGAGGCCATTATTTTGCCTACAACATTATATAATCTATAACTGATGAACTGATGTCTTCATGCAAAATACTTTTAATTTAAGGGATATATATATATAGGATCCATAATCAACTCCATGGAAGCAGCAGTCAAGAAATCAAATGATACATTGCATTGGGCAGATCTGCTGCAAAAGATCTCTTTAAAATATTTAAAAGTAAAGATATCACTTTGAGAACTAAGGTGTGCCTGACGCAAACCATGGTATTTTGAATCTCCTCATATGCATGTGAAAACTAGACAATGAATAAGGAAGACTGAAGAAGAAGAATTGATGCCTTCGAATTATGGGGTTGGCAAAGAATGCTGAATATACCACGGACTGCCGGAAGAATGAACAAATTTGTCTTGGAAAAAGTACAGCCAAAATGCTCATTAGGCATAAGGATAGTGCCTTAGTAATCTAGTGCTACTATAACAGAAATACCATAAGTGGATGGCTTTAACAAACGGAAGTTTATTCTCTCACAGTCTGTGATGCTAGAAGTCCAAATTCAGAGTGCCATCCCCAGGGGAAAGCTTTCTCTCTCTGTCAGTTCTAGGGAAAGATCTTTGTCATCAGTCTTCCCCAATCAAGGAGATTCTCAGCACAGGGAACCCGGGTCCAAAGGATTTGCCATTCTCTTGGCTCTTGTTTCTTGGTGGTATGAGGTCCCCACATTCCTCCACTCCCTTCTCTCTTTTATATCCCAAAAGAGATTGACTTAAAACACAACCTAACCTTGTAGACTGAGTCCTGCCTCATTAACATAACTTCCTATAATCCTGCCCCATTAACATCATAGGGATAGGATATACCACAAATAAGAAAATCACTTCAGATGACAAAATGATGGACAACCACACAATACTGGAAATCATGACCTAGCCAAATTGACAGATATTCTGGGGGGACACAATTCAATCCATGACAGACTCCTGGTGTACACTGTTTAAGAGCTCAGCTGCTAACCAAAAGATCAGCAGTTTGAATCCACCAAGAGCTCTTTAGAAACCCTATGGGGCAATTCTACTCTGTCCTATAGGGTCGCTATGAGTTGGGATCGACTCAACGGCAATAGGTTTTGTTTTGTTTTTATATACCACAAGCAACTAGCTATAAATCCAGACTGGTTGTTTCAACTCATAGAAGACAGTAGTGAAATAATACCACTTTACTTTTTTAACACTAGCTACTATACATAATGTAGTTCAAAACAATATTCAAATACTATCTCTTTCACTATTTATTGCTATATAATAAACTTCCCTATGACTTTGTGGCTTAAAACTATAATCATTTTACTTGCCCATGTTTCTGTGGATTAGGGACTTGGGCAGGTCATACACTGGGCTGCATTCAGCTTGTGGCTTGCTGTGGGCTGGAAGGTATAAGAAGACTTGACTCATATGTCTGTCAACTTGGTACTCATCCACATGGTTTCTGTGTCTCTGTCTAGGTGGTTAGCTTTGGATTTCTCATAGTATGGTGGTCTCAAAATTGTCAAACTTCACCTGTGACTTCTAAGAAAGGTGAAAATGTAATTAATGCCTGGCATCACTCTTTCCACGTTATAATGGTTAAAGCCAGTCACAGCACCAGCCCTGTACCAAGAGGGGAAATTGACACCACAGTTTATGAGAGGAATGGTATGGAATCGTGGCCATATTTAATTTACCACACACAGGACCCACTTCAGAGGCACATGACTTGTCTAGTTGCACAGCGTCCTGCACTTAGAAGGGTCCTGCACTTGATTTAGTGGTTTAATGCTCTGTATCTCAGTCTCTAAATTCTTAATATATTTTGAACAAGGGGCTCTGCATTTTCATTTTTATTGGGCACCACAAATTATGTAGCTACTTCTCACCATACACATAAACTAGAGAGGTAAAAAAGTATTAAACTTATTCTTCACATTAAAAAAAAAAAAAAGATCTATAGATGTTAAGTAATTTGCATTAATTTCCGTCTTTCACTAGTTCCACTCTTTCAGCAAGTGGTAGAGTAGGGTTTACAATCTCCAGGTCCTGTGCTCTTTCAGTAACCCTATTTTACTTGATTTTTATAAGAATCTATACCTTTTTTTAAGGATAAAATAAAAATTATAAAATTTTGTTATGTGTCTGGGTGCCAATCTAGGGGCTTTAAAATCTTCCAAGTATAATCAATAACCTTATGAGGTGACAACGCATTTTATAGATGAGAACATTTGGACTTTTTGATTTTAATTAAAGTGCTCTCAACAAACATATTAGTCAGGAATCTGTCTGCAAATGGAATGCGCTGAATTCAAACTAACTTAAAAGTAAAGGAGACATTTACTGACTCACATGAGTTAAAAGTCTGGGTGGAATACACTGGCTTCCTGTTCAGAGGAAACGGGACTCTAGCGTCGTTAGGGTTCAGATTCATTATCTTTTTCTCTCTATAGCATGTTTTCTGGTTATGTTTTAAGTTCAGTTGAAAATGTCTTTTTTTTTTTCAATATTTTCTCTATGTTGGCTTATTCCTCAGGCTTATTTCTTAGGTAGCTTTTCTCCAAAGATGGTTTATATCAGTGCTAGGCTTACATTGGTCTTTATCACTACCGTCTTACAAGGACAAAAAAGTCTCTCTCTTCCAGAATTCATAGCAGTCCCCACCAAAGAACTCAAATTGGCTCATCTTTTTTTTTTTTCTCCATATGTTCACTCCTGAATCAAACTCTGTGACCTGTGGAATAGCATATTCTGACAGTTCAGGTTTGGGTCACCAAAGAAACCAAATTGGCTCATCTTTTTTTTTTTTTTTTTTTTCCCATATGTTCACTCCTGAATCAGACTCTGTGACCTGTGGAATGGCATATTCTGACTGTTCAGGTTTGGGTCTCCTGCCTAATCCCTGAACTTTAAGTCATGCTAAGCACAACTCAAATCTTAAGAACTAAAAATGGAGGTTAAGTCATTCCCTAAAAACAGGCTTGAGAGACAGACATCATATTCTACTAAGTAGTCGAGGTGGAGTATGAAACCATATACAACAGATTTCAAAACTCAGTCTTTTTTTTTTTTTCAACCACAGTATACAGCTATGGGACTAACTCTGTGCTATCACTACCACCTCATGGTTCATCTTATTTTCAGTGATGAGATGTGGAATGATCTCCTTATGTTAAACACTGCTGTATGCATATTAAATGCTTTAATGTGATATCTCATAGGAAGTTTACAGAAGCAGACATTGTTAGTAAATGGGCCATCCTAGTATCTTTTGGGAACCCTGGTGGCACAGTGGCTAAGTGCTCAGCTGCTAACCAAAAAGTCTGCAGCTTGAATTTGCCAGCTGCTCCTTGGAAACCCTATGGGGCAGTTCTACTTTGTCCTATAGGGTCACTATGAATCTGAATTGACTCTAAGGCAACAGGTTGTTTTTGTTTTGTAGTATCTTATGCATTTACATGTGATCTGAGGCTGGTCATTTGCAGATGATAGGCTTTATGATATTTTAATGTGGATAGAGTCTGAGATCAGAGCCATAAGGAAAAATATTATGAACTGTAGAAAACTATTAAATATTAGTAACTGTAGAAAATTGAACTGCAACCTTTTGCACCCTGCTTTATTCTAGTTTCTACACAATGTAATTTTTGCATTAATTATAATTATGGATTTAAAATTGTATATAGAAAGTAGAAATCTTCTTTTCAACATGAAATATTTTGGCTCAAAGCAGGCCTATGGTTTATCCTTTCTTCAATGTAATCATTTTTCTTACACTTTTTAGTGAAATGTATAACCTATATAGTCATTTCCTGGCTAGAAATTGACAAATGAATACTATGAACATTTTAAGTAGAGTTTTATTTTTTAGATGTGATCCGCTTGTACTGGGAACAAGTAAATTAACAAAAATCTGTTGTTATAATACTGCGAACAAAGGCATTTTCAATTGTATTTAAAGCATGAACAGAAAACATGTTTTTAGACATATTGCAGCTGGAATTAACCCTGAGTTGGCCCTGGCCAGCTTACGGGAAGTTGTGATTTTTATTCTCTTTAATCAGAAAACACAAGTGTTTGACATCCTTGCCAAATTGTTTATAAATGGAGCAGAATAACTCTCTTGTACATTAAGTGGACTTTTAAAACTTTTTGCCTTCTTGTGGTGTATCATGGATTGAATTGTGTCCACCAAAAAATACGTGTATCAGTTTGAATGGGCCATGGTTCCCAGTATTGTATGACTGTCCACCATTTTGTCATCTGATGTGATTTTCTTAAGTGTTGTAAATCTTGCCTCTATTATATTAATGAGGAGGAATGGGCGGCAGTTGTATTGATGAGGCAGGACTCAATCTACGGGATTGGATTGTGTCTTGAGCAGTTTCTTTTGGGATATAAAAGAGACAAGTGAGCAGAGAAAAACAACCTCATACCACCAAAAAAGCACTGCTGGGAGCAGAGTGCGTCCTTTGGACCTAGGTTTCCTGTGTGGAGAAGCTCCTAGTCCAGGAGAAGATTGATGAGAAGGACCTTCCTCCAGAGCCAGCAGAGACAGAAAGCCTTCCCCTGGAGCTGATGCCTTTAATTGGATTTCTAGCCTACTTTACTATAAGGAAATAAATTTCTCTTCGTAAAAGCCACCCACTTGTGGTATTTCTGTTATAGCAACACTAGATAACTAAGACGTGGTCGAATCTACTGCTTGTGTATGTAGTATCCATTCTTCCTAAATTTCTTCCTGATTTTATTTGGTTGGAGAAATTCAGTATGATTATTGCTAGGTGGAAACCTCAGGTTCTATCTGGCACAACTCTTTACAGCCAATAAACAAGAGGCTGAGGTGGGAGATCAGAAAGGTGCCTTTATTTCATTGGCTAAGGAAAGGAGACAGTCAGGGCTGCTGCCTCTAAGACTGTTCACAGGCAGCTTGGGGATGTGAGCTTTTACAGAGAGCAGACAAGGAAATTCATCATGAATATTCACAATGGATTTTCATGCAGGTGCTCAGGGCTTGGGGATGACTATGCATTTTCTCTAGACAAGGATTTGATTCCCTGGGATGGAGGAAGAGGTCAATTTTCCTACATCAGCATGTTAAGTGTCTACCCAGAGGTGGGGTGCTTATATATATTTTGCGCTTAATGAGCTAATAGGTCACTTAAAATGTTAAGATGGTGTGGAAAACCTGCTAAAACCAGTTGAGGCCCACTATTGCTGGTCTGTGGTTATTTGGTCAAGGATAATGTCTGGCCCATTCTATAGTTATATTGTCAAGGACAGTTTCAGAAGAATGTACAGCCTATTCTGCTTTGTATAGGAGGATAAGCCAGAGGAGGTGTCTCTTAGAGGTTCTGAGTTCTGAGGCTGCCTGTCTCATTCCCTTCTCTTATTTGAACCCTGACTGTTATTGGTCAACATTTGTTCTAAACCACTGTACAGCTGCCTGTTTTGCCTGGTGAGGAGACTCTGGTAAGGTCACAAGCTGGGTGTAAAGTTCTGGGATTTCATAGAGGTTAACTCTTTGTTGTACCATCATTACAGAAGAGGTTTTAGGTCGGAGGGCATTAAGACGTGGGGACAATTCAGACGCAACAGCATAGTAAAATTCATAAGCTGATAAAAAGAACTATGAAAATGAACACTTCTCATATCCACAAGGTAACCACAAGGGTAACCAGAATGTAAGCCAGCTGAAAAGGGTAGTGGTGGAAGGCAGAGCTTTAACACTTTGGAGCCGTGTAACTTGCTCCCAAATTCGTCTGACATTTTGTTCTACAACTCCTCAGTTATTTATCCATGTGCAGCAAGAGACGTTGGCTATAGCACAGATCCCTACTAAGAGGAAGTCCAGCACAATGTGGTCATCCAAAACCACTCTAACTAAAGAATCTAAGGATGCTTTATGGGCCCTGATGGCTTGGGTTGTTGAATTAGCAATGACTTGTAAGGACTGGGACAGGTTGCAAAGGAGTAGTTCATGGGAGGCTATATCTACCCAAGGGATAAAACTAGCTCTAAATAACCCACATTGGATGATATCCTGTAGGCTCCATTTAGTCCAGTCTTTGATAAATTCACAGGACCAAGTCTCATGATTCAGGTGGGTCTGTGTGTCTGGATCTGGAGGTGTTGTTTTCTTGATCAGGTGTGATGTACCCACACTTCGATACTGTTGAGTTTGAAAGCAGTCGGTGTTGCTTGTAATACCTCAAAGGGACCAGTCCACTTCTGCTAGAGAGACTCTGTCTTCCAGAATCTTAAGACCCAGTCACTAGGCTGGAATGGGTGCAGGGGTACTTGTGGTTCAGGCGGGATCCTCAGGCATGCATACCTGTGGAGAGAAGACAGAATCACCCAAAAAACTGCAACTATTTAGTAACTTGAACATCTCTAACCTTGTGAAGGAAGAGAGATTGGTCATTATTAAGGCAGGCTATGTTGGTCATATTGGGGTTCTCTAATAAAGGGAGCCTGCATAATAGCTCAAATGGGCCAAGTTTCATTTTGCCTCTAGGGCCAGACCAAATTCTCAAGAGGGCAATAGACAGTGCCATTGTCCAGACCAACTTGGTCTCTTGGCACAGCTTTGCTAGGTGTTTCTTTAGAGTCTGGTTAGCCTGCTCTACTTTACTGCTGGACTGGGGTCTCTAGACTGTGTGCAAGTTCCATTTAATATACAGGGCAGTTTCCACTGATTGTACCACCAAGGCCACAAAATGGGGCCTGTTGTGGCTGCCAATGGGGACAGAAAGCCCAATTCAAGGGATGATTTTGTTCAGGAGATGCTTCATAACCTCGGCAGCCTTTTCAGTCCTGCAAGAAAAAGCTTCAACTCAGTTAGTGAAGGTGTCAGTAAAGACTAGCAGATATTTGTAATTCCTGGGAGCTCAAGGCATCTTAGTGAAATTCACCTGCCAGTAGTCTCCAGGTATTTCCCCAGTTTGCTGGACCCCTGGGGGCACTTCAACAGTGTTCTTGGGATTATTTTTCCCACAGGTGGGGCAGCTCTTTACCACTGCCGAAATAGTGACTTGGGCCTTTGGTCCAATTAAATGTCTCTTAACCCAATGATATAGTCCATCGTGTCCATAATGGGTGGGCTGGTGGGCTCTCTGTAGGACAGGGTGCATGAGTTTTGACAGAATGAAAATCTTCCCATGGGTAGTGTACAACCATACATATTTGTTTAAAGTGCCCTCCACCCCAGATCTTGTCAATATCTTTATCTTGTTGTGAATAGTCTGGGTAAAGGTCAGGTGACAATAACTGTAAATGGGGAGTTTGGGGGGCTACTGCTATAGGTTTCTGTTGGATTGCATCTCTTTGCTGCTGCATCTGCTTTGTAATTACCTTTGGCCACTGTGGTGTCCCCTTTCTGGTGCCTTTTGCAGTGTACTGCTGCTACTTGTGTGGGTAGGAGAACGGTATGTAAAAACTGTAAGATTTCCTGAGAATATTTAATGTTTTTATCTCTTGCTGTTAGGAACCCTCTTTCCTTCAAGATTGCCCTGTGTGCATGCAATACCCCAAATATGTACTTGGAATCAGAATAAATAGTTGCTTGCTTTCCTTTGACAATTCTAAGGGCCTGAAGCATGGCAATGAGCTCGGCCTTCTGGACGGAGGTACCCAGAGGAAGTACATTAGTCTCTAGAACCTCATCCGAAGTGACCACCACATATCCACCTTTTCTTTCTCCTTGTTCCACGTAACCGCTTCCATAGTGAGCAGTTCAAGGTCTGGGTTTTGGAGCAGCTGGTCAGTGAGGTCAGGCTGACTGGCATACACCAGGTCAGTGGTCTTTAGACAATCATGTTCTTTTTCTTGTTTTGGCAAGGTGGGCGGTAGGGTGGCCAGGTTTAAACTGGTTTCTGTAGGGTGATGCCTGGGCTGTCTAACAGCACCACTTGGTACTGGGTCATTCACCCTGGGGAAATCCAATGTGACCCTGTCTGCTCTAATATAGTCAGAACCAAGTGAGGCACAGTCACCTGGAGAGGTTGGCCAAGGGTGAGTTTTTCAGCTTCCTTGATGATTAACACTATGGCTGCTACAGCTCCAAGACACGCTGGCCATCCTCTGGTGACTGTGTCTAGCTGCTTTGTGAAGTACGCCACCGGTTGATTCCAAGTCCCGAAAGTCTGGGTAAGTACCCCAGCTGCCATTCTGGTGGACTCGTGTACAAACAGGTTAAAAGGTATACTCACATCGGGGAGTCCTAAGGCCAGGGCCTCTATCAACTTTGTTTTAATTGTATCAAAAGCCTGTTGCTCTGTACCAGTCCATTCTAAGGGGTGTGTGTCTTTTCCCTCTAAGGCTGGGTATAAAGGCTTGGTAATAAGTAGCAAATTTGGGAACCAGATGTGGTAAAACCAGCCATTCCCAAAAAACCTTGGTGCTGCCTCCGGTTGGTAGAGGTGTCTGATAGTGCCTGATAGTGTCTTTTCCAGCAGGGAGATGTTCTCGCTCTCCCTGTATGATTTTAAAACTTAGATAAATCACCCTCTTTTGGTTGACCTGAGCTTTTTCTTCTGTGACCCGATATCCTGTGTTTACGAAGAAGTTTAAAACTTCTGTGGTGTTCTGGGCTGAGTCATACTCACTGCAGCTGGCAATTAGCAGGTTTTCCACGTATTGGAGGAGGACAACATTTGTCAGGGTCACCTTCTCAGTTCTTGGGCCAAAGCTGATCCAAAAAGAGTAGGACTGTTTTTAAAACCTTGTGGGAGGACTTGCCAACACAACTGCTGTTTCTGTCCTGTTCTTGGGTCCTCCTACTTGAAGGAGAAGGTTCCTTGACTTTTCTCCACTACTTGGATGAAAAAGAAGGCATCCTTTAGGTCTAACAATAGTGAACCTGGAAAACATAGGCAACAAGGTCGACAGCAGGGTGAATGAGTTGGGGACTACAGGGTGGACCGTTATGGTTACTTGGTTGACAGCTCACAGATCCTGAATGAACCAGTATTCTCCAGTTTTCTTCTTCCCCAGCAGGATGGGGGTGTTGAACTGTGACTGACACAGTCTGAGCAGTCCATGTTTTAGGTATCTAGTGATGATTTTGCTGAGTGCCCGTCAGGCTTCAGCTCAGATGGGATACTGCTTAAGCCTTGGGGGAACTATACCAGGTAACAAGTCAATGACAATGGGAGGAATATTTTTTGCTCTCCCCGGTATTAAGTTAGCCCACACCCACGGCACTACTGCATCTTTGATATCTGGATAAACTAACCCTTGGTAATGTTCTTCTTTCCCATAATTAGTTGGTGACCCAGTAGTGAGGGCCATTTGTAACCACCACCCATTTTCCAGAGGAACTTGCATTTGCATGTTTCCATTCTCAAAAGAGATCTGTCCTTATAGTTTGCACAGTAAGTCTCATGATAGCAGAGGGATGAGGCAATTAGGCACGTAAAGAAAGGAGTGTGTTAAAGATTTTCCTTGCATAGAATACATTAGAGGTTGTAGGAAGGGAGGGTGTTCTTCTTTTCCTGATACTTCCACAATGGACACCATTCACCTCATCAGGGTAGCTTTCTTTTGGTCAGAACTGAGTGAGTCACCGCAGTACCTACCAAAAACTTTACAAGTTCTCTCTACACCTTCATTATAACCAGAGGCTCAGATAGAAGTCTTGCCTCTGGTCCCCTTCAGTCTGAGTCCTCCCCTGTCAGCATTATAGGACATTGGATCACTTCAGGCCTCTTTTTATTTCTGCTTTGAATCTAGGGGCATTCCCTTTCCCAGTGTCCCTTCTCTTTGCACCACACACACTGATGGTGATCTAATAGGCTCTGGGCCTTGGAGGTTTTCCTCTGCCCAAACATCCCTCCTCTTATTGGGTTATTAAGGGTCAGGTCTCCTCCACACAAGGCAGCTGCCAGAAATGCTGCCTGCCTTTTTTGTTCTGAAATTTTCTTCTTTTCTTGTTCCTGATCTTGGTTGGAATACACTTGGTTAGCCATTTCAACCAGTCAAAAGATCCCTAGTTCTATACCCCCTTCACCTTTGTAAAGTTTCTTTCTAATGCAGGGACACTTTGCCCAATGAATATCATATTTATCATTCTGGCATTCTCGTGGCTTTTGGGGTTGGTGTCTGTGAACTGTCTGAAAGTTTCATAAATTCTCTCCAGAAACTTTGATGAGTCGTTATCAGCCTGTTGCTTAACCCCATACACCTTTCTAAGATTCTTTTGCTTCTTTAACCCTTGTAAGAGACATTCCCAATAATGGGTAAGTTGGGTGCATCCTTCAGCTGTGTCCTGGTCCCAGCCTGGGTCCCCTGTTGGGAACTCCTCAGCCCCTGACAAGTTTGCTACTTACAGCTCATGAAATCTGTCAGCCTCTGCCTTAACCCTTTCCATCACCATGTGGCACTCCACTGGAGTTAGGAGCACGTCTAGTAGTGCCTGATGATCTGCCCAGCTGGGGGTGTGGGTGCGAAAAATGGTGGCAAAAAGATCTTGCATTCTCTTAGGGTCCTCCCAGTAACCTGGACTATCATTCTTCCAAATGTACAGATCACTTGTTGGGAAGGGCTAGTGAACTCAGAAGACGCCTGTGCCTCCCACTAGGACTTGTCAGAGGGGTGCGTGCCTCTGGGCTTGGCTGTGCTATGGCTGTCTTGGGAATTGGTCTTGCCCAGGGTATTTTCACTTTCCCTAGTAGCTGAAACAGGGCACCCAAAAGTTGTTCTGTTCTGCTTGTGGGGCGGTAAGCCCACTGGCAGGACAGAAGGAGCGGGGAGGGGTTGATATAAATGTTGAGGAGGCTTAACAGTGGGAACCATCACTGGCACAGTGGCTTTGCTGGGTGGAGGCAGGGCATAGAGAGGGGATGGTGAGGACACCAAAGAGGTGGGAAGGGATGACATGGGTGCTGTTGTGGTGGAAGGAGGACAACCCTCCTTGGGGTCAGGAAAGAGGACTGGCATGACAGCTATGTTTTTTTTTTTTTTTTTTTTTCTGAATTAAGACTCTACATCTCTTTTGTAACTCTTTATTCTGATACAGAGTCATGACAGCTTCCACATAATACTTTTCATCCCATTTGCCTTCATGAGTACAGAAAAGATCAAATTGGAGGATAGTGCTATAATGTGGAGACCTATTTTCCAGCCATTTTTCTGCATCAGCCAATTTATATTGAGGCCATGCAGTCTTACAAAACAAAATCATTTTTTTCTTTAATAAGGTCTGACCCACAATATTCCCAGTTTTTAAGGATGTATCCTAGTGGGCTGCATTCTGGGATCCCTTGAACGTTCCCCATTTTCTGGAGATACACACACTTTACAGACTCATACAACCTAATTCGATGCACCAACCGAATAACAGGTACCTAGAGCATTGTACACCATCAGTGGTCAATTCCTACTGCTTTTTGGCACACTTGTAAGGCCTTACTTAGGAATTACCCTGTTACTTTCCAAACCTAGAGGCTTTAACACCCTCAATGGTCAATTACTGCCACTTCTTGGGACTTTTCTAAAGTCTTACCTAGGTGCTTACCAAATAACCTCAGATACCTAGAGCCTTTTATGCCCTCAACGGTCAATTACTCCCACTTCTTGGGATTCTTCTAAGGTCTTACCTAGATACTTACCAAATAACCCAGATGCATGTCCTCTCTCCCATGAAGTCACCATTGGGTCCAAGGTGGGGTGGTCTTCAGGACCACCCCGAGGTCTCCTGGAGAATTCTCCGGGTGGTGCCAGATGTCAGGTAGGGTCCCCAGCATGGCCCATCTTAATAACCAAGTGATGACTCTTGGCTGACTCACCAGAAATGTTGCCAGGTGGAAACTCCAGATTCTGTTTGGTGTGACTTGTTACAGCCAATAAACAAGAGGCTGAGGTGGGAGATCAGAAAGGCACCTTTATTTCATTGGCCAAGGAAAGGAGACAGTCAGGGCTGCTGCCTCCAAGACTGCTCGAGGGCAGCTTGGAGAGGCAGGCTCTTACAGAGAGTAGACAAGGAAATGTAAATTCCTCATGAATATTGACGACTGACCTTCACGCAGGCACTCAGGACTTGGGGATGACTATGCATTTTCTCTAGAAAAGGGTTCGATTCTCCGGGATGGAGGAAGAGGTCAATTTTCCTTCATCAGTGTTATAAGTCTCACTCAGAGGCAGGGTGCTTATATGCATTTTGCACTTGAGGAGATAATAGGTCACTTGAAGTTCTAAGATGGTGTAGAAAACCTGCTAAAACAAGTTGAGACCTGCTATGGCTGTTCTGTGGTTATCTTTTCAAAGGACAATTTCTGACCTGTTCTATAGTTATCTTGTCAAGGACAGTTTCAGAAGAATGTGCAGACTATTCTTCTTGGTCTAGGATGATAAGCCAGAGCAGGTGTCTCTTAGAAGTGTCAAGCTCTGAGACTGCCTGTCTCATGATTAGCAAACACAAACGAAACTGTGTTTCCAAGCCATCCTTTCACATAGTGTGAGCAATAAGATGGAACTAAATGTCTGGAAAAGCCCTTTAAAAAGCATTTCCTCATCTAAGAATGGCACCTTCAGTGATTCCTGGAACTTGCACAAAATAGTAACAGATCTAGTAGTCATCTTGTGTCTTTGAGGATAGAAAATACGGTAAAAAAGGAGAGAGAAGGACTCCTAGCTCTTTAAGTGTTTGGGGAACTGTCACATCAGCTTTGAACTGGTTAACTCTATAACTCTGAAATGAAAAATTAATTGGCTTAAGTAACTGAAGACAGCTTTGTTTTACTAAATGTAGAATGTAATCCCCAAGTTATAAATTTGCTCTCTTTGGTGTATCTTAGATTCTGTTTTGTTTTTGCTTATTGTTGTATCCATTTTTTCAATATTCAAATCATCTTTCCACTCTAACACCAATACAATCAATTAGTATGTTTCAGCTCTGTTCAGATTTGCATATTTTTCTTAGAATATAGTTCATGTAAGTGGATTAGAGAATGCAAATTAAGTGTCTAAACGGGTTCAATAGCAACAGTTAATTGGTATTTCTAGGAATGCAGTTTTAGGTATGAATAGAAATTCACAAATATTTCTAGGATGATTTAAAAAATCCAAGTATACAGGATTCATATATTAAATGTAAGTTGTAGCTGTTATTTAGAAATAAATGTGTGAGAGCTTAAATCTGGATATACCTGTGAAACAATGACGATCAGCCACCGACAGAGTTCTGCTCCCTGAAGCATAAAGAGTCTCAGCTGTGCTTTACCCACAGCTCTTCAAAAGATTTTTGATCCTTAGATGAAGTATTTGTTACTACTTTAAAGTTTTAAACTTAAGATCTATAAAGATTTTTCTTTTGCTGAGTCTGATATGTGATGGTGTTACTTAAGCAAGAAAATTTCTACTATATCTAAACCAACAGCTCACCCCTAGGCATTTATGGATTACTAACATTAGAGTGAGAAAATAAAAGAGATATCTGAAACACCTAGTTAAGGATATAACAATAATGAAGGAAAAGAAATGACCTGAAATTTAGGTACTTTGTGAATTTACATTACAAGATAATTAATTATATTCCTGTCCTTGAAACTTCTATTTTCGCCCCCTCAATCATGTCTCGGGGGTAAATCTAATATCACATTCATCAAAGAAGTTTTTTCTTGATGTCCCTTCTTCCCAATGAATTTGAAACTTCTTTGTTATTATTGCACTTGGTTTTGCCTTTTTTTTCTGGAACTTACATCATTTTAACTTACATTGATTTTAGCTGTGTGTTTCAAGGTTTGAAGACTGGTCTATGTTTTATTGTTCATTGTAATGCCCACCACTCAGTTCATTTAAGTGGTTGCTGCAAAATTAATGTGTTAAGCATGCCCATGAACGACTAAAATAAATTATCAACAATTGCATCTAGAGAAAAAGTACTGTCACAGTATGTGGAGCTGGAAGAGATCACGAGGATCATATATCTGAGCACTCAGTGGTGTTTGTAGCTCAAGAACATTCTCAAGACATTTAATATCTGGAATTGCTCCAGGAAGTGGCACCTATAGTGCCTGAATAATCCAAGGTCACTGATGAGGAATCATATTTTGTTTTATAATTCTTCTTTAGGCCCCAGAAGAGTTTTCTTTAAAATGAACATTCCTGGGAATTTCCTCTCCCCTTGCAGAAATTCTGATTTAATTGTTGTAGAGATTTTGTGTCCATTTGTGACTTTTTTCTGTTTCAGCTGAATTCCTTATTGGCACCCCAGCCTTTTACAGTAATTTCGTTACAATGGTAGATTTGACCATGGATCTGGTTGGTTATGAAAGATATAATGCCTAGATAAACATAATGTAATTTTCTATTCCAGATGCTTTTCTGGGATTGTCGTCCCTTCTTGTGGGTATGTGCATGTGTAACTCAAACATTAAACTTAGGACTTGGTCGTTTCTGATACCAAAGGAGTTATCCGTTGTGTAAGTGGTCAATAGTCCAGTCTTTGACGGTTCACTCATGGATTTTGTACTTTGAATGGAATTCTATTTATTTTTTACCCATGCATGTTTTCATAACATTAGGCATTTATCCTCTGGAAAATATTGGTTCAATGAGTTATCCAGAACTTCCAAGTATAGACACATTTTTTATAATGCCAGAAAATTACATTTTGTAATATAACTGACAAATTTCATCAGAAAAGTCCCTAAGAATTAAAATGGAGTCAAAATCACTGTGACAAAAAAGTATGGTGAAAGGATACACCCACGGCAAACACGTTTCCTGATTTTAAATCAGGCAGTAACCCCTTGTTATATCTGAACGACTGCCTCTTGGTTTATGTACAGGTTCCATATGAGTACAATTGAGTGTTCTGGAATTCCCATTCTTCACAATGTTATCCAAAATTTGTTATGATCCACACAGTTGAATGCTTTTGAATAGTCAATAAAACACAGGCAAAGATCTTTCTGGTTTTCTCTGCTTTCAGCCAAGGTCCACCTGACATCAGCAATGATATTACTCATTCCTTGTCCTCTTCTGAATCTGGCTTGAATTTCCTGCAGTTCCCTGATGATGTACTGCTGCAACCGCTTTTGAATGATTTTCAGCAAAATTTTACTTGTGTGTGATATTAATGATATTGTTCAATAATTTTCATGTTCTGTTGGATTACCTTTCTTTGGAATAGATGCAAATATGGAGCTCTTTCAGTTGACTGGCCAGATAGTTATCTTGCAAATTTCTTGACATAGAAGAATGAACACTTTCAGGATTTCATCAATTTGTTGAAACATCTCAATTGGTATTCCGTCAATTCCTGGAGCCTTGTTTTTCACCAATGCCTTCAGTGCAGCTTGGACTTCATCCTTCAGTACCTAGGTTCTTGATCATATGTTAGCTTCTGAAATGTTGGAACATTGACCAAATCTTTCTGGTACATTGACTCCGTGTATTTCTTCCATCTTCTTTTGATGCTTCCTGCTTCATTCACTATTTTGTCCATAGAATCCTTCAATACTACAACTTGAGGCTTGGATTTTTTTCTTTCAGCTTGAGAAATGCCAAGCTTATTCTTCCCTTTTGTTTTTTTTTCTAACTCCACGTCTCTCAACATTTCATCTATGCACATGTCTTTTTGTGGACGTATTCTTTCATTTATCTTGAGGAAATATCTAGGAATAGAATGGTTTGATTATGTGGTAGGTATATGTTTAATTTTTTTTAAATTTGACAGCCTGTTTTCCAAAGTGGTTGGACCATTTTACATTCCCATCTACAAGATATGAGAGTTCCAATTATATTCCACACTCTCACTGACATTTGTTATGGTCAGTTTTTTAACTTTAGCCTGTCTAATAGGTGTGTAGGAGCCATCGTAGCACAGTGGTTAAGAGCTACGGCTGTTAACCAAAAGGTCGGCAGTTCAAATCCTCCAGCTACTCCTTGGAAACTCTATGGGAAAGTTCTACTCTGTCCTATAGTCACTATGAGTCGGAATCAACTCGATGGCAATGAGTTTGTATTTTTTTTTGTTATTGTTTTAATAGGTGTGTAGTTGATTTTCTCAACATCTTTAGCCATTAGTCATTAGTCATTTAACTTCATCAGTCATCTATTTGAAGTTATATAACATGCCTTTTCTTTCCTGTAGCTTTTTAAGCATATGGAATCTAGTTAGAATAACTGTTTTTAAGTCCTTTTCTACCAATTCTATCAAATATATCATTAAAGTTTTTATTTATTGATTTTTCTTCTCATTACGTAGCGTATTTTCCTGCTTCTTTACATCGCTGATAATTTTTTCTTGAATGTCAGTCATTGTGATTTTTCCTCATTGGGTTATGATAAATTTTTAAATTTTATTTTGTTTTAGGCGACAGTTTAGAGTGCAAATTAGCTTCTTATTCAAAAATTTACACACTAATTGTTTTGTGATATTGATTGTAATCCCCCAAATGTGTCAGCACTCTCCTCCTTTCCCTGTCTGTACCAAGTTCTCCTTGTCCATACATCCAGTTTTCCTGTCTCTTCCTGCCTCCTGGTCTTTGCTTTTGAGCAGGTGTTAGAGTCATTTGGTCTCCTATACTTGATTGAACTAAGAAACACATTCCTCCTGTGTGTTATTGCTTGTTTTACAGGTCTGTCTCATCTTTGACTGAAAGGTGGACTTTGGGAGTGGCTTCAGTTCTAAGTTAGCAGGGTGTGTGTGGGCTAGAGTCTTGGTGGCTCCTCCAGTCTCTGTCAGACCAGTAAGTCTGGTCTTTTTTGTGAATTTGAAGTTTATTCTATATTTTTCTCCTGTTCTGTCTGGGACCCTTCATTGTGATGCCTGGCAGAACTGTGGGTGGTGGCAGTTGGCACTGTCTAGTTCTTCTGAGCTCATGCTGGTGAAGGCTGTGGTTCATGTGGTCCATTAGTCCTTTGGACTACTATATTCCTTGTGTCTTTGGTTTTCTTCATTCTCCTTTGCTCCAAATGTGATGGGACCAGTAGGTGTATTTTAGATAGCCTCTCACAAGCTTTTAAACTAAATAGGATGTAGAACATTTTCTTTATGAACTATATTATACCAATTGACCTCAATGTCCACCGAGACCATGGTTCCCAACTCTCAGCCCCAGTAACTCGGTCTCTCAAGGTGTTTGGATGTATCTAGGAAGCTTCTTTGTCTTTGCTGTGGTCAAGTTGTGCTGACTTCCCCTATATTATGTGTTGTCTTTCCCTTCAGCAAAGTTAACACTTGTCTACTGTCTAGTTACTGATCTCCCGTTCCCACGCCTCCCCTCCCTAGTAATCATGAAAGATTGTTTAACACTGTATGTAAACCTTTTCTTGGGTTTTTATAATAGTGGTCTCATACAATATTTGTCCTTTTGTGATTGACTTATTTCACTCAGCATAATGTCATCCAGGTTCATCCATGTTATGAAATGTTTCACGGATTCATCATTATTCTTTATATTTGTGTAGTATACCATTGTGTGTATGTACCATAATTTGTTTATCCACTCCTCTGTTGATGGGCATTTAGGTTATTTTCATCTTTTTTCTATTGTGAATAATGCTGCAGTGAACATGGTTGTACATATGTCTATTTGTGTCACAGCTCTTATTTCTTGTTATGGATTGAATTGTGTCTCACAAAAATGTATGTCAACTTAGTTAGGCCATAATTTCCAGTATTGTGGTTGTCCATCATTTTTTGATCCGATGTGATTATCCTATCCATTGTAAATGCTAAACTCTGTGATATTAATGGGAGCCCTGGTGGTGTAGTGGTTAAGAGCTCAGCTGCAAACCAAAAGATTGGCAGTTTGAATCCACCAACAGCTCCTTGGAAACCCTATGGGGTAGTTTTACCTTATCCTATAGGGTCACTATGAGTCAGAATCAACTCGAAGGCAAAGGGTTTTTCTTTTTTTTTTTTAAATGATGTTGATGAGGCTGGATTAGAGGCAGTTATGTTAATGAAGCACAACTCAATCTAGAGGATTAGGTTGTATCTTGACTCAATCTATTCTGAGATATAAAAGAGAGAGTCAAACAGAGAGGAGAGGGACCTCATACCACCAAGAAAGAAGCACCACAAACATTTCCTCATGTGTCTGTTAGTGGCCTGAATGTCTTCTTTGGTGAAGTGTCTGTTCATATCTTTTGCCAAAATTTTAGTTGGACTCTCTTTGTTATTGAAGTGTTTAAAGTATTCTTCAGATTTTAGAGATTAGATCCTTGTCGCCTATGTTGTAGCCAAAATTTTTTTACCAGTCTGTAAGTTCTCTTTTCACACTTTTGTGAAGTCTTTTGATGAGTATAAGTGTTTAATTTTTAGGAGCTCCCAATTTTCTAGTTTACTTCTGGTGTTTGTGCATTATTAGTTATGGTTTGTATTGCTTTTATGCCATGTATTCGGGCCCCTAGCATTGTACCTACTTTTTCTTCTATGATCTTTATTGTTTTATGTTTTATATTTAGGTCTTTGATCCATTTTGAGTTAGTTTTTGTGTATGGTGTGAGGTATGGGTCCTGTTTCATTCTTTTACAGATGGACATCCAGTTTTGCCAGCACCATTTGTTAAAAAGACTGTCTTTCCCCTATTTAATGGACTTTGGTCCTTTGTCAAAGATCAGCTGACTGCAGGTGGATGGATTTAGATCTGGGTTCTCCCTTCTGTCCCATTGGCCTATTTGTCTATCATTGTACTATTATCAGATTGTTTTAAATACCATGGCTGTGTAGTAGGTTCTGAGATCAGGTATTGTGAGGCTTCCTAGTTTGTTCTTTTTCTTCAATAATGCTATGCTTATTCAGGACCTCTTTCCTTTCGCTATAAAGTTGGTGATTAGTTTTTCCACCTCATTAAAGAATGCTGTTGGTATTTGCATGAGGATTGCATTATATCTGTAGATTGCTTTGGGTAGAAATGACATTTTCACAATGTTCAGTTTTCTTACCCATGAGCAAATATGTTTTTCTGTTTATGTAGGTCTCTTTTAGTTTCTTGCAATCATGTTTTGTAGTTTTCTTTGCATAGATCTTTTATATCCCTGGTTAGATTTATTCCTAAGTATTTTATCTTTTTAGGGGTTATTATAAATGGTAATGCTTTACTGATTTCTTTTCGAAGTTCTCTTTGTTGTCTATAGGAATCCAACTGATTTTTTTATGTTGATCTTGTATCCTGCTGCTACTTTGTTAATCTTTCTATTAGTTCCAGTAGTTTTCTTGTCAAATCTTAGGGATCTGTACATATAGGAACATACCATCTGCAAATAAGGACGGTTTTATTCTTTTCCAATTTGGATGTCCTTTATTTCTTTTTCTTACCCTATTACTCTAGCTAGGACTTCCAGCATAATGATAAATAAGAGTAGTGATAAACAGCATCCTTGTCTTTTTCTCATTCTCAGGGGGAATGCTTTCAGCCTCTCTCCATTGAGAATGATGTTGGCTGTTGGTTTTATATAGATGTTCTTTATTATGTTGAGGAATTTCCCTTCTATTCCTATTCTATTGAGAATTTTCATCAGGAATGGGTGTTGGACTTTATCAAATGTCTTTATGCATCACTTGAGATAGTAATATGATTATTTACTCTTGTTCTATTTTTGTAGCAACTTACATTGATTGATTTTCTAATGTTGAACCATCCTTGTATACCTGGTATGAATCCCATTTGGTCCTGGTGTATTATTATTTTGATATGATGCTGAATTCTATTGGCTAGAATTTTGTTGGGAATTTTTGCATCTATATTCATGAGAGATATTGATCTGTAATTTTCTTTTTTTGGTGTCTTTCTCTGGCTTTGGTATCAAAGTTATTTTGGCTTTATAGAATGAATTTAGGAGTATTTCTTCCCTTTCTATGCTCTGAAATAGTTTGAGTAGTACTGGTGTGAGCTATTCGCTGAATGTTTGATAGAATTCTCTGGTGAAGCCATCTGGGCCAGGACTTTTTTTGTTGTTGTTGGGAGTTTTTTTTTTTTTTTTTTGATTATCTCTTTGATCTCTTTTGTTATGGGTCTATTTAGATTTTCTATCTCAGTTTATGTTAGTTTAGGTAGGCAGTGTGCTTCTAGAAATTTGTCCATTTCCTCTAGATTCTCAAATGTTTTGGAATACAATTTTTCGTACTATTCTATTATGGTCCTTTTTATTTCAGTTGGGTCTGTTGTAATGTCCCCCAACTCATTTTTTATTTGGGTTATTTGCATCCTCTCCTGTTTTTCTTTTGTCTGTTTGGTCAGTGGTTTATTGATTTTGTTGACCTTTTCAAAGAACCAACTTTTGGCCCTGCTGATTCTTTCTATTGTTTTTCTGTTCTCTATATCATTTATTTCTCCTCTAATCTTTATTATGTCCTTTCTTCTGGTGCCTGTGGACTTCTTTTGCTGTCCTTTTTCTATTTGTTCAAGTTGTGGGGTTAATGTCTTGATTTTGGCCCACTTATTTTTTTTTTTGATGTGTGCATTTTTTGATATAAATTGACCCTTGAGCACTGCCTTTGCTGTGTCCTAAAGGTTTTGGTATGATGTGTCTTCATTTTCATTTGAGTCTAGGAATTTTTGTATTCTCCCTTTAATTTCTGTTACACAGTTGTTTGTAAGCGAGGTGTTATTCAGTTTCCATGTATTTGATTCTTTTTCTTGCTCTTCCTGTTATTGATTTCTACTTTTATGGCATTGTGATAAGAGCATGCTTTGTATTATTTTGATATTTTGAACTTTATTAAGAGTTGCCTTGTGGACTAAAATGTGATCTAGTCTGGAGAAAGCCCCATGTGCTTTGGAAAAGAATATACAGTTTTCTACTGTTGGGTGGAGTGTTCTATATATGTCTATGAGGTCAGTTTAGTTTGATTATGGTCTTTAGATCTTCTGTATCTTTGTTGAGTTTATTTCTAGATTTTCTGTCCTTTACCAAGAGTGGTGTTGAACTCTCCTACTATTTTTGTGGAACTGTCTGTTTCTTTTTTCAGTGCTGTTAGAGTTTTATTATGTATTTTGGAGCCAGTTGTTGGATTGTCCCTTTAATCACTATATAATGTCCTTTCTTGTCTTTTAAGCTTGATTTTGCCTTAAAGTCTATTTTATCTTAGATTAGGATTGCCACACCTGCACTTTTTTGTTTACTGTTTGCTTGATATATTTTTTACATCCTTTGATTTTTAATATATTTATGTCTTTGTGTCTAAGATTTGTCTCTTGTAGAAAGCATATTGACGGGTCATGTTTTTTATCCATTGTGCTATTCTCTGTCTCTTTATGGGTGCATTTAAATCATTTACATTCAGTGTGATTATCAATAAGTTTATTGCTGTCATTTTGTGGGTTTTTTTATTTTTTTTTTTGTGTGGTACATTTTCTTTGTTCCTCTTACTTTCCTGTGCTGAGTTCATTTTGTTTGTGGATTTTCTTTTGTTATTATTGATATTATGTTTACTGAGTCTGTATGTTTTTCTTCTTTTTTATTTTGATGAGTAGATTTGTTAAATTTCTTTGTGGTTACTTTGAAATTTACCCTTGTCCTTCTAAGTTTGAACCAGTCTTTTATTACTTGATATCACCTTGACTTCCTCTCCATTTGAAAATTCTATACCTACACTATTTATTCCCCATTTTATTTTTTTGAAATTTTTGACACTTACAGATTGAAGTCTCTGTTTCCATCTTTTCCATGTCTTTTAGCTTTGCTTTATTATTGAGAGTTCTTTACCTAGGTTAGTATCTTGCTGATGCTGTCCTGCATCCTAGTTTCAGGTTGTTGTCTGATGTTGCTGGTTCTCTAACCAAAGGACTCCCTTTAACATTTCCTGCAATTCCCTTAATTTCTTTTTATCTGGAAATGTCCTAATTTTGCCATTGTATTTGAAAGAGAGTTTTGCTGGATATGTTATTCTTGTTTGGCAGTTTTTTTCTTTCAAGGTTTTATATATATCATCCTATTGCCTTGTTGCCTGCACAGTTTCTGCTGAGTAATCAGAGCTTAATCTTATTGTTTATCTTTTGTGAGTGATTTTTCGTTTTTCTCCAGTTGCCTTCAGGATTCTTTCTTTGTCTTTGGTTTTGCCAAGTGTGGTTATGCTTGTCTTGGTGACTTTCTTTTGCGGTTTATCCTATATGGTGTTCATCAACCTTCTTGAATGGTCAATATTTTGCTTTCATGATATTTGGGAAGTTTTCTGCCAACAAATCTTCAATAATCTTCTCTGTGTTTTCGATTTTCTTCCCTTGTTCTGGAATGCCAATCAGACACAAATTTTTGCTCTTCATTGTGTGCCACCTAATTCTTAGGTTTTCTTAATTTTTCTTCATTCTTTTCTCTGATTTTTCATCAAACAAAGTGGGATCCATAGATTTGTCTTCAATCTCACCAATTCTGTCTACCATTGGAGGGGGAAAGAAAACAAGATAAAAAAAGATAGTGGCAAGGTTGGTGTGGAGGTGGGGGTGGGCAAACCCAGGGTGGTGGTGGGCCAGTGGCTTTTTAGCCGAAGCAGTGCAGTGGGAGATTGTGGAAGGTGGCATATGGTGGTAGGTGGGAAGGAGAAAGAAAAGCAAGTAAGAAAATCAATAAAAAAGAAAAAGAAAAAATGGTGGAGCAATCGGGGCCAGCCAGTTGAGGTGTGACAGACACAGGGGCCTGTGGGAATGGAGGGGCAGTGACATACTGGGCTAGGTGGGAGGAGGAAACAAAAGAAAGAAAAAAAATTGGTGACTTGGTGATAGATTTGGATGGGTGCAGGGCAGACCTGAGATGACAGCAGGGTAGTTGCTTTCTAGCAGAGAGATGTGGTGTGGCCCATCAGGAGGAGTTGGAGGCAGCTTACAGGGCTAGGTGGGGGAGAGAAAGAAAAGGAAGAAAGGTGAAAAAATGCTGCAGCAGAAAACGTCAGGTGAGTGTGGAGGTGGCATACAAGGTAGAAGGGTGAGGGGTGGGAAAGCATGTTTCTCTAGTTACCAGGTGCTTTGTCTCCTGTTGGGAGCTTCGGGAAGTGGCCTTCCCGTACTTCCTGTCTAGGGTCGTTGCTAGCTGTGTCCCAAAAGGCAAAGCTGTGCTGTGTTAGTTGGCGTGGGATCTCCACTCTGTATCGCTCCTCGTTCTCTGTTTTCCGTCAGTTTCTTCTTCCATTCAGTTTTTGCTCTAGTTCTTTATCCCTTTATTTGATGCTTAGGGTTCCAGGACTGATGTTTGTATCTGTTTTCAGGTCTTTGCTGCCGAATCGGCGCATTGCGTCTGTCAGTGGTGTCATGTTGGCTCGCTGGGTTCTGAATATTTTTATATTCCTTTAATATTATTGAGCTGTATACTGAGACCCAGTTAAAATACTTGGAAACAGTTTCATTTTTCCATTCTTGTTTTAAGCTTTGTTAGACAAGACTACCACTACTCATCTGTCAGTTTGTCATACTGGGGTGGCTTACGTATTGCTGTGATGCTGGAAGCTATGCCACCATTATTTCATATACCAGGAGGGTCATCCATAGTGGACAGGTTTCAGCAGAGCTTCCAAACTAGGAGAGACTAGAAAGAAGGACCTGGGGATCTACTTCTAAAAAAAGTGGCCAGTGGAAACTTTTTGAATACCAGTGGAACATTGTCTGACACAGTGCTAGAAAATGAGCCTCTCAGGTTAAAAGGCACCCAGAATAGGACTAGGGAAGTGCTGCCTCCTCAAAGTAGAGTTGACTTGAATGACATAGATGGTTTAAAGCTTTCTTGACCTTCGTTTGCTTATGTGGCAAGACTCAAAATGAGAAGAAACATCTGCAAACATCCAGTAATAATCGGATCATAGAATTTACGAAGTATGACTCTAGGAAAATTGGAAGTTGTCAAAAATGAAACGGAACACGTAAAAATCAATAGCCTAGGCATTAGTGAGCTTGAATGGCCTGATACAGGCCATTTTAAATCAGACAATCATATGGTCTACTATGCTGGGAATGACAAAATGATGAGGAATGACTTCACAAAAGAAGACCAGCTAATATGATTATTATTCAAATTTACATACCAACCACTAAGGCCAAAGAAGAAATTGAAAATTTTTACAAATTTCTGCATTCTGAAATTGATCAAACATGTAATCAAGATGCATTGATAATTACTGGTGATTAGAATGAGAAAGTTGGAAAAGAAGAAGAAGGATTGGTAGTTGGAAAATATGGCCTTCATGATGGAAACAACATAGGCAATTCCATGATGGAATTTTGCAAGGCCAATGACTTATTCATTTCAAATTTCTTTTTTCAATAGCATAATAGGCAACTATTATACATGGATCTCACTGGATATAATACACAGGAATCAAATCCACTACATCTGTGGAAATAGATGATAGAAAAGCTCAGTATCATCAGTCAGAGTAAGACCGGGGCTGACTGTAGAACAGACTATCAATTGCTCATATACAAGTCAAAGTTGAAGCTGAAGAAAATTAAAACAAGTCGGTGAGAGTCCAAGTACAAACTTGAGTATATCCTACCTGAATTTAGAGACCATCTCAAGAATAGATTTGATGCATAGAACACTAAAGACTGAAGACCAGACGAGTTGTGGGGTGACATCAAGGACATTGTACATGAAGAAAGCAAAAAGCCATTAAAAAGACAGGAAACAAAAGACCATAATGAATGTCAGAAGAGACTCTGAAACATGCTCTTGAATGTAGAGTAGCTAAAGTGAATGCAGAAATTGATGAACTAAAAGAGCTGAACAGAAGATTTCAAAGCGTGACTCAAGAAGACAAAGTGAAGTATTATACTGACATGTACAAAGACCTGGAGATAGAAAACCAAAAGGGAAGAATGCATTCCCCATTTCTGAAGCTGAAAGAATTAAAGAAAGAATTAAAGCCTCAAGTTGCAGTATTTATCTATGGGCAAAATATCGAACTACTCAGGAAGTATCAAAAGAAGATGGAAAGAATACAAAAGTTTACTGTGCTAAAAAGAATTGGACAAAGTTACACAATTTCAGGAGGTAGGAAATGATAAAGAACTGATGGTACTGAAAGAAGAAGTCCAAGTTTCACTTAAGGCATTAGTGAAAAACAAAGCTCTAGGAACTGATGAAATACCAACTGAGATGTTTCAACAAACAGATGCAAATACAAAACTGGAAGTGCTCATTCATCTATGCCATGAAATTTGGAAGACAGCCACCTGGCAAACTGACTGGAAGAGATCCATATTTTGTGCCCATTCCAAAGAAAAGTGATTCAACAGAATGCAGAAATTATCAAAAAATATCATAACATCACACACAAGCAAAATTTTACTGAAGATCATTCAAAAACGGTTGCTGTAGTACCTTGACAGGGAATGCGAGAATTTCAAGCTGGATTCAGAAGAGGACGTGGACCAGGGATATCATTGCTGATGTCAGATGGATCTTAGCTGAAAGCAGAGACAACCAGAAAGATGTTCACCCGTGTTTTATTGACTATTCAAAGGCATTTGACTGTGTGGATCACAATGAATTATGGACAACATTGAAAAGAATGGGAATTCCAGAACACTTAATTGTGCTCATGAGGAAACTGTACATAAACCAAGAGGCAGTCATTCGAACAGAACAAGGGGCTACTGAGTGGTTTAAAATCAGGAAAGGTGGTTGTCATGGGTGTAGCCTTTCAACATACTTGTTCAATCTATATAATGAGTAAATAATCAGAGAAGCTAGACTATATGAATAAGAACATGGCATCAGGATTGGAGGAAGACTTATTAACAATCAGCTATATGCTGATGACACAACTTTGCTTTCTGGAATCAAAGAGGACTTCAAGCACTTACTGATGAAGTTCAAAGACGTCAGCCTTTAGTATGGACTATACCTCAACATAACGACAACAAAAATTCTCACAACTGGACCAGTAAGCAACATCATGATAAACACAGAAAGACTGAAGTTGTCAAGGATTTAATTTCAGTTGAATTCACAATCAACACCCATAGAAGCAGCAATCAAGAAATCAAATGAGGAGGAGGTAGGACCAAGATGGCGGAGAAGTCAGAGGCTTCTGGTGGACCCTCTTACAACAAAGACCCGAAAAAACAAGTAAATTGATTCTATATGGCAATCTGGCAGCCCTGAACATCAAAGGCAGAGTTGAGGAACTAGACTGAGTGGCAGGGGCAGGGAGAGACAGTTTGGAAGCAGCAAGGAATTGCCAGACCTGACCTGGCAAGAGCCTGAACACTTCAGGCCTGATTGGCTCAGGGGTGAGCCATGAGGCAGGCAAGCAGCGGTGCTTGGGAGGTGAATTTTCCACACTGAGAGAGACCCAGTGCCAGGGAGTCTACACGACCACCCAGAACCAGTGAGAAGCAGCCCTCATTGATGAAAGGCAAGTACTTGCGTACGGCTTACCGCACATATCAAAAACACCCCCCTTAGGGAAAAACCTCTCTCACGTTTACCTCCCTGTTCCCTGCTCTGCATTCAATCCCGGAATGGCTTCGGCAGTTGACAAGTCCCCTGGGCTGGAAGTAGGATCCATCACACGCCCAGAGCCATTTTCCCTGTCTTAGAGATTGAACAAATTAACAAAAAGGGGAAAAAATAAACTGCCAGCTCCCCTAAGCCAGGAACCCAGGGTAGGCACAGCTCCTTTGCCTATGCACAGGCATAAAGGATCTATGGACTTTGAGTGCCTTTCCCCCTGAATAGACTTCTGTGGACCCATTTCAACAGCATAAGCCCTCATTATTGCAGTACAACAGGGTATATACTGGAAGTCTAACTTCAACCATTTCAGCTGTGAAGTGGCAGGTTCTTGACATTTGACACTGCTTTGCCCATTAAGCAGGGTCTTCACCTACCAACATCAGGTGCCTGAGGACTGGTGGCTTCACCCAGTCCACCTAGTCACCTGCGATAGGGGCCTATGATTAAGAAGTGCCCCCTAGTCCTTACAGCCAACAGAATTGCCTTGCTCAGAATATGTCCCCCCTGCTGCAGCCATATGCCTGTGCTTACACTAATCACCCATGCCTGTCTAGGACTGTAAGTGAGAGTCTACACTACACACTTGGTGGCTATCTACCTGGGAACCTGAGCTGAATCCATACAGGAGGAGTGGGTGGACTTCTGAGCTCGCATACATAGTAACAGATCTAACCACCTGGTGACAGGACATTAGAGCTTCAAAGGTGCCAACAGTCAAACTAGCTCATACGAGCAGCCTATTTGGGCATATCAAAACAAAACATGAAGCTAGGACACAGTAAGCAAACATAAAAAAATGAAATATAATAACTTATTAATGGCTCAGAGACAACAGTCGATATCAAATCACATAAAGAAGCAATCCATGATGGAAATTAAAAAGATTAGAGAAGAGCATAATGACAAATTTAACAGGATGCAAGAATTCATAGAGAGACAGCAATCAGAAGTCCAGAAGATTAACAATAAAATATCAGAATACATAACTCAATAGAAAGTCATAGGAACAGAATTGAGGCAGTGGAAGTCAGAATTAGTGAGACTGAAGATAAAGCACTTGACACCAAATTATTTGAGGAAAAATCAGATAAAAGGATTAAGAAAAATGATGAAACACCAAGAATTATGTGGGACTCTATCAAGAGGAATAACCTACCAGTGATTGGAGTACCAGAACAAGGGGGATAACAGAAAATACAGAGAGAATTGTTGAAGATTGGTTGACAGAAAACTTGCCTGATATTGTGAAAGATGACAAGATATCTATCCAAGACGCTCATCAAACCCCACATAAGGCAGTTCCCAAAAGAAAGTCACCAAGACATATTATAATCAAACTTGCTAAAATGAAAGATAAAGAGAGAATTTTAAGAGCAGCTAGGGATAAGCAAAAAGTCATCTACAAAGGAGAGTCAATAAGAGTAAGCTCGGATTTCTCAGCAGAAACCATGCAGGCAAGAAGGCAATGGGATGACATATTTAAAGCCTTGAAGGAAAAAAACTGCCAGCCAAGAATTCTATATCCAGCAAAACTGTCTCCCAAATATGATGGAGAAATTAAGGCATTTCCAGATAAACAAAAGTTTAGGGAATTTGCAAAAACTGAACCAAAATTACAAGAAAGACTCAAGGGAGTCCTCCGGTCAGAAAATCAATAACATCAGATAACAACCCAAGACTAGAACACAGTACAGAGCAACCATATATCAACCCAGATAGGGAAGTCACAAAAGTAAATCAAAGCTAAAACATTGAAAATAAGGAAACATATGTCAATATGTAAAATATGACAACACTAAAACAAAAAAGAGGGACTTAAAAAGTGTAGACATAGATTTTTCATATGGAGAGGAAGTCAAGGCGATATAAAGAAATAAAAGACGGGTATAAACTTAGAAAAATATGGGTAAATATCAAGGTAACAACAAAGGAATCTAACAATCCTACAAGTCAAAGTTAAAAACTAGAAAAATATAAAGAATCAGCAAACACAAAATCAACAACAATGAAAAAGATGAAAAGAAAATACATAAAGAAAAACGATTCAGCACAGAAAATTAAGCGGAACAAAGAAACCGTGAACAACACACAAAAAAAAGACATCAAAATGACAGCTCTAAACTCATACCTATCAATCATTACTCTGAATGTAAAAGGACTCAATGCACCAATAAAGAGACAGATGGTGGCAGAATGGCTAAAGAAACATGATCCATCTATATGCTGCTTACAAGAGACACATCTTAGACTTAAAGACACAAACAAACTAAAACTTAAAGGATGAAAAAAATATATCAAGCAAACAACACTCAAAGAAGGGAAGGAGTGGCAATATTAATCTCAAATGAAATAGACTTTAAAGTAAAATCCACCAGAAAGGATACGGAAGGACACTATATAATGATTAAAGGGTCAATACACCAGGAGGACATAACTATAATAAATATTTACGCACCCAATGACAGCACTCCAAAATACATAAAGCAAACTCTAACAGCACTGAAAAGAGAGATAGACAGCTCCACAATAGTAGTAGGAGACTTCAACACACCACTTTCAGAGAAGGACAGAACATTCAGAAAGAAGCTCAACAAAGACACCGAAGAGCTAAATGCTACAATCAACCAACTTGATCTCATAGAAATATACCAAACACTCCACCCAACAGCACCCAAATATACTTTCTTTTCCAATGCACATGCAACATTCTCCAGAATAGACCACATATTAGGCTTAACAAAATCCAAAACACTGAAATATTACAAAGAATCTTTCCTTACCATATAGCCATAAAAGTAGAATTCAACAACAGAAAAAGCAAGGAAAAAAAATCAAACATATGGATACGGAACAACACCTTGCTCAAAAACTACTGGGTTATAGAAGAAATTAAGGA
>NW_004444140.1:4273350-4335369 GCF_000243295.1 Trichechus manatus latirostris
ACCCAACTGAAATTAAAAGAATCATAACAGAATACTATGAAAAACTGTACTCTAATAAATTTGAAAATGCAGAGGAAATGGACAAATATCTAGAAACTCACTACCTACCTAAACTAACACAAACAGAAGTAGAACAATTAAATAAACCCATAACAAAAGAAGAGATTGAAAAGGTAATTAAAAAACTCCCAACAAAAAAAGCCCTGGCCTGAATGGCTTCACTGGAGAATTCTACCAAACTTTCAGAGGAGAGTTAACACCACTACTACTAAAGGTATTTCAGAACATAGAAAAGGGTGGAATACACCCAAACTCATTCTATGAAGCCAGCATAACCCTGATACCAATACCAGGTAAAGACACCACAAAAAAAGAAAATTACAGACCAATATCCCTCATGAACATTGACGCAAACATCCTCAACAAAATTCTAGCAATAGAATTCAGCAACATATCAAAAAAAAAATTCACCATGATCAAGTGGGATTTATACCAGGTACGCAGGGATGGTTCAATATTACAAAAACAAACAATGTAATCCATTACATAAATAAAACAAAAGACAAGAACCACATGATTTATCAATAGATGCAAAAATGGCATTTGACAAAGTCCAACACCCATTCATGATAAAAACTCAACAAAATAGGAAAAGAAGGGAAAGACATTTATACAAAGGCAACAGCCAAAATCATCCTAAATGGAGAGACTTTGAAAGCATTCCCCTTGAGAACAGGAACCAGACAAGGATGCCCTTTATCACCACTGTTATTCAACACTGTGCTGGAGGTCCTAGCCAGAGCAATTAGTCTAGAAAAAGAAATAAAAGGCATCCAAGGTATGGAAGAAGTCAAACTATCTCAATTTGCAGATGATATGATCTTATGCACAGAAAACCCCAATGAATCCACAAGAAAACTACTGGAACTAGTAGAAGATTTCAGCAAAGTTTCAGAATACAAGATAAACATACAAAAAGTCAGTTGGATTCCTCTACACCAACAAAGAGAACCTCAGAGAGGAAATCACCAAATCAATACCATTTACAATAGCTCCCAAGAAGATAAAATACTTAGGAATGAATCTAACCAGAGACACAAAAGACCTATACAATGAAAACTGTAAGACACACCTGCAAGAAACCAAAAGAGACCTGCATAAGTGGAAGAACATACATTGTTCATGGATAGGTAGACTCAACATTGTGAAAATGTCAATTCTACCCAAAGTGATCTACAGATACAATGCAATCCCTATCAAAATTCCACCAACATTTTTTAATGAGATGGAGAAACAAATCACAAACTTCATATGGAAAGTGAAGAGACCCTAAATAAGTAAAGCATTACTCAAGAAGAAGAACAAAGTGTGAGGCCTCACACTACCTGATTTTAGAATCTATTATACTGACACAGTAGTCAAAACAGTCGGGTACTGGTACAACAAAAGATACATAGACCAATGTAACAGAACTAAGAATCTAGACGAAAATTCATCCACCCATGAGCAGCTGATATTTGACAAAGGCCCAAAGTCTTGTTAATTAGGGAAAAGACAGTCTCTTTAACAAATGGTGCTGGCATAACTGGATATCCATCTGCAAAAAACTGAAACAAGACCCATACCTCATACCATGCACAAAAACTAACTTAAAATGGAACAAGACTTAAATGTTATATTGAAAATGATAAAGATCATGCAAGAAAAAATAGGGCCAGCGCTAGGAGCCCTAATACATGGCATAAACACAATAGGAACCATAAGTAACAATGCACATGTACCAGAAGAGAGACTGGATAAATGGGAGCTCCTAAAAATCAAACACTTATGCTCATCAAAAAACTTCACCAAAGGAGTCAAAAGACAACGTAAAGACTGGGAAAAAAATTTTTGGCTATGACAGATCTGATCAACATCTAATCTCTAAAATCTACAAGACAGAGCAAAACCTCAACAACAAAAAGACAAATACCCAATTAAAAAATGTGTAAAGTATATGAACTAACACTTCACCAAAGAAGATATCCAGGCAGCTAACAGACACAGGAAGAAATGCTCACGATCTTTAGCCATTAGAGAAATGCAAATGAAAACTACAATAAGGTATCATCTCACACCAACAAAGCTAACATTAATCCAAAAAACACAAAATAATTAATGCTGGAGAGGTTGTGGAGAGCCTGGAACACTTGTACACTGTTGGTGGGAATGTAAAATGGTACAACCACTTTGGAAATCGATTTGGTGCTTCCTTAAAAAGCTACAAATAGAAGTACCATAGGATCCAGCTATCCCGCTCCTTGGAATATATCCTGGATAAATAAGAGTCGTCACATGAATAGATATATGTACACCAATGTTCATTGCAACACTGTTCATAATAGCAAAAAGATGAAAACAACCGAGATGCCCTTCAAGGGACGAATGGATAAATAAATCATGGTATATCCACACAATGGAATACTACGCAACAATGAAGAACAATGATGAAGCCATGAAACGTCTTCTAACATGGAGGAATCTGGAGGGCATTATGTTGAGTGCATTTAGTCAGTCACAGAAGGACAAGTATTGTATAAGACCACTATTATGAGAACTGAATAAAAGGTTTAAACACAGAAGAAAACATTCTTTGATGGTTTTGAGGGTGGGGAGGGAGGGTGAGGGTTATTTACTAACTAGGTAGTAGATAAGAATTAATCTTGGGTGAAGGGAAGGACAGCACACACTACAGGGGAAGTCAGCACAACTGGACTGAACTAAAGCTAAGAAGTTTCCTGAATACAATCAAACACTTTGAGAGACAGAATAGCAGGGGTAGGGGTCGGGGGACCATGCTTTCAGGGGACATCTAGGTCAGTTGGCATAACAAAGCTTCTGATGAAAATGTTCTGCATCCTACATTGGTGAGTGGCATCTAAGGTCTTAAAAGCTTGCAAGTGGCCATCTAAGATGCATCAATTGGTCCCAACCACCTGGAGTAAAGGAGAATGAAGAACACCAAAGACACAAGGAAAGTATTTGCCCAAGAGACAGAAGAGGCCACATAAACCAGAGATTTCATCAGCCTGAGACCAGAAGAACTAGATGGTGCCCGTCTACCACCAATAAATGCCCTGACAGGGAACACAACAGAGAGTTCCTGATGCAGCAGGAGAAAGGTGGGATGCAGAACTCAAATTCTAGTAAGAAGACCAGACTTAGTGGTCTGACTGAGACTGGAGGAACCCCAGAAAGAATGGACTGCAGATTCTCTATCAGCCCAGAACTAAAACAGTTTCCGAGGCCAACTCTTCAGACAGGGATTGGACTGTTCTGTGGGACATAAAGTGATACTCGTGAGGAGTGTGCCTCTTAGCTCAAGGAGATACAAGAGACTAAATGGGCAGCTTCTGTCCAGAGGTGAGATAGGAAAGCAGAGAGGGTTAGGAGCTGGTTGAATGGACATGGTGAATCAGGGGTGGAAAGGAGGAGTGTACTGTCACAGTATGGGGAGAGCAATTAGGGTCCCATAACAATGTATGTATAAATTTTTGAGTGGAAGACTAGCTTGAAATGTAAACTTCATTTAAACGACAACAATAAAAATAAAAAGAAATCAAATGACACATTGCATTGAGCAAATCTGCTTTGAAAGACTTCTTTAAAGTGTTAAAAAGCATATAAGACACTTTGAAGACTAAGGTGCCCCTGGCCTAAGCCATGGTATTTTCAATCACCTTATATGGATGCCAAAGCTGAACAATCAATTAGGAAGACCAAAGAATTGAGGCATTTGAATTGTATTGTTGACGAAGAACGTTGACTATACCATGGACTGCCAGAAGAATGAACAAATCTGTCTTGGAAGAAGTACAGTCATAATGCTTCTTAGAAGCAAGAACGGTGAGACTTCTCTCATGTACTTTGGACATGTTATTAGGAGTGACCGCTCCCTGGAGAAGGACATCATGCTAGGTAAAGTAGAGGCTCAGTGAAAAAGAGGAAGACCCTCAATGAGGTGGATTGACACAGAGGCTGCAATAATTGGCACAATGTTAACAATGATAGTTAGGATTTCGCAGGACCGGCAGTGTTTCATTCTACTTATATAGGGTTGCTATGAGTCAGAACCCACAAGACAGCACCTAAGAACAACTAACAGACAGGACCAGGGCAGTGTTTAGTCAGTGGTTAATTTTGTCCCATACTGAGGAAAAACTTTTCTTAGTATTCTTCCAAATATCCTTGAGTTATGAGGTCTTTTATGCTGAGTGGAAAAAACAGAAAGAATTCCTGGCACTATGTAAATTTTGCTGTTTGTTCTATCGTATATTTCAGGGAGTTCTTTCTTTTGCCTTTCCTTATTACTGCATATGTCTGCACTGATCAGAAAGCAGTTGGTGACTGTAAAGGCATCCTCTGCAGATCTCTGGAACTTTCACTCTATGTAACTCTCTTTTCTCTGGCACTGTGCCCTGCAATCTCTAACCACCTTGGCCTCGTGGGCTCACAGTTCAGTATCCTCAATTACAGGGCATTTTGGGGCTCTGCCTGAGTTCCCCCTTCTTGTGCTACAGTCTAGAAATTCTCTCAGACAATATGCTGGGGCAGTTATAGTGGTCACTTTTTTTGTTACTCATTTCCTAGAAATGTCTTGAATATTGTTGTTTCACATGTTTTGTCTCTTATTATTATTTGTCTTTCTTTATTATTTTATTTATTTATTTGGTTGCTTTAAACAGAAGGGTAAATCCAGTACCTGTTCCCTCATCTTGAGCATGAAAATATTTTAATCAAGTTTTTAACCCATGCTTTTATGAAACTCACTTGGAAGAAACACAGAGACAATTAATCAAACTTTTTAAATGAATGATAACTTTGTTTTAGCCTTTCTAAATAGTCACATTTGCTGAAACTTTTTTTTTTATATTTGTAGGACTTTCACATGATTTCAGCTGAAAATCCCAATAATTTCAACACTAGTCTATTTTTCTTTAGTCAGAGTAAAATGGTAAACAATTAGAAACCTTTTTTGAATTCCATTTCTTCATTTTATAAAATTTAAATTCTCTATAGAAAGATTTATATTAATGTAATTCCCTTTTTTTTTTTTTTTTTGCTTCCACATTTAAATGTTGTTGTTGTTAAGTGCCATCAAGTAGATTCTCACTCAAAATGACCGCATATGACAGAGTAGAACTGCCCTATAGGGTTTTCTTGGCTGTAATCTTTACAAAACCGGATCACCAGGGAGCCACTGGGTCGGTTTGAACTGCCAATCTTTTGATTAGCTGCCAAGCTCTTAACTCTTGTGCCACCAGGGCTCCTTTCCACATTTAAATAAAAAATGTCAAAGCAAACACGAAATAAATCCCTGTTGTTGTTGTTAGGTGTCATCGAATCCATTCCAGCTCATAGCCACCGTATAGGACAGAGTAGAACTGCCCCATAGGGTTTCCAAGGAGTGGCTGGTGGATTTGAACCACCGACCTTTTGGTTAGCAGCTGAGCTCTTAACCACTACACTACCAGGACTCCTATTGCTAGGTAATTCATTTTTTAATTTTTTTTCATTTTGCCAATTTTAAACCTTTTAGAAACACCACATACCTCTTTTTATTTTTAAAGTGATGATTGCAGAGGGCTACATTTAATTATTTTCTGTAAAATTAAAATAAACAATGTTTTTTTGTTGATTGAATTAAAATGTTAAATTTACTTTTTTATCTGTAACATATACAATTTGATTTATCAGAAGTTCAGACCATTTTTCTTGTGGAAACATAGTCTATTGCAAAATTTATTTGAATTTAACAATGATATACTCATTTATGGTACCATTTTACAAATACATTTCATGATAATTTTTTTATGTCATATAAATTCATTTTGGGTTTTGGTAAAGTGGTATTATGGAATAAATTGATTTCTAGTGTGTAAATCTATTGACTACCCCATTTAAGTAGTTACTGTTTTACCAGGCGATAAAATTTTGTTGAATAAATAAATATATATATATATATTTTTTAATTCCCTAAATTATTTTCTATCTTGGTTTTCCCAGTGGCACGTTTCCATATTCTAACAATATCCCTGGGAAGGAAAATTGTGAAAACATATACATATAGGAGAATTATTTATTTTTCCCTTGAGAATTTGAATTTGTGGTTAATCATCATCACAGCTAAAATTTATTGGCTGTCTAACACACCAGGCTCTGGGCTAAGTGCTTTACGTAAATTATTTCCTTTAATACTTCCAAAAGCCCTGTAAACATGGTATTCCATATTACTGATGAGGATATTGAGCTTGCCTCAGTAATTTGCTCAAGGACACAAGAGCCAGTCAGTAACAGAAGCAGGTTTTGAACCCAGGCAGTCTGGCTCTATTGGTTCAACTTCATACGTAACGATAATTGGTTATTTGTATAAAGTCCATTCTTATAGGAAGTCAGAAATTTCCTGTGATTAGTTCTGTGTTTTGGAGCTATGTTGTTGTATTTTGAATATTACACCACCTTTCTAGAATTTAAAAAGACTCAGAGAAGTGGTTTATGTACAAAATATCACAAAAGACTTGCAAAAGAATTCAGACATTTGAAGAATTGACTCACAAATAAAAAATATAACAGATATTCGCAGACAAAATCAAAACCCCCCAAAATATGAAATGTGGATGAGCTAACGGGTGTTCAAGAAGAAAAAACAACATGTTTCTTATACGACTAGTATATAACCAAACCTATTGCTGTTGAGTCGATTCCAACCCATCGCAACCCTATAGGACAGAGTAAAACTGCCCCATAGGGTTTCCAAGTTGTGGCTGGTGGATTTGAACTGCTGACCTTTCTACTTAGCAGCCAAGCTCTTAACCACTGTGCTACCAGGACTCCACAGTTAGTATATAGGCATTACAATAGTCAAGGATAAAATTACCTTTATTAGAAAGTCTGTAATTTAGAGGAAATAGCCAAGGTTTTATTTATTTTGAGGATGAAAACATGACAAGGTGACCCAGGGGTCTTTTGTTTTTATGACAATGTGTTTCTTTTTAACTTAAGGTGCATAACACATCTTGTGATAGTTAATGTTACGTGTCAACTTGGTTAGGCAATGATTCTCAGTGGCTTGGCAGTCATTGAACTGATTGCTCTTCCATGATGTAATTGCCTCCATGATGTGATCTGATGTGATCAGCCAATCAGTTGAAAGGGGTGTTTCTTTGGGACTATGACCTGCCTTCAGTATATAAATGGATGTTCCAGCAAGGCTCGTTCTCTCTGAACCTTGCACTCTTCTCCTTCCCTCACCTCTGGTTCTTGGGACATAAGCCTGCAGAGGTCTTCAGCCTCCTGCCTGACCTGAAGATCTTGGATCTAAAGTCTCCCAACCTGTGAGCCAGCAGAGGCCTCCTCCCTACTACCTGACCTGCAGATTTTGGGTTCATAGGCCCCTGCAACCGTGTTAACTAGCAGAATTCTTCATCCTGTCACCTGACCCACAGATTTGGACTTGCCATCCCCCACAATTGTGTGAGTAAATCTCTCTTTATAAATTTACATATACGCTGCACTGGTTTTGCCCCTCTAGAGAACCCAGACTAAGACACTCTTTTTTTTTTTTTTTCCTCTTGTGTGGAATTTTGAATGAATAATTTCTTAAATAATTTCCTTTATAAGGATCAGCACAAAGCTGATTCCTAGGAGGCAGAGGCTAAAAAAATGTCCCAAATGTTTAGCTTTTCCAAACTGCTGTCCCACTCCATCATCTCTAACATCAACGTTTCCTCCTCCCTTCAACACTGTCCCTCCCATCTTTGGCTTCTGTGATTCGTTGCAACACCTCACAAAACCCGTGAACTGTACCTTAAGGAAATGGCTCACTTGGTTGTGGAAGCTGGCAAGTCCCAAATCTGTGGGTAAGATGTCGAGTTGGAGGCTTCTCCTAACCCATATGGCTGCAGAGGCTGATGAACCCAAACCAGTAGGTTGAAAGACAGGCTACTGTCTCACAACGCTGTGAAAGCTGGTGAATCACGTCAGATGATAGGCTGCTGGCTCATGGGGCTGCAGAAGCTGGTGAATCCCAGAATTAGCAGGACAGACAGTAGGCTGCTGGTTCAAGCTCCAAGAATTGGAAGTTAGATAACCACAAACCAGATGCAGGATCCAGAGTGAGAGAGAACTTCTCCAGAACATTCATATACATTTGATGCAGATCATAGCCCTACTTGAGAAGGTAGTAAATTTAGTCACACTTTTTAGTAAGAATAGTGACTGGAGCAAGGGTAGTGACTTGAGTCACATTCTCTAGTAGGTAGTGACTCAAGATACACCCCTACTCCTGTCTTATTAACACAACCACATGCATAGAGGCTAGGATTCATAACACATCACAAAATGGAGGATAATTACATCAGATCATAAAATGGAGGACGTCTATATAATACTGGAAATCATGGCCTAGCCACGTTAACAAATAACCCCAACCATCACAGGTTCCAGACACCTTATTTGGGTAGTCCTACTCAATCATTGTGTGTAAGGGCCATATTAAGTAATTCATTGCACCTTAGATGTTATCTGCATGCCCTTTTATAATGGAGTTATGACAAGGTGTCAGTTTTGCCTCCCCACTAGTGAGCTTGAATGAATCACATCACCAAGCATAATGTCAAAAGAAAACAACATAGAATGCCATTTGGTTTACTGTGTAACATGGTTGTGGACAAACTCCATTGAAAAATACTCTGGCTAATTGGTCTCTGGTGGCAACGTCAAAAAGATAATTTATAAAGGTCACAGATCCAAGATAATTTATAAAGCTCATGAAGCCAAGGCAATGACAAGGAATGGAAAAGTGGCCCCACAAAATATAGGCAAGGATATTTATCAGGCTGAAGAGATATAGAGAGGAATTTCAGTATGGCAAACAGGATTTAGAAGTTGTGATTTCTGTGGGGATGGCATCATTCTTTGAATTAGTCACTTAGAATTTGTGATCTTGGCTCCTTTGGGCTGCCATAGTAACACAGAGAGCCTCCCATTTAAAAAGGATGGTGACTGGCAGATGAGACCAGCTTAGATTTGTGTCTTGGAGAAAACCCCTCTTTCTTTTAGTTTTCCTTGAGGTTGGCTTTTCTTAATATCTGAGACCAGGTTGACACTTTCCCAAGGCTGTGTACCCATCATACCTTATATAGGTTCAGAGACCCATAGCATGGACATCGGACAAAGCTTGTTGTCCAATAAAACCCTAAACCAAGAGAGTTGAGAGTAGAGCATTTCTCACTAATGTACAGGAAAACCTGTGAAAGCCGGACCCTGTGTAAAGTGGAAACCTGTCAGAGAAGGAAAGCTCACTGGATATTTATGAGGTGGGATTCTTAATAAAGAGCAATAGAAAAGTGGTGGGCACCCTGTCAAAGGTGGAAAACTTGTGAGACTCGGTAAAACAAGGTGGTCCCATCAAGTTCCAGCTCTTACAGTTTTCACTGTAAATGCCTTTCCAAACTCCAAATTATGGGAAAAATCAGATAAAAAAATTGAGAAATGCAAAAAGGTATTATTATTCTCCTAGAAGAATTAAAGCCTAACAACCAACAAAGAGTTTTTATTTGTCTGACTTCTGTCAATTTCTTCAGAAGTAGACCACTGGGTCCTTCTTCCTGGTCTAAGTCTGGAAGCTCATCTGAAATCTGTTCGTCATGGGTGACCCTGCTGGTGTTTAATATACCTTCCAGCATCACAGCAACACGCAAGCCCCCACAGTAGGACAAACTGACAGACGTGTGGGGGTAAGTTGTTAATAATACACTTTTTTAATATCCTTTTTATGGTTTTCTTTAACAACCTGCATCTTTGACTTTTCAAAATGTAATGTAAATCAATGCCTCTATTTCTTCCTTGATAATGTAAGGGTCTTAGAACAGTTTAACTCGATTTATGTAACTCTTATGTACTTTGGGGCATGTCTTTTAATTTTCTATATGTATTTAAATTCCACAAGATATTTTTGGGATTGCTTATAAATCATTTAAATTAATTTCCATATTTACTCTTTTTGTTACCCTTATCTTTTATGCTTCACTCATGTTCCTTTTGGGATTAATATCATTGTTCCTGAAGAACATCTTTTAGCATTTACTTCAGTTCAGCTCTCCTGGTAGCTAGTTCTCTATTTTTATCTTAAAATTATGCTATTTGACTTTCATTTTTTCAGGATCTTTTCACTGAATATGGAATTCTGGGCTTCAATTTTCATATTTTTTTCCAGCACTTTAAAGTTATCATTACATTGTCTCTTGGGTTCTCTTGTTTTTGATGAAAAATCAGATATTAATATTACTATTGCCCCTTTCGAGTAATGTCTCATTTTTCTCTGGCAGGTTTAAGATTTTCACCTTGGCTTTGATAGGAGTTTTACAGTGGTGTGCCTATGTTTGCTTTCTTTATATTTATCCTGCTCGAGGTTTATAGGCTTGATAACTCTCTTCAGTCTTGGAAAGTTATTAACCATATTGACTCACATATTGTTTCTGGTCTACTCTCTTTCTTCCTTCCTTCTAGCATTCTAAATATATATATTGTTGTTGTTAGTTGTTGTAGAGTCAATTCCGACTCATGGCGACCTCATGTCTGCAGAGTAGACATACAGTTTTCAAGGCTATGACTTTTTGGAAGCAGATACCAGACCTTACTTGTGAGGTGCCTCTGGGTGGGTTTGGGCACCCAACCTTTCAGTTAGTAGGCCAGTGCTTAACTATTTATACCACCCAGGTATTTTATATATATATATATATATATATATATGTGTGTGTGTGTGCGTGTGTGTGTGTGTAGTATGGAGCCCTGGTGGCGCAGTGGTTAAGCGTTTGTCTGCTAACCAAAAGGTCGGCAGTTTGAATCCACTAGCCATCCCTTGGAAACTCTATGGGGCAGTTCTACTCTGTCGTATAGGGTTACTATGAGTCAGAATTGACTCAACAGCAATGGGTTTGATTTTATATATATTTAAATTCTCAGGATTTTCTTCTGGACTTCTAATATATATTCCAAAGCAGCAGTTATCTCTTTAGCTGTATCTAATCTCCTGTTGAAACTATCCATTGACTACCATGTACCACAGTCTCCTGATTATGCTCCTTCTTCACTGGACTATCCTTTCCATTTTCTTTTGATGGTTCATACTCATTTACCAAATTTTTAAGTGGTGGAGTTCTTTGATTCTTGGCCTTATTCTCTCTGTTCCCTGATTCTTTCTGCATTTATTACTATAGTCTCATAAATTCAAATAGCCTTTGTATTTCTGCCCCTTATTCATTATATTAGTCAGGGTCCTCCAGAGAAACAGCATGAATAGATTATATATGTAGAGAGAAGGATATTTATCTTAAAGAATTGGCTTGTGTAATTGTGGGGGCCTGGCAAATCCAAAATCTGCAGGTCAGTGAGCAGGCTGGATACTCAGGCAGTCTTGAGTTTGAAAATCTTTAGGGCAGAGAGCAGGCTGGAAACCCCAACATGATTTCCCAATTATAGTCATGAAACAGAATTTTTTTTGTTTTCCGGGAAACCTCTGTTTTTTGTTTTCATCTTAAGGGCTTTAACTGATTGAATGAGGCCCATCCACATTATTGAGGGTAATCTCCTTTATTTAAAGCCATATGATTTTAAAAGTTAATCACATCTTCAAAATACCTTCACATCTACATCTAATGTTTAACCAAATGCTGGGCACCATAGCCTAGCTACGCTGACACATAGATTTAACCATCACATTTATATTTCCCCTCCATATTCTTTTCTGAGCTGGATGTCTACATATTAAAATTATCCAAATTCCTGTGAAATCTTGCCCCATAAATTATCTCCTTTCACTCCTTTTTATTCATGATTTTTGTTTCTGCTGACTCCTTCCCCTTCTAATTTAAAAACGCTTATATCTTAAGAAAGCCCTTTGTCAACCTCATGTTCCATTTCATTTAGCACTCTTTTGTCTCTTTCATGAAAAGTTTGTTGATAAAATGTTTTTTACTCATTGTCTGCATTTTTGCATTTCTTCTTTTCTCCTCAATCTACTGCAGTCTAGCTTCTGTTCCTATTACTTTAGGCAAACTTGCCTAGTATCCTAGAACTTCATTGTTACTAAATCTAAAGGGCAAGTTTTAATTTTTATATGCTTTCCCTAGCTTTTGTCAGTTTATACTTTGTCAGCTTTCCTTATTTAAGCCCTTTTCCTCATTTGGCTTCCTTACAACACGATTTGGTTTCCTCCTTCCTCTTGGGCCACTATTTTTTAGCGTCCCTCATGTATTTCTCTTTCTCTAACTGTGCTTAAATCAGGTTTCCCTAGGGTTCCCTTGAGAATATGTTAGGCATTGTTATGTGTGTGTGTTTTAATAAACCCATCGCAACTGAGTCGATTCTGACTCATAGCAACCTGAAAGGACAGAACAGAACTGCCCCATAGGGCTTCAAAGGCTATAAATCTTTACAGAAGCAAACTGCCAACGGCCACACCTTTCTCCTGTGGAGCTGCTGGTGAGTTTGAACCACCAACCTTTCAGTTAGCAGCTGAGCACCTAACCGCTGCGCCACCAAGTGTGTTTTAATAATGCCTTTAAAATTCTCTTAAACTAGTTTTATCAAACTGTATCAAATCTACTTGTTGATTTGCCAGTCTCTTCAAGTAGGTGATACATACGAATCTTTAGGAAAGATAATATGATCTGTTGAATTTGAATATATCCAATATTGGGTACATGATAGAGTTATACAAATATTTCTTTAATGAATGAATTAAGGTACTGGTTCAATCAAAATTTTGATACATAGCCATTATCTATGCTAGGCATAGGCAGTGCTTCTGTATCTAAAATTAAATATCACCCTCTTCTTCCTTTTGAATTCTTTTAATATCCTTTAGGCCTCAGAATTTCCGTTGTTATTTGATTACCACATCTTCTGCCCAGATTAGTTCAACAAATATTTTTTAATAGAGAACAGTACACACGGTTCTATGAAGAAATGAATCCCTGACATTCAGGAGCTTATAATCTATTTAGGGGTTCAGAAATTCCCAAAATTTAGCTGCCACTTGTAAGACATATACAACTGCTTTAAAACAGAAATAGAAGAGAGGCTGTAATATTTTATATCACTACTTATTAGAATTTTAATGTAAAACAGATATATAATTTTTAATTTTCTAGTAACCACATTAAAGTAAAAACAAACAAATAAAGTTAGTTTTATCAATAGATTTTATTTAACAAAAGATATAAAAAGATTATTATTTCAATAATATAAAAATCATTTTGGGATTTTTACACTGTATTTTTCTTTCTAAGTCTTCAAAATCTGGTGTTTATTTTATACTTACAACATATCTCATTTCAGACACTGGATTTTTACTGGAAATACTTGACCTATATGTAGATCTAAAAAAATTTACAGATGAAAAGGTAGGTTCATACACCAAAGTTGTATACTTTATATAATTAAATGTTCTCTAAAAACTGAATCAAGTTCCAAGAAATATTTTTTTCCTAGTACCTGCATCTTATCAACAAACAGGTTAATTTTTTTTTTTTAGAATTTATTTAACTTTGAAATAAAAGCATATCAATTTCAAAAGTGTATCTGTTGAAGTTGCAAACATTTTCTAATTTTTGTGTCAGCTGCATATTGTTATCATTGAATTTAAAGTTGTATTGCTTAACTGAAAAGCAATTCTAGCTATATCAATATCTATAAAGCTCTCTTCCAATTTTACTTGTTGCTTTTGAAGGCTAATTATATGACTATGGTTTGTAATTAAAAAATTTTATGTATTGATTTATGTTAGAAAAATGTGTAGGATCATTATTATTGATCTTCATTGTATACATATTGTACAACTCAACTTATCTAGATGTTCACAAATTTTCCTCTCTTTGGTACTTCATAGTTAGCTTATTTATATGCATTGTGGTATTAGTGAGAAAACATGAATCACACTGCCATTTTTTGTCTTTGATTATCAAGTATTTGACAAGTATTTCGTTTCATAAAAATCTTGAATTTGAGATAACAATATAATCAGTCTTTGTAAAACTTCCACAAGTCAACCAGTGAATACTGGCAAATGACACAGGATCATTAAATTCATTCTCTATTATTTCTTTCGATGTGCCTAAAAATGGATGATTTTTCATAGCATTTGCATGTATATATGGAACAACTTTAACAGCTATATACTTGGAACATTTTATAGTGTTTGCTTCAAGAAACTAAGCACAAATATGTAACATATTAGGCAACAAGGGAAACAACAACTCTTGTTTTAATTTTTAATAAGTCTGGATGTTTGACCTAGTCTAGCTGGAACACCATCTGGTATAACAGAAAACAATATTTTTTATTCAAGTCTAGCAATAAGTATTCTTTACTAGATGTGAATGATTAAAAGCATATGCGTATGTCATTTTATCCTCCTGTGGGGGCTTGCGTGTTGCTGTGATGCTGGAAGCTATGCCACCCATATTCAAATACCAGCAGGGTCAACCATGGTGGACAGGTTTCAGCTGAGCTTTTAGACTTAGACTAGGAAGAAGGACCTGGAGGTCTACTTCTGAAAAAAATTAGCCAGTGAAAACCTATGAGTAGCAGCAGAACATTGTCTGATATAATGCTGGAAGATGAGCCCCTCAGTTTGGAAGTCACTCAAAAGACAACTGGAGAAGAGCTGCATCCTCAAAGTAGAGTCAACCTTAATAACATGGATGGACTGAAGCTTTCAGGACCTTCATTTGCTGATGGGGCATGACTCAAAATGAGAAGAAACAGCTGCAAACATCCATTAATAATCAGAAAGTGGAATGTACAAAGTATGAATCTAGGAAAATTGGAAGTGGTCAAAAATGAAATGGAATGCATAAACATCAGTAACCTAGGCATTAATGAACTGAAATGGACTGGTACTGACCGTTTTGAATCAGACAATCATATGGTCTACTACACTGGGAATGACAAATTGAAGAGGAATGGCGTTGCCTTCATCTTCAAAAAAGAACATTTCAAGAACTCGAGTTGCAATAGTGAAGGATTCTATGGGCAAAATACCGAACGATGCAGGAAGCATCAAAAGAAGATGGAAGGAATACACAGTCACTATACCAAAAAGAATTGTTCAACATTCTATCATTTCAGGAGGTAGCATATGATCAAGAACTGACGGTATTGAAGGAAGAAGTCCAAGCTGCACTGAAGGAACTGGCAAAAAACAAGGCTCTGGGAATTGACAGAATACCAATTGAGATGTTTCAACAAAGGATGCAACACTGGAAGTGCTTACTCGTCTATGGCAAGAAATTTGGAAGACGGCTACCTGGCCAACTGACTGGAAGAGATACATATTTATGCATATTCCAAAGAAAGGTGATCCAATCGATTGCAGAAATTATCGAACAATAGCATTAATATCACACCAAGTAAAATTTTGCAACTGCAGCAGTATATTGACAGCGAACTGCCTGATATTCAAGCCAGATTCAGAAGAGAATGTGGAATGAAAGATATCATTGCTGATGTCAGATGGATCTCGGCTGAAAGCAGAGAACAACAGAAAGATGTTTACCTGAGTTTTATTGACTATACAAAGGCATTCAACTGCGTGGATCATAACGAATTATAGATAACATTGCAAAGAATGGGAATTCCAGAACACTTAATTGTGCTCTTGAGGAACCTCTACATAGATCAAGAGGTAATCCTTGGAACAGAACAAGGGGATACTGCATGGCTTAAGAGTCAGGAAAATTGTGCTTCAGGGTTGCATCCTTTCACCATACTTATTCAACCTGTATCCTGAGTAAGTAATCTGAGAAGGTGGATTATATGAAAAAGAACAAGGCATCAGGATTGGAGGCAGACTCATTAACAGCCTGAGATATGCAGACGACACAACCTTACTTGCTGAGAGCAAAGAGGACTTGAAGCACTTACTGATGAAAATCAATGACTACAGCCTTCAGTATGGATTACACCTCAACGTAAAGATAACAAAAGTCTTCACAACTGGAACAATAAGCAACGTCATGATAAAGGGAGAAAAGATTGAAGTTGTCAAGGATTTCATTTTACTTGGATCCACGATCAACAGCCATGGAAGCAGCAGTCAAGAAATCAAATCTGCTGCAAGATAACTCCTAAAAGTGTTAAAACGCAAAGATGTCACTTTGTGGACAAAAGTGAGCCTGACCCAAGTCATGGTGTTTTCAATCTCCTCATATGCACGTGAAAGCTGTGCAATGACTAAAGAAAAATTGACATCTTTGAATTATGGTGTTGGTGAAGAATACTGAATACACCATGGGCTGCCAAAAGAAGGAATAAATTTGCCTTGGAAGAAGCACAGCCAGATTGCTCCTTAGAAGGAAGGATGGCAAGACTTTGCCTCACATACTTTGGACCTGTTATCAGGAGGGATCAGTCCCTGCAGAAGACATCATGTTTGGTAAAGTAGGGGGTCAGCGAAAAAGAGGAATACCCTCAAGGAGATAGATTGACACAGTGGCTGCGACAATGGGCTCAAGCATGATAGTGGTCATGAGGATTGCACAGGATCAGGCAGTGTTTCAGTCTATTGTACATAGGGTTGCTATGAGTCGGATCCTACTCTATGGCACCTAACAACAACATGAGTTTAAATTTTATGCAACAAATTGGTATTTCCTTATAAATTTAGAAGTCCTCTGATACAAAATATATCCAATGTATTAATTGCTTTTTGCATTTATACCTACTCTTCAATTATCGATTTTCTCATTATTCGACTTTTACATTTATGACAATAATAAAAAATCTATTATCTGACTATTTTGCACATTAATGACGTACATCTGGCAGTAACGAATGCCGAGGTGTGAGGCAAGAATAACACTGGCTGTGATGGTTAAAGTTATGTGTCAACTTGGCTGGGCAATGATTCTCAGTGGTTTGGCAGTTATGTAATGATGTAATTTGGCACTTATGTAATGATGTAATTTGGCAGTTATGTAATGGTATAATTTGGCAGTTATGTAATGATGCAATTTGGCAGTTGTATAATGATTGTGATGGTTAAGATTCTGTGTCGAGTTAGCTGGGCCATAATTCTCGGTGTTTATATGTGATCACTCCCATGACTGAGTATGCTGTGAATAGCCAATCAGTTGAAAGGCAGTTTTGTTTGGAGTGTGGTCTGAATCTGAGTATAAGCAGAAATTCTGGCTTTCTGCTCGTTCCAGATCCTGTAGCTGCCTCCTGTTTGTCTGGCCTCCAGTTCTTGGGACTTGAGCAATCAGCTTATTTGTCGATCCTGGGATTCGTCGATCTTCACAGCCTGTGAGCAGAGTCCTGCTTTCCGACTTGCTGATCTTGGGTTCACCGGCCCCTGTGGCTACATGAATCAGAGAATCCTCTATCCTAATCCATGGACTTGGGACATTCCAGCCTCTACAACTGTGTGAGCTGTTTCTTTGATATATATCTATGTATTTATATGCTTTACTGGTTTTGCTTCTCTAGAGAACCCAGCCTAAGACAATAATGTAATTTGTAAATTATGTAACAATGTCGTCATTCTCCGTTTGATGATCTGATGTGATCATCCTCCGTTTCCACATAACACCAATTTTCCCATAATGACCTGGTCTGTGGAACCTAACTGTGTAGATAAGTGAGGAGTGGGTATATTGCCTAATTCTCCCAAATCTAAAATAAAATTTAAAATTTTTAATCAAGTGATCTTTGATAGTGTTTTAAAAGGACTTACATTACATGGACAATTGTGTGGTAGATTAATTAACCATCTTTAACTATTTGTAAAACATGTTTTTGGTCTTTTTCTCATAATTTACTAACAATTTCTATAAATGAAATAATCATTTATTTTACCGTCTCTCTATATAAAATTATTTTCTGTTGTTTTTGTACATGAGTCCAAGCCATTGTATAGATGGTTAAAGTTGCAAACTCCAATTTCATTAACAGTTATTTTTTAAAAATTGATGGAGCATTTAATTACAAATTCAAGTAATTCATTGTGTCTTCTTTTTTTTCACTATTGGGAGGAATCATCAAATTTACTACATATTTGCTAAGAAATTTCTCTTAATTTTCCAACTTTATTATTTTCAAAATATTTTTTACACAAAGGACAGATTTTTCATCTTACTCTGCCACAACAAATAGTAATTATCACCATCATAAAATTTTTGACATCTCTTCTCACAATTTTTTTTTTCTTTACTACTCTGGTCATAGTACTAGCTTCTGAATTTCCACTTGATTCTGCGTTACTAGTATGTTTTCATTTTGATTTCAAAATTTTTCCACACTTACATTTTTAAATTAAAAATAACTTAATTAAACTAATAAAAAGTATTTCAGTTTAATTACCAATATGGTTTACCTAGGTGTCATTAACTCATATTGCCTGCAAAAATATTCATGTAAACACATTATGATACTACGTTGGTGCAGAGAAAAAAAAAGGATGGACCAGTCTATTGTCAAAGACTAGATCAGTGATACATTTGTGTGTAATGCTAGAAATGACTTAAGCATCTGACACATGCTACAATTCAACAGTAACACCTTATGCAATTCAGCACTTAAAGTGAAATACAGTCTTACCTAAAAATTAAAGTTATGTTTAAAGGAAATATATTTTATACTGTTTTTATTTTAAAATTTATATTTAATTTAGTTATAATTATATAAAATTTAAACATCAGTTCCTCAGTTGTAACACTCCTATTTCAAGTGTTCAATAACCACATGTGACTAGTAGTTACTGTATTGGGCAGCACAGCTCTATATATTAAGCAGTAAATGAAAATTAGACATAAGAAACTTCTCTAGAAATTTAGATGAGATTTTCAACAACTATACCAGTACAAGTACCAGTTTCCATGGAGTCGACCGTGAATCATGATGACCTCATGTGTGTTGGAGTAGAAGCGTGTTCCAGAGAGTTTTCAGTGACTGATTTTTTGTAAGCAGATTGCCAGGCTTTTCTTCTGAGGTGTTTCTGAGTAGACTCAAACCTCCAACCTTTCAGTTGCCAGCCAAACTGGCAACCATTTGCACTACCCAGGAAATCCTCAATAATTATAATACTGCAAAAATTATAATACCACATCATTTGAAGTTTAACTGTTTAAATAAAAATTAAATAACTGGGGCCATACACCACACACAGCAGAGTTGTTGCTGAAGAAGTGTAATTTTTTTTTAAATTCAATTATTACAAGGAGATCTTAAATTGTGAATTACTTATCTGGTTATCTTAACCCGTAATCTGTCCTTTGGCTTAGAAAACTTAGGAATTAGCATCTCTGAAAAAGACTCATTAAGTGTTCACAAGAAACGGATGTATTAACCAGAACATTTATGTGTAGTATTACATATAATTGTCAATTGGGTGAAAATACCGATCTTAATGTGTTTCTTAGTTTCTCGTGCTGCTATAGCAGAAATACCACAAGCAAGTGGCTTTAACAAACATAAATTCACTTTCTCACAGTTTAGGAGGCTAGAAGTCTGAAATCAAGGCACTTGCTCCAGGGGAAGATTTTCTCTCTGTGTTGGCTCTGAGGGAAGGTTCTTGTTTGTTTTCAGCTTCTGTTCTTGGTTCTTTGGTGATCTTCATGTGGCCTGGCATCTAGCTTTCCCCATCCCTGGTTGCTTCTGTCTATGCCTAATGTGCTCTTTTTCCATCTTAAAAGTGATTGGCTTAAAACACCCCTTAAAATCCCCCTACATTGATATGACCTCATTAAACATAACAAAGAAAATCCGTTCCTAAATGAGATTACATCCACCGGTATAGGAGTTAGGATTTACAACACATATTTTTGGGAGACACAATTCAATCCATAACAGTGTGGAAATCTAACTCATAATAAAAATATTATTTGACAAGAATATTATCAGAATCAGTTAAATTAATCAAATTACTGTCTTATGAATCTATTTCACTTTGGATTGATCTAATCAATAAAACTGAAATACTGAAAATGCCACATCCTCATATATGTCTCCGCTACACTGGGAGCCTTACTATTTGTGCTGGTATCGCTAGTCTTTCTTCTCTCCATCAGCTTTGACTTCCGCTCTCAGTGAAAGGCTTGGCTGGGCACTTTCAACCTTTGCGTTGTTTACTCTCATCATATGAGTCAAAATTCATTAACTTGCTCCTCCCAACACCACTTCCCACCGCCATGTTTTCACTAGCTATGTAAATTTAACAAGGATATAATCAATTCTCACAATCCTGGGAGCTATTCAGTTTCCTCGAGATGACTTTGCTTGGATATTAACATGTTATTTGTACAGTTTAATTTTTAGAGGGTATTCTTATGTTCACCTTTGCAACTTCTTGAGTGAAACCTCTGCATAATTCTCCAAATACTGACAAAAGGCCTAAAAACAGAGGATACATACTCAGGAAATTCAAGTTTTCTCTGCAAATGCTGAGTCTACAGAAGGAATGTATAGAAGTTTTAGTAGGTGTCAAGTGACCCAATCCATTGCCTTTTCTTTCATATATACCTCCTTCATCTATGAAACATTTTTAAATCGTGAGCTTTTGAAATAATTTATTCCCATGATTTTGGCTTGAGAATGTGGACAGAAAAAAATGGTTAAAAATAATTTCCCAGGAGTTCCGTACAGAGTTGACAAAAAATAGAATTTGTTCTAAAGTGGTTTTTGTTTTATTTTATTGTTTGTCTTCGTTTTGAATATTTAATGAGTATTATTTATAGTAGAAGCATAAATTTGATGAAAAACTAGTCTTTAGAAGGAACTCGGCATGTGAGATTTTCATTCACTTTACTCATAATCTTTTAACAAGTAAAAGTTATTCAAGACAGGGCTATTTTTAGTTTGCTTTACTGTTCCTTTATAGTCAGTATGATTAATAATTATTATACCTTGAAAATAGTATTCTTACTCAAAAAACGTATATTATGATATTTTATTTAAATAAATTATTAGATTCATCATATACTGGGCTATGAAAAAAATATTGAAATATTATGATATTCTTATATCATTTTATAAAAAATATATTGTGTTACCAGTTTAACACCCCGACTTCCTGGCCTATCAATTTTGAGATGGTTTCCTATAACATCAGTGTTTTGTTTCCAAGTTATTTCACTGTAGCAGGCAGGACATCTAACTGAATACATTGCTTCAGCGAAACAGCCTGGACTTTAATTTTGTAACAGTCCTGTTACATTACCATCTTTCAGGAGGCCTGTCACTAAACCATGGCAGTAGGAAAGAGGAGCAGGAAAGGAACATTGATGAGGGCAATTGCATTCGGGTGATTTCCCTAGAGAAGACAAACACCAGTATACTGAAGGACTTTAGCTGCCAACAGGTAAAATCAGGACATTGCCTTTATTTCCAGCATATTAGGAATGTTTCAATTCTGCCTTCCTCAGCTTGATGGAGAATGTGCTGACAGATGCTGACCTTTCATCAGGAGAAGGGAATCTGAAGGTTATTTTAGGACTAGCTAGCAACAATTTCATAAATCCTACAATTTCTAAGAATTAAACACATATCCTCCTCCTATAGGAAATTCGATAATCTATTTGTTTCTGCTATAATTTCAGGGGGAAAAATGTGTTAGGACATTTATTAGTTTTTTTCTTTCTTTCTTTTTTTGTTCTTTGTCCGTTAAGTGGAGATGATTACCCTTCCTTCCTTCAGAAGAAATCCTTTTCCTGTCTCTCTGGCATTCATTGCTGCATGTCATATTAGGAAAGAAATATATAAATTTCATTTATAATCTCAAGATAACAAGCTTCTTTTTGTTGAATTGTATATACTAGCTACTGAAGATCATTGCTTCCCATCTGGCTCCTTGTACCATTCACCCCAGAGTGTCCTCTCCATTCCAACTGAACTTGTTCCCAGCATCCTTCATGTGTTTTTCACACCTTCATGACCTCATCATGCTGCTCCTCTGCCTAGAACATTCTTAGTCATCTTTGACTGCTCTGCAACCAAAAAAAACCAAACCTGCTGCCATCGAGTCAATTCTGACTTATAGCGACCTACAGGACAGAAGAACTGCCCCATAGGGTTTCCAAGGCTGTGATCTTTACTGAAGAAAATTGCCACATTTTTTTCCCTCAGGAGCAGCTGGTGGGTTCAAACCACTGACCTTTTGATTAGTAACCAAGCACTTAATTAACCATTGCACCTCCAGGGATCTGACACCAAACTTCAGTTTCTCCAGGAACCCTTAATGCATCAGTCTGATAAGGTTAGATGTCTCTTCTTTGTGCTTGGTATATTAGGTTATCTTAGTACCTTTTATTTTAAGTGGAAGACTAATTGTTTATTGCACATAAAGTAAAGATGTCTTAATTGTCTTTTTATCTCCAATGCCTGGGATACTTGCTGAAGTGCAATAAGATTTTATTAATCATTTAAAGAAATGCACTAATGGTCATTTGCTGTTTAGTGCTTTAAAAAAGAGGATAATATATGTAACTTTTTCCCCTGAAAGTGGGCCTCATTTCACAATGATTTTAATGTTGACGTTTTCCCCATACAAAACGTTCATTGCAGAAAAGGCCCACTTATTTTTATTTCTGTATAAATAATGTGCTGTCTAATTTTTAGAGAGATTTACCCTGCCACCATTTACATACCCAACTGCGTAAAATGTTTTAAGCAAGTGTAAAGCTGTGTACTATTTATTTATTTGTGGATCAAACCTCCTTTTTACTGTCCCTTACTCCCATTATGTCCTCTCTTCTATCTTGTCAAACACATACCCTGAAATCTCTTGGATTTTTGCCAAATCACCTGCACTTGTGAAGCCCAACCCTCGTTAAGCCCAATTCTTCTGAACTCTGCACCTGACTCAGGCAGCTGAGTATGGCTGGAGAGAAGCATTTAACATTTTTACTTTTTCCTCTCTTCTGGAACCTCCGATATCTCCTCTTACATCTTTCCTCTCAGTTGATGATTTTGCTTCTTATTTCACTGAGGAAAGAGAAGCGATCAGGAAAATACCTGTGTAAGTCCCCATCATTACAGTTACCCACGTTTTTCATGTGTGCTCAGATACTCTGCCTTCCCTCCTGTCACTTCTCTCTTTACTATTCTATCTGAGCCAGCTGATCCAATTGTTGGATAGATCCATCACCTGTTCTGTAAGTTTATTCTCCCACTCCTGTTGTTTTTATTCTTCTCACTTTACCTCTCTATGCTAAATCATCTACCATAAGCATGGAAACATGCTCTCTCTCCTCTCTTAAAATAAAGAAATAGATAAATTTCCACTCTATATCTTCTTCAGCTATTAACTAATTTTTTTTTTTTCCTTTACAACAAAAATTCCTCAGAAGTTTTCCGTGCTCACGAAACCAATTCCTTTCTTCATCCTCACTTGAACTCTTTTTGGTCAGGCCCCCTCTCGCCACCAAACCACTTAACCGAAACTGCTTTAGTCAAGGTCGCCGATGACCTCCATGTTGTCAATTATCGTGGTTAATTCTCAGCGATCAGCGTAATTACCAACAGCGGAATTTAACACAGTTGACTGCTTTTTGCACCTTGAAAAATCTCCTTTTGCTTTCCATACCACCACTACTCTGGTGCTCCAAGGGTGAGCGTTTTCCCCAGGTGCAGTCAGAAAGGGAGTCCATTGTAGAGAAGTGAAAAATAATAAGACAACATATTAAAATGCTCTGTTTTAATTGTTGCCATTCTCCAGTGGTACTCCTCCTTGAAAAACTGTATCTTGTAACGCTGATTTAAAAGAAAAAAATGCTGCAGTGGTTAAGAGCTTAGCTGCTAGCCAAACGATCGGCAGTTCAAATCCACTAGCTGCTCCTTGCAAACCCTATGGGGCAGTTCTACTCTGTCCTTCAGGGTCGCTATGAGTCAGAATCTCCTCGATGGCAATTTTTTTTTTTTTTTGGTAATGCTGATTTTAAAAAATTGCTGCAGTTACTGTAGAGTTTTAATAATTTATATTTAATCTCCAAGTTAGCCGCTTTTCAGCCCTTGACTCACAGAGACTCAGCTACATGCCTTTCTTCTGAGAGTAAGTTTGTGACAATTCAGAATTGTTCACTCTTCTTTCCAGAGTAGTTTATATCTCCAAACCCTGTGCATCCGGCATTTGAACAGTGAGTTCAAATAAGAGTGATGCCCCAGTGACTGTAAAGATGAAGAAATAAATCATAAGTTACTTCCATTCTGTCATTCTGTGTTATACTGGGATTTTTTTAATTTGTGTATGGAATTTAAAACGGTGAAACAGAGCGTGAACGGTGATGTTGTAATGTGCAACTTTTTCTGTTATATGTGAGTTTTAGGTCATACATGAAATATTCTACTGAATTTGAATAATATCTTTAAAATTGGAATATAGTTTTTTTAAACTATTTTTTGTTTTAAAAGAATGATTTAAGAAAACAGAAACTTTAAAATTATCATAAATTACTGTGACAGACCAATACGTAGGTATACATGTTTTCCCTTTTCTCAAAAAAAAGTTATTAGAAAATATTAAACCATTTCATCTATTTTACCATAAAATTATTTTTGCTTTATTTTTTATTGTTTTACTGTCATGATTACATGTGTGTGTTAACATATTTTATATTCAATTAACTACAAATTTAACTATGTTAAATGTATGACCAGTGTTATTATTTGTTCATTTCATGATTAGTATTAAAAATTATTTTTGGTATAAAGGAGCAGGGGTGTCAAAAATTGACCCACTCAGGGTGTCAAGTATGGCAGGTATGCCATTGCACCTTACTCTCATGGTTCTATATTTATCTTGCTGGTCACACCTCAATCTCAAGTGTTTAAATACTACCTCTACATACTGATGACCTGCAAATTTATATCTCTATTCTCAACTTAGCTCCTTAGAAGGGAGGATGTCTCACATACTTCGAACATGTTATCAGGAGGGATCAGTTCCTGGAGAAGGACATCATGCTTGGTAGAGAGTCAGTGAAAAAAGGAAGACTCAATGAGATAGACTGACACAGTGGCTGCAACAACGGGCTCAAACACAGCAATGATTGTGAGGATGGCGCAGGACTAGGAAGTGTTTCGTTCTGTTGTACATAGTGTCGCCATGAGTCAGAACCGACTCAACAGCACCTAACAACAAGCTTCAACTTCCCTCTTGAACATCAATTTCATAATTCAGAAGGCTTTCTCATTCTACTAGATGAATGTCTTATATATGCTATGAAACCTACATGTTTAAAATTGAACTACTAATCTTTCCCTATCAAACTTGATTTTCCCTCAGTTTGATCCATATAATAAATGGCAGCTCCATCCTTCCAATTACTTGGGCTAATTTCTGGACTCATACTTGACTCTTCTTGTTTTCTCATACCACATTTCTGAACCATAAGAAAATCCTGTTATTTTTATCTTCAACTATACACAGAATTTGGCTGTTAAGCTACCGTTAAAACCATGAACCAAGACATCGTCATCTCCCCTTTGAATTATTTCATTAGACTCATGAGTGGTCTCTTGTCTTATAATCTTACCCCTTTGGTCTAGTCCTAACCAAGCAGCCAAAGAATACTGAAAAACATAAGACATGTTATAAATTCTCTTTCTCAAAATATTTTAATGGCGTCCCATTATCCTCAGCAAAAGTCATAGTCCTTGCCTTATTAAAGGCCTACAGCATCCTCCAATATCTGGCCCTCATTGCTTTGCTCCCATTTCCTAAGTACTCTATCACTCATCTGCCTCATCCCTATGGACATCTTTGCTGATCTTTGAACATAGCAGGCGTGCATTCTCCTTAGGAACTTTGTCCCTGTTATTCAATATCTTCAAAACTTTCCTTCTCCAAATATCCAGCTTCCCCCCATGTTTTCGATGAGGCTTTCCATAACCAGTGTATTTAAACTATAATGTTCCTTCCCAATCCTGTTGTCACCATGTGCACAACTGTACTTTTATTTTTTTAATCACACTGATTTACTATATATTTTATGTATTTATTTTGCTTGATATATCTCCACAGCAGCTCCTCCAACTCTCAGTAAATGAAAACTCCACATATATATGTATATATATATATATATATATGTTTTGTTTACTGCTGTATCTGAAAGGAATTATCTGATATATAGTACCAAACCAAAAAAACCAAACCCATTGCTGTCAAGTTGATTCCAACTCATAGCGACCGTATAGGACAAAGTAGAACTGCCCGATAGGGTTTCCAAAGAATGGCTGTGCTACAAGGGCTCCAATATATAGTACATTCTCATTAAATAAATGCTGAATGAATTGGGAAAAAATTGAATTTAGAAAGAAAAATCCTAATTTTAAGTAGATATCATTTTGGCACCAAAAATAATAATAATAGTAATCACAACAACAGTAGGGGTTCTAGTTAAAGTAACATCAGCTGCTATGAGATAAACTTGAATTATTAGGATTTAAATTTGACTATCTGATAGTTTGATAAATGTGTTCTATGTCAGCAGTTCTTCTCTAAATAATAATTCAAGGATCTGCCTTTTTTCAAAGTGTAAATAAACCATCTTCATATATAGCTTCCAAAATTATCCTAGGAATCATGTTAATTATAGGGACACTCTAGAGGGATTTTTAAGGGTCAAGCCTTCAGTTGGTTTACAACACTTCTATTCTCATTTCATGTAGCAGTCAATCACATGGCCACATTCATTAATTATGTGCCCAGTGAGAAGAGAAAATGGGTTTGATGAAAAAGTAACATTCTTTATCAAATAAGTAATGTAAAAGATAAAATAAACATAGTGGCTTAGTTATCTAGTGCTGCTATAACAGAAATACCACAAATAGATGGCTTTAACAAAGAAAAATTTATTCTCTCACAGTCTAGGAGGCTAGAAGTCCGAATTCAGGGTGCCAGCTCCAGCAAAAGGCTTTCTCTCTCTCTGTTGGCTCTGGAGGAAGGTCCTTGTCATCAATCTTCCCCTGGACTAGGAGCTTATCCACACAGGAACCCCGGGTCCAAAGGACATGCTCTGCTCCCAGGGCTATTTTCTTGGTGGTATGAGGTCCCCCTATCTCTCTGCTCACTTCTCTTTTATATCACAAAAGAGGTTAACTTAAGACACAACCTGATCATGTAGATCGAGTCCTGCCTCATTAACATAACTACTTCTAATCCTGCTTCATTAACATCACAGAGGTAGGATTTACAACACATAGGAAAATTTCATCAGATGATAAAATAGTGGACAATCATGCAATACTGGGAATCATGACCTAGCCAAGTTGACAGATATTTTGGGGGGACACAATTCTATCCATGACACATAGGTAGTCTGTTTGAATTTAATATCTAGTGATGCACATTAGAACTCAGTGTATTATGAAGACATGATTATAAAATTGCCTTAGGGGGTTAAGATTTTTTTAACTTTTAATGTTTTAAATGTGTATTTGTGGCTCCTGTATATTTCAGTGGTGTAGTGGTTAAGAGCTACAGCTGCTTACCAAAAGGTCAGCAGTTTGAATCCACCAGGCATTCCTTGGAAACCCTATGGGGCAGTTCTACTCTATCCTGTAGTGTCACTATGAGTTGGAATCGACTCGACGGCGATGGGTTTTTTATATATTCTCAAAGGAGCCCTAGTGGCTTAGTGGTTAAAGTGCTTGACTGCTAACCAAAAGGTCAGCAGTTCAAACCCAGCACCACCCCTCGGGAGAAAGATATGGCAGTTTGCTTCTGTAAAGATTCACAGCCTTTGAAACCCTATGAGGCAGTTTTACTCTACCCTATAGGGTTGCTGTGAGTCAGGATTGACTTGACCACTGTGTTTTTTTTTTTTTTTTTTAACCCCCAATCTTTTGATAGTTGATACCTCAAAAGAGTTTTTGAAAACAAATCTGTTTTTTTTGTTTTTTTTTTTTTTTTTTTTAAATATAGTCTCAAAATATTTTGTTCATTCCATGCAGAATTCAAGGAGAAGCATGGTTAGTATCGGTCTTGTCCACAAATATTGGAATTGTTGCATTTGATGTTTTATGTTTAGCTGGCAGGTGGATTCTTGAAACAAATGTAGTCTTATGCTCTTACAGTTGTTATTGTCAGTCTGAGCATCTGATTTTGTAAATTCCACAGGCTGAGATTCGCTCTCAAGAGTGTAATTGGCACTCAAAAAACTTTTAGTACAAATTTATTTTAAGCCAAAGAATGAAGCAGAATAAAAAATCACTGAAATCTTCACATAGAGAAAAATTACTTACTTTGAGTTTTCTAACTATCGTGGTGATGTTCCTTGGTTTGTAGCAGCATAACTCCAACCTCTGTCTCCATTTTCACAAGATCATTTTTCTTCCGTGTTTCTTCTCTTTTTATAAGGATACCAGTCATACTGAATTAGGGCCTACCCTACTCCGATATGACCTCATGCTAACTAATTACATCTGCAAAGACCCTATTTCCAAATAAGGTCACATTTACAGGTAATGGGGATTAGGGCTTCAACCTATCTTTCTAAAGGGACACAATTCAACCCATGACATACAGGGAAGAATGTGAAACCAGGAAGGTACAGATAAATCCAAAGAAAATAGAAGCATCATCAAAGAGTGGTTGAAATTGGAGCAAGGGAAGCAGGCAGAGCAGGCACGAAATTGTAGTCCTGAAGGAAAATTAGGGTTGTGACATCAAGCAATCCCTAGGGAAAACAATGTCCAAGGTGTGACATCAAAACTTGTTTTAATAATTGGGGGTTGAATGTATGGCTTATAATAATCCTTATAATTCTGAGATTATTTTAGAATTGTATCCTCTGCAGGGGAGGGAGATAAAGGCGCTTGAGCTGAAAAGTTATATGGGAAATAGCATCTGTAGACCCAGGAAAACTTGTAATGTTCCTGGGTTGACAGGCTTGGAAAATTCTTTTCCTTAAACTATAAAAGGGCACACTCATATTTGCACTGTTCCATATGACATGAAGTTTGCCGCAGTGTCCTTCCAACCCAGCAGTACCTACTCTCTGTCTTGTCTTCTCTTGCTTGGCCGTTGTGAAGACTCCTAATACATAAATTTTTCCCAGAAGGGCCCACACCTCTAAACTAACATCATACAACTGCTTTAGGGCAAGGCCAGGACAACCTGACCCTCATTACATTTAATCATTTTCCACGTTCTCTCTCTTGTCCTTTCTGTCTCTTTCACACACACACACACACACACACACTCATTTAATTTTTTATCCATACATTAGTGTCTAATCAAATCCCCACTCCATTCTAAAGATTTCCCCCCTCCCTCCAATTGGATCTGTCTTTGAATTCTTAAAGCGTTATTTCCACCACTCATTTTGCTTCTTAATCTATACTTCCCTATAGAGCTATTGAATTTTTTCATTTATATGCCCCTTCTTCTCTATGTGCCTTATTATTCCTGGAGACAAAGGACTCTTATTTTTTTATACAGCACCCATCAAAGAAGGAGATTATTACTAAATGCTTTTAGAATTGAATTGATTTATCACGGGAGTCACTAGATTAGGGGACAGGAGATATAAAGGGAAGTAAGACTGTTTCTTTAGAGACTACCTTGGTTGCCATCCTTTCATCATCCCCTGGGTTATCCCATCAGTATCATAGATTCTTTATCTGCATTGAAGTTTTGCAAAGAAAACAGAGAGGAATTCATTATGCTTTCAGTGTAGCACATAGTATTAAAAGTGGTCACAGGTCACCAATTTTTCCATTATTCCTGGGAGCTCTTAATTCAACACACTATAGTATTGTTTCTTTTCAGGCAATAGAAAAATGAGTCTTCATAAATGCTAAGCATATCAGTCCATGAATGTGCAAATTGTATATGCTGCTTAATGTAGTGTTGCTGATGTAGCCCAACTGGGTTTATGACATAAATATTCCTTACCCAATAACGAGGCCAGGAGGAATCAGTGAGCATGTGTTTCTGGGTCTTGCTGCTGCCACCTTACTGCATGAGTAGGGTCACAGCCTGTGATAAGACTCCTTTATACAAAATCAAACCCTAGTTTTCTAATATGTACAGTGTAAAAAGAGACATCCTTGCATATTTTTGCAAAACATTTTACCAAATTTAAAATCACTGTAGTTCTTCATTGGAAAGATAAAAATAATTTGATAGAAGAATTAAAAACTGTTAACGTACATTCCTGAGCATCTAGTTTATAACTAGTGCTATTCCTATTTAACTCAGTCTATTATAGATGTTCATTAAACAATGGCTTAATTGTAAAATCCACCAAGAATGCTGTTAACACTAAACACCCAAGATAACATTTTTTCAAGAAAGATGTTTTTGCTCACATCATAATTATCACAAATTTCACTACATATTTACTGTATTTTTACGAAAATAATGCCCACCTTCTACATTTGCCAACCGCTCACTCCCCTCTTAAGGTATTTAGTAAGCACCTCTATGACAATTGTTCTTTTTTACATGTTGTTGTAAAAAAATTAGCATAATGCCTTTACAAAAATACCTCATGGCAGGGAGGGGTTGGTAAATAAATGTAGACGGCGCGTGTTTGAGTAAAAATAAGGTAGATACAGGCTTTCTAACAACATTATTATGTTAAGAAATTAAAAGCAGATAAATATAAAGTCATAGTAAATATTTTTTAAACAGTACTCTTAAAATTTAAGTTCTCTGCTATGAAACCTATGCCTGAAATAGCTTTATCTATGCACTTGATATTCAATAAATATATGCTGCCTTGGTGACTGACCACAAGCACCTGGGATAAATCTTAAGCATTTCTTGAAGCAGCTGGTCATAAAATATAAACAAATTATTGAAACGTCTGAAGGTTAAACTCATTTTCCAATAAAATGGAAAGGGTTCCTATAAAAACTCAGATAAATTATAATTTAAAGGCATTTTTCCTCTTTCCAAGAACTTGTGGAATTCCAGCGAATAAAATGGGAGAAGTATTTCAGGTGGAAAATGAGAATGCTCTAGTGGCTTCTAAAAAAAAAGAATTTCTTCTGTAGAAAATACTTTCTTACCTTTGGAAGAAAAGGGATTTTCTGCTTTCAGTTATAAAATATCCCTTTGCTATGCCTTTTAAAAGGCACTGTGCATCTCAGTTTTTAGCCTGAGCCACATTAACTGCTAGAAAGCATTACTGTGATGGAAGTAATGTTTGTCTTTTCAACAAGAAACTTAATGAATGCATGCCTTGTTTATTAATGAGGGGCCACAAGTTCCTTATGGATATAAATTTACTTCAAGAATAGAGAAAATATATATTTTGCTCTACAAATAGTAATATAGTTCAACATTCACAGTAGCTAGTGAAATGATTTGAATCACAGAGCTACATGCAATTTTATTGAAAGGATTTTAATTTAAAGCAAGCCTGGGTTTAAATCATAATTTGATAATAAAGATGATGTGGTATTGCAAATCTTTTACGGATGTTTCAGCATTTTTGTCTAATTTAAAAATTTTTAAGTATCCAATTAATTATTTCTACTCTGCAGTGATTGCTACGGGTAAAAGTAAGAAGTGAGATAAACATTAAGGGGCTTTTTAACAAACCTAGATATCTAAAAGTAGGCTATTTCTTGGCATGTCTCAGTTGTCATTTCAGCCAGATTTTTTCGTTAATGAACTTGTTTTCAACCAAATTAATACAACCCAAAAACGTCCAGAATACTATCACTGAAGCCCCATAAATATTAATAATGCTGCAGTCTCTACCTAGGCCACGTTAGAGAGTAGATATTATGAATTTAACCACCAATAAGTATTTTATAAAGGAGCACTAGTTGTGCAAATGGTTAAGTGTTTGGCTGCGAAGTGAAAGGCTGACAGTTCAAACTCACCCAGTGGCTCAGTGGGAGAAAGACTTGGAGATCTGCTTCCATAAGGTAACAGCCAAGAAAACTCAATAGGACGGTTCTATTCTGTCACATGGGGTTGCCAGCTATGAGTCAAAAATGCATCGACAGCACCTAATAACAACAAGTATCTTATAATAAGAGATGGGAAAAAATGAAAAGCCAACAATTTACCCATAAAAAAGTAATAGGAAGACTACATGGAGAAAGTATGTGAAATAGTAAAAGAGTACAACTGGAGACCACAAGGCCTGGGTACCAGATCAAATCTTGTCACTACTACCAGTGAGGCCTTGGACAAATCTGTTTGCCTTTTGGGGCCTCAGTTTTCTCAGCTTTTATATGTGGGTCATTAGATGATCTCTGATGTTTCTTCTAACTCTTATACTGTGTAATTTAAAAGATCAAAAATGGGGTATTCAAACACTATAATATTATATAGTTTTGTTAGTTGCTGTTGAGTTGATTCTGATTCATGGCAACCTCATGTGTTATAGAGTACAACTGCTCCATTGTGTTCTCTTAGCAGTAATCTTAACAGAAGCAGATCACCAGGCCCATCCTCCCTGGTACTGCTGGAGCGGAGGGGTTTCAAACTACTAACTTAGGTTAAGTAGTCAAGCGCAAACCTTTTGCACCATCTAGGTACCTCGTATATTGTATACAATATGCAATTTTCTAACTCTAGAATACAGTCAATAACATATAATTCAATTATATGACCTTAATGAAAGACTTCAAGCCAAGGAAAGAAAACAGAAATTATGCTACCTTGATTTCACCTTTAATTGCTTTAAATATATACATTTTGTAGCGTCGTGGCTAGTCTTTCTCTTCAACTTCTAAATTTCCAGTTGTATACAATGTTAAAAGGCGAGTTGAATTCATTTTTTATTGAAGTATTTTCAAATGTATTTTACTGGCAAAATGTAAACTTTAGTATTTTGCCACTCAGCTATGGGCCACATACCAGCTGAGGTCTCAGTAACCATAGAGCAGTTTAGCTACTGAATTATAGGAGACTGGTATTCCAACAGGGCTCATGAGTATTTCAGAAAATTGCCAGAAAGGGCAACCAAGATATTTTAGGTTGGTTAGCAAAAAAGGAACTAGCGGGAAAAGAAGTCTTAAATTTTATTTTCCTAGGACATCATTAGAAATTTATTTTTCAGTCTCGTTCTAGTTAACAGAAAGGTCATGATAGATAAAATTGTTATCTTTTATAAGCTAGTAGTTTTTATTCTGTTTCATAAAATCTATAGCCATTTTAAGGAAAAAAAATAGCTTAGATGATATAAAAGTCTATAAAATGATAGTAAATTGACCAAAGGAAGATTTTATATGTAATTGAAGATATACTGCTACGTATCTGGAGGCAATAACCTCCTAATAAGTGTACCTAAGGCCCAATATTTAATTGTGTTTTTTCTAATCTAAACCCACTTAAACCTTCTCTAGGTCAGGTACGGGAATGTGGCTGAACTGTATATCTTAAATGATAAAATAAGGAGAGAATTCATATAATTACCGATATTTAAGGGCCTGATAAATATGAGATCCTAAATTAAGTCTCTAACTAGAATAGCCAAAATCACATGCACATGTAGAAGAGAGGGTTATCTCTTAGAACTGTGATTGATGTGATTGATTTTGATGTCCAAATTAAGCAGTTCTTTATTTAAAAAATGTCCTCCTTCACCAAAACATTCCCCCAAGGATTCACTTTTAGTACATACAAAATAATAGTTTTATACTAGTTAATTGGTTTAAGAGTATTTTTTTGACCTATAGTCATTTACCTGGGAATATAGAATTGGTACTGAGAGATTTCAGTTTCCATATATGCTTCTCTTTTAAAGAGAGAAAAAAAAGAAAAGTGTTGCCTTGGAGCTGCTTCCGACTCATAGCTCCTACAGGACAGAGTAAACTGCCCCATAGGGTTTTCTAGGAGTGGCTGGTGTATTCTAACTGCTAACGTTTTGGTTAGCAGCCACGTGCTTAACCACTGTGCCACCAGGGCTCCTTCCGTAATAAATATGACTTCTTTTTCTTTAAGCTAGTTTCAGGTGGTCTCTATGACTTGTAACCAATCTTCCTTAATAAATAAAGCTTCTGACTAAAATTTTGGGCTTTCTTTGTTTTGGCCCTTCCAAGATCCAAGTGCTAGAAGAAAAAGTACACTGTATTCCAATCTCCTTTACTTCATTCACATGGGCCAATCAACTAAAGTTCACAAAAACAGACGATTCAAAAAAGGATTTAATTGATGGCTGCTATGGAGAGCAAAAGAATCAATCCACCCACTGTTCCAAAGCTGGGCACTCTCATGGCCCACGGATCCTCCCTCAATGGATCCTGTGCGATGCCTCCTTTTGGAGCAGAGTTTGGATCTATAGGGTCCACAAACTGAATATACACACACATATATATATGTTTAAACAAGGAAAGCAAAAGAAGTGGATTTACTCTCAAAACATCATTCAAACAGCAAGATATATACCACACCAACTCAAGCCAGTGACTAAAGGCCATTAGATTATTGTGATTTCCCCCCAGTTCTTGTTTCCTGAAATTTTTCAATAATTTACGTCACAAAATGTTATTCTATCAAAAGCAATAGTTTACTTCTCACATACTTATTTAAGGAAATTCCTTAAGCACAGATATAATTGTTTGGGGCTCGCTTGCTTTAATTTGCTCAGTGTAACAATAACTGAGTACACTAAGAATCAATAAATATTAATGTCGATAGAGTGGTGTGACACTGATACTTTCTTGTTTGTTTACATTACACTTGAGGTTCATTAACAGGCATCACTTATGTCCCTTTTCTCATCTCTGAAAGCAGAACTTTAAGAAATCATTCATCGGATAACCACTAAACAAAAAAAAATACAGAAATAATACACACAGTTTCTAAATGAGTAAAGGAAAACAAAATAGTTAAAATAAATGTATTAATTCAACATAAAGCAGGAAGAAGAAAAATAAGCAAAGGAAAACTCAAAATATGATATACCACATAATTTACATATATATCACTAAGTATAATAAATAAATGGAATACAATATAAATGGAGTAAATTTACTTAATAATAAAATTTAACACTGAGCACTTTCCACTAATAAGTCACTATTCTAAAGGCTTTGCATGTATTAAATATCTTACTTCTCCGAGCAAATGCATACTGTGTTATGTCTATTTCAGAAAAGAGGAAACTACAGCCTAGAGACTTTAAGTACATTTGCCCCAAGTCTAACAACTGAATCCAGAGAAAACCAAAAAAGACATACCCACTGCTGTTCAGTTAATTCTGACTCATGGAGACCTCATTTGTTAACAGAATAGAAATGCTCCTTAAAGTTTTCTTGGCTGTAATCTTTAAATTAGCAGATGGCCAGGCCTTTCTCTCATGGTGTCACTGGGTGGTTTACAACTGCCAACCTTTAGGTTAGTCCAACTAAAAAGTCAAATTCATTGCTGCCGAATCGTTTCTGACTCATAGTGACCCTACAGGACAGAGTAGAACTGCCCCATAGGGTTTCCAAGGCTATAATCTTTACGGAAGCAGACTGCCACATCTTTCTCCCCTGGGGCGGGTGGTGGGTCGAACTTCTGCCGACCTTTTTGTTAGCAGCCAGCGCTTAACCACTGTGCCACTGGGGCTCCTTTTAGGTTAGTAGTTGAGTGCAAACTGTTTGTACCACCCAGAGATCTCAGATTCAAAGAATATCTTGTTAATCACCATTACATTGTCTCCCTGTTATATTAAAAAAAAGACAATCATAGGCTAGATAAAGTCAAGGAGCAACCCCTACCACCAGCAAGGTGCTCTTTATAAGAGACATATAAAACAAAATGATCTAGACTATATCAAAATAAAAGATGAAAGAAAATGCACCTAGTAAATATTAAAAAACAAACAAACAAAAAACCCTGCTAGAGCAGAGTTAATCCCGAGCTCCAGTAGCTTTCAGTATCAAATTGAAGAAAACCCAGATTTAATCCTCTGCATGTCTTGCCTCTTCTCTGATACCATTTTACTCCATGCTTCCCATTGTTCACTCTAGTTTAGCCAGCTACTCTTCTTCCCATTACTTAAACTTTTCTTGCATTCTTCCATCCCCAGATCATTGCAGCTATTTGGTGGAATGTTCTCTTTCTAGTAAATGACATAGCTTACTTAATTAAGTACTCTCGGAATTCTATTCTAAAATTGTCTCCTCAAAGAGGCTTGCCATCACACTACCTCCTTACCCAACTTTATTCTTCTTCATGTTAGATGTCACTACCCAATATTATAAAATAATTAGTTTTAATTTTCCATAGTGCATCTACCCTTGTAAAATACAAATTCCATGGAAATAAATTCTTTTTAATTTTTTAATCCATTATTTTAGTATACATGAATACAGAAATAAAGAGAAATAAATGAAGAAAATGGCAGAAAGCATATTCCACCAAGACGCTATTAAAATGATTACCTTGCAAGCATCCAAAAACATAGCTTAGAAATATTTTAAAATAATGCTAATTGCAAGGAAAAATTGTCAAATTGACAGTCACAGAGGAAAGTTTTCACACACATCTCAGAGACTGATAGATAAAACAGTTAAAAATTAGAAAAGTAATAGAATAGTTGAATAAAAACAAATAAAATGATTGATTAGACAAAGCCTTAAAATATTATTGAAGCAATAGAACAGGTGACAGAAAAAAAAGGATTGATTTTATATGTGTGAATAGATAGATGATAAAACCCAAGCCAAACCTACTGCCGTCGAGTGGATTTCGACTCACAGCAACCCAATAGGACAAAGTGGAACTGCCCCATGTTTCCAAGGCTGCAATCCGTATGGAAGCAGACTACCACATATTTCTCCCGAGGAGCAGCTCTTGGGTTCAAACCGGCAACCTTTCAGTTAACAGCCGAGTGCTTAACCACTGCACCACCAGGGCTCCTATAGATAGATGATAGATAGGTAGATACATACCTGAAAAATAGTGGATACGTATTCTCTTCACGTTTATCTAACCAGTTCCTGCTGAGTAGAACATGAGTTACAGAACATGGAGTAAGCATCTGTGTCATGAGTAAAACTGTGCATGATATGGTTTTCAATGCCTGATTGTTTGGAAGTAGATTGACAGGCCTTTCTTCCGAGGCACTTCTGGGTGGACTCAAACCTCCAACCTTTTAGTTAGCAGCTGAGTGCTTTAACAATTTGCACCACCCAGGGACTCCTCATGTTTATCTACTAGGCTACAAAGGATTTTTTAAAAAATTCAAAATGAATCAGTTTTATGCAAACGTCACTCTCTGATCATGATACAATAAAATCATTAACCAACAATAAAACAATATCAAATCTCCTTCTCAAATACACTTGAAAATTAAAACCATGCATTTTGTGCACCCCTTATATCACAGATCTGCACTTCCAAATTGCTTGTGGTAGATGTTCTGCACAGCCGTTTAATCAGATGTCTAGTTACATTGCTGGCATATGTGGGATGTTACTTCCAACATAGTAGAAATGTTACTTTTAATCAACAATGGCTGCTGCTTTATTTACATATTTTTTATACCACTTATGGTATTCTTGGAAACCCTGGTGGCGTGGTGGTTAGGAGCTATGGCTGCTAACCAAAAGGTCAGCAGTTTGAATTCTCCAGGTGCTCCTTGGAAACCCTATGGGGCAGTTCTACTCTGTCCCATAGGGTTGCTGTGAGTTGGAATCAACTTGACGGCAATGAGTTTTTTTGGGGGGTATGGTATTTGTGCTGTGGTCACTGTCACGATTACAGATGAAGAGACCAATAGATAAAGAAATGACACAATAAGAAAAAATCGGATATATTTTGGAGGAGGAAAAGATAGCAAGAGTAATCAAATTACAACATAATCACCTTGAAGTATTACAGTTCTTGTGAAATCGCTTAAGTATGTTTATTTTCACACCCCCCAGGGATTGTGCAGGAAAGAAAGAGGTGCATAAGGAATAAAAATGACACCTATATTTAATAGGAGGTTCTCTGTTAGTGCTGCCCTTTTAACACAAGAAGATAGACGAGGCACTGGGATCTAACTTTATTATTTTCTAATAAATATTTTCACTTAGTAAAATAGAATTGTGTAAAAAAGCCACTCTTAGGTTGCAAGTATTCCTCATCTTAGATCCCCTCTTGCCTGGTTAATTGGACATGAAAATACTCTCTCTCTCTCTTTTTTTTTTCCAAGACTCTCCTTTAGAGGTCATAAAAATACCATGCATCATGCTCTTTTATCAACAATTTAAAAATCATCAAAGCAAGAAGATATTGAATTGAATATTATTCTGTAATCAATATATGATGTAGACAAATACTATAAAAACAAGCCATTTTCTCTATGGGTGGAGCCTAGCAATCATTGCTTATTTGTTCAGTAAGGAAAATAAATAACAAGCAATGATTTGCGATTGTTCTTATAAGAAGTCCTGGTGGTGCAATGATTTGACTGCTGACTGAAAGGTAGAGGGTTTGAACCCACCAGAGACTCTGCAGGAAAAAAGACCTGGAGATCTGATCCTGTGAAAATTACAGCCTGAAAAACCCTATGGGGCAATTCTTCTCTGTCACATGGGGTTGATATGAGTTGAAAATCAACTCCAAGTCACCTAAGGACAACAACGACAAACCTGTTACAGGAGACCTGGTTGAGTACAAGTTAATTGCTTGGCTGCTAAATGAAAGGTTGGCGATTTGATCCCACCCAGCTACTCCACCAAGAGAATGACCTAGCGATTTGCTTCCAGATTACAGCCAAGAAAACCCTTTGGGGTAGTTTTCTGTCACATGGGGTTGCTATAAATTTGAATTGACTAGAAGGTAAACAGTAACAACAAGCCTTTTATGGAAAAGGTTTACCCACTGCTTTGCAAAATCAATGAACATTTAGGACTCCTATGGAAACACACATATACATATACGTCAATTTGTTTTTCAAAGAGTCTTAACTAAAAGGTTGGCAATTTTGGTTGGAGATTTGAACCTACCCACAGGCACCTCAGAAAAAAAGGCTTGGTGATATGCTTCCAAAAGGTCATAGCCATAAACACCCTGTGGAGCCCAGTTCTATTCTGAAACACCTGGGGTTGCCATGAGCTGGAATCACCTGCAGGTAAGTAGCTTGGCAGGATGCAATTAAGCTCATTCATGGATCCCAGGTTAGGGCAATTTAGAAGACGGGATGTTCATGTCTGTAAAATGTGCTCTGTGGTCTTAGGAATTACTAAAAAAATAATAAAGAGTTGTTAATAGCTTTTATCACTTATTTTTAACAGTTAGGATTTCCTAAAGAGACCAGTCAAATGAATTCATCTAGCATAAGGAGAGAGAATTTATGGATTTGGTGGCAGGTTTTTCTAGTTGCAGAGGGCACGTTGAAATTCACCGTAAGAGGGGAGAGTGAAAAGAAGTATAGAAATGATAATAATAAAGAAATAAATTAGGTGAATTGGAAAGTTTTAATTTAACCATTGGATCCAGTGATTTTATTATATCCTTTCATCTGCAGTGCCTATGTTCATGTGTAAAACATGCTTAAGAAAAGTTTACTGATAAGATTCAAAGATACTGAATATTGAAATCTCAATTTGGGGACACAATCACAGGTTTATCACAGGTCAGATTTTTTTTTTTTTTAGACATGTGCAGAATTGGAGAATTAAACCAATTTGTGTGTGTGTGTGAAGGATTTTCTAGTGTATACAAATATAATTCTTTGCATACTTTTAGGAATGCATCATACTGTCTATGAAACAGTTCTTTAGAGTTTAAGATGCCTGTAAAATATATTTATATACAAGTTGCTATTTCAGGATATACATTTTCCATTTTAAAATTATTGGTGATGGAAAATAGTAGCCATGCTTGCAATTTTAAAGTTACTCTGCACATAGAATATCCTCTATTACCTGATTTCAATATTTTAATTGATGTAGCACAATTGATTATTAATATAATAATTACTTCTTGACCTTGAAATTTAGGGATTTACGTATTTACTCTTTGGGTAATATTGAAATGGATATTTGCACTCATTTTCGATAGAATTAAATATTGCTCAATGTTTCTGCCTCTCTTTGTTTTTTTATGGTTATAATATCAGTTTCTTCTGGACATCCTGATGGCCTCTAAAACATGAATGTTATACATATATTTTTTTATTTTCTTAATAATTACTCTGTCAAAAATCACAACTTTAAAAAATAACTAAAGAAGAGTAAAAATGGAAATCATTAGTGAGCTTTCAATTGCTAAACTAATTAAATGAAATAGAATGTTTATTATTCTACATAATATCCAGATTACACAGGAGGATTTAGAGAAACTCGACCTAACAGTAATAAAGTATGACTGAACAAAGCAGGTCATTATTCTGAAACTGAAAATGTTTATTCCCTTGGTGAAAAAGATGGCATTGATAATTTTTCAGTCTCAAAGTACAATATCAGATTCAGCATACTAATTAAGAAAAATTAAATCAGCTCTGACTTTAAAGGCAGTTTATATGCCATGATTGTTTTCTTATCATTATTAACTATAATAATAATACTATAGAAGTAGTATATACCCATGAAACAAAAGAAGCAAAAGTAAAAATCCCTGGACCTCAATCAGTGGTACCCAGAAATAACCACGGTAAACAAATTTTTGATGTTTCTTTTCCTAAATTTTCTATGCACACACTAAGCATGTATATTTGTCTTTTATAAATAATTGGAATTGCATTCTACAGATCATTCTGGAATCAGATGTTTTTCATTAACACGATATCTTAGAAGATGTTCCTATCTTTACTTACATACTACTTTTCATTTATTTTTATGCCCACAAAGTATCGCATGATTATTATGTTATGTATTTATATAGTATAGTTACAATATTATTAGACAAAATACACAGAACATCCATATAAATTTAATTGTATACATTTGTTTGTGATTAGAAAAAGCATAAATTTCTAATGGTGGGATTTCAAAGTAGAAATATATACATTCAGACATTGATTGCTCTCACCATCCTGTCCCCTCAAAATTTTGCTTCCATTTATACTCGCAGCAATTTTATGTGAATGTCTGTTTTTCCACATCTTCACATAAACTGGACAATAAAACTATTCTTAATTCTTCCAATCTGACAGATACAAATGGAGTATCATTTGTTTTTTGGTAATTGCCTAATTAGTAATGATACTGGCCATTTTTTAAAGGTCAATAGATTTTCATATGTACTGACTGATACCTCGGATACTTAAGTCTTGATAAGTCCATTTGAACCAGTTTAACTTTAAAGCAGAAATATGAATAATTTAAGCTTTTTGAATATTCACTCACTGAAAATAATAGAAAATTCAGAAATCATAATAGCAAGAATAAAAAAACACTGTCCTTATTCCATAAAAAAATGCAACCTCCAAAGAAATATGGTATATTTACAGTAAGCCTTTTTTCTACAGATTTACCAGCATACACAACGTCTCTCTCCATCTGTCTCTCTCATTGTCATGCACATGTACACAACTATATGAAGTAAAAAATTTCATAATGCAGAGACAGGTTTACACTATATATTTTTTTTAATACTGGCATTACAATCTTCAAAACTCTATTTTTAATAAATACTTATTTTATCATAGCTGCACAATAGTTTATTTCTTTATACTTGGATATCCAACTTTTTACAGGTATTCCAATTATTTTCTACAGTAAATAACAGTGTTGTAAGCATATTTGATCATATTAGTAAAAAGACATCTGCCCCCGGCATATTTCTTTTTTAAGATGTTAAGCTTATTGTGCAATATTTTGATAAGTTGCCTTAGAGATAGCATAAAGTCCACAGCTCTATAGACGGGAGGTGGGGGAAGAGCTCTCCTGAATAAGCTTAACCTTCAATAGGAAAATAGTTACAGGAAATAAGGCAGTTTAGCCTTAGACTGGAGGAAGAGCAAATTAAGGCATCAATCTTTTCTTTTAATTTATTTTTTGTTGTAGTTTAAATAAAGTTTACATTTCAAGTTAGTCTCCCATACAAAAATTTATACATACATTGTTATGTGACCCTAATTGCTCTCCCCATACTGTGACAGCACACTCCTCCTTTCCATTCCTGATTCCCCATGTCCATTCAACCACCTCCTAACCCTCTCTGCTCTCCCATCTCACCTACAGACAGAAGCTACCCATTTAGTCTCTTGTATCTACTTGAGCTGAGAGGCACACTCCTCACAAGTATCACTTTATGTCCCACAGTCCAGTCCAGTCCCTGTCTGAAGAGTTGCCCTCAGAAGTTGTTTTAGTTCTGGATTGATAGAGAATCCAGGGGCCGTGATTTCTGGGGTTCCTCCAGTCTCAGTCAGATCATTAAGTCTGGTCATCTTATTAGAATTTGAGTCCTGAACCCCACATTTCTCCTGCTCCATCAGGGACTCTCTGTTGTGTTCCCTGTCAGGGCAGTCATTGGTGGTAGCCAGGCACCATCTAGTTCTTCTGGTCTCAGGCTGATGAAGTCTCTGGTTTATGTGGCCCTTTCTGTCTCTTGGGCTAATACTTTCCTTGTGTCTTTGATGTTCTTCATTCTCCTTTACTCAGGTGGGTGGGACCAATTGATGCATCTTAGCTGGCCACTTGCAAGCTTTTAAGACCCCAGACGCGGCTCACCAAAGTAGGATGCAGAACATTTTCTTAAGAAGCTTTTTTATAGGGGGCGGGGCCAAGATGGCGGAGTAGTCAGACGCTTCCAGTGGACCCTATCAAAACAAAGACTGAAAAAACAAGTGAATCAATTATATATGGCAACCTGGGAGCCCTGAACAACAAAGGCAGAATTAAGGAACCAGACTGAGTGGCAGAGGGAGGTAGAAACGGTTCAGAGGAAGCCAGGAGTTGCCAGTGCTGACTCGGAAAGAGCCTGAGCCCTTCAGGCCTGATCAGCTCGGGGGTGAGTGGTGAGGCAGGCAAACAGTGGTCCCTGGGAAGCATGTTTTCCACACCAGGACACACTGAGCACCAGAGAGTGTACACGGCCACCCAGAACCAATGAGAAGCAGACCTGGATTGGCAAAAGATAAGTAATTGCATACGGCTTACCACACATATCAAAAACACCCCCCTCAGGGAAAAACCTCTCTCCGATTTACATCCTCACTCCCTGCTCTGCACTGGGTCCTGGACCGGATTCAGCAACTGCTGAGTCCCCTGGGCCGCAGGTAGGATCCATCACATGCCCGGAGCCATTCCCCTACCTTGCAGAGTGAACAAATTAACAAATGGGAAAAAATAAACTGTCAGTTCCCCTAAGCCAGGAACCGTAGGCACAGCTCCTTTGTCTTGGCACAAGCATAAGTTATCCACAGACTTTGAGTGCATTTCTCCCTGCATAGACTTGTGTGGGCCCATGTCAGCAGCATAGGCCCTCATTACTGCAGTACTGCAGGGTATATACCTGAGTCTAACTTCATTTGTTTCAGCTGTGAAGTGACAGGTTCTTGACATTTGACACTGCTTTTCCCATTAAGCAGCGTCTTCACCTACCCACATCAGCAGCATGAGGACTGGTGGCTCCACCCATGCCACCAAACCACCTGCGATAGGGGCGCATGAAAAAGAGGTGCCCCCCAGTTCCTACATCCAACAACATTAGGTGCTCAGAGTCTGGTTGCAAAACCCACCCACCTACACACTCTAGGGAACAGGGACACGCCTTCCTCCTGGACACTCAGGGGCAGCCGTCAGCCCCCTGCCTTGCTCATAGTGTGTCTCCCTGCTGCAGCCAGATGCCTTTGCCTACACCAATCACCCCTGCCTTTCTAGGACTGTAAGTGAGAGCCTACACCACACACTTGGTGGCTACCTACCTGGGCACCTGAAGTGAATCCATACAGGAGGAGTGGGCAGACTCCTGAGCTCACATACCTAGTAACGGATCTAACCACCCGGTGATGGGACATTAGAGCTTCAAAGGTGCCAATAATCAAACTAGGTCATTCGAGCAGCCTATTTGGGCATATCAAAACAAAACAAGAAGCTAGGACGCAGTAAGCAAACATTTAATAAATAAATATAATAACTTATTGATTACTCGGAGACAACAGTCAATATTAAATCACATAAAGAGGCAATCCATGATGGCTTCAGCAAGCTCCCAAAATAAAAAATCAAGAAATTTTACATAGGAGGAAAATTTCTTGGAATTTCTGGAGGCAGAATTCAAACGATTAATATACAGAACTCTCTTAAGAAATTAGGAAAGAAATAAAGCAAAACGCAGAACACACAATAGAGGAAATTCAAAAGATTAGAGAAGAGCATAATGACAAATTTAACAGGCTGCAAGAATCCATAGAGAGGCAGCAATCAGAAATCCAGAAGATTAACAATAAAATTTCAGAATGAAACAACTCAATAGAAAGTTATAGGAGCAGAATTAATGCAAAGGAAGTCAGAATTACTGAGACTGAAGATAAAGCACTTGACACCAACTTATTTGAGGAAAAATCAGACAAAAGGATTAAAAAAAATGAAGAAACCCTAAGAATTATGTGGGACTCTATCAAGAGGAATAACCTATTAGTGACTGAGTACCAGAACGGGAGGATAACAGAAAATACAGAGAAAATTGTTGAAGATTTGTTGACAGAAAACTTCCCTGGTATCATAAACGATGACAAGATATCTATTCAAGATGCTCACATAAGGTAGATCTCAAAAGAAAGTCACCAAGACATATTAAATCAAACTTGCCGAAACCAAAGATAAAGAGAGAAATTTAAGAGTGGCTAGAGATAAACGAAAAGTCATCTATAAAGGAGAGTCAATAAGAATAAGCTCGGATTACTCAGCAGAAACCATGCAGGCTAGAAGGCAATGGGATGACATATATAAAGCCTTGAAAGAAAAAAACTGCCAGCCAAGAATTACATATCCAGCAAAACTGTCTCTCAAATATGATGGTGAAATTAGGGCATTTCCAGATAAACAGAAATTTAGGGAATTTTCAAAAACCAAACCAAAATTACAAGAAATACTAAAGGGATTCCTCCAGCTAGAAAATCAGTAACAGCAGATAATGACCCAAGACTAGAACACAGGACAGAGCAACCAGATATAAACCAAGATAGGGAAGTCATAAAGTAAATCAAACTTAAACACTAAAAATAGGGAAACAGATGTCAATATGTAAAAGATGACAACATTAAAACAAAAAAGAAGGATTTAAAAAATGTACACATAGTATTTTCATACAGAGATGATTTCAAAGCGATATAAAGAAATAAAAGACTTGTATAAACTTAGAAAAATAGGGGCAAATATTAAGGTAATCACATAGGAAACTAAGAATCCTTCAAGTCAAAACAAAAAACTAGAAAAATATAAAGACTCAGCAAACACAAAATCAACAACAATGATAAAGAAGAAAAGAAAATACATAAAGAAAAATGACAGCACAGAAAATTAAGTGGAACAAAGAAACTGTGAACAACACACAAAAAAAGACATCAAAATGAGAGCACTAAACTCATAGCTATCAATAATTATGCTGAATATAATTGGACTCAATGCACCAATAAAGAGACAGAGAGTGGCAGAATGGATAAAAAAACACAATCTGTCTATATGCTACCTATAAGAGACACACCTTAGACTTAAACACACAAACAAACTAAAACTCAAAAAAGAGCAGGAGTGGCAATACTAATCTCTGACAAAATAGACGTTAAAGTAAAATCCAGTCTCTAACAGCTCTGAAAAGAGAGGGAGACAGCTCCACAATATTAGTAGGAACTTCAACACAACACTTTTGGTGAAGGACAAAACATCTAGAAAAAAGCTAAACAAAGACATAGAAGAACTAAATGCTACAAGCAACCAACCTGATCTCATAGACATATACTGAACACTCCACCCAATAGTAGCCAAGTATACTTTCTTTTCAAACGCACATGAAACATTCTCCAGAATAGACCACATATTAGGCCATAAAGCAAGCCTTAACAAAATTCAAAGCATTGAAATATTACATAGCATCTTTCCTGACCATAAAGCTATAAAAGTAGAAATCAACAACAGAAAAAACAAGGAAAAATAACCAAACACTTGGAAACCGAACACCTTGCTCAAAAACTACTGGGTTATAGAAGAAATTAAGGATGGAATAAAGAAATTTCATAGACTCAAACGAGAAGGAAAACACATCCTACCAGAACTTTTGGGACACAGCAAAAGCAGTACTCAGAGGTCAGTTTATAGCAATAAATGTACACATCAAAAAAGAAGAAAGGCCATAACCAAAATATTAACCCTACAACTGGAATGAGTAGAAAAAGAGCAGCAAAAGAAGCCCCCAGGCTCCAGAAGAAAGGAAATGATAAGAATTAGAGCAGTATTAAATGAAATAGAGAACAGAAAAACAATTGAAAGAGTTAACAAGACCAAAAGTTGGTTCTTTGGAAAGATCAGCAAAATTGATAAACCATTGACCAAACTGACAAAACAAAAACAGGAGAGGAAGTAGATAACCCATATAAGAAATGAGATGGCTGATATCACAACAGACCCAACTGAAATTAAAAGAATCATAATAGAATACTATGAAAAAATTGTATTCTAATAAATTTGAAAACCTAGAGGAAATGGAAAAATTTCTAGAAACTCACTACCTACCTAAACTAATGCAAACAGAGGCAGAACAACTAAATAAACCCATAACAAAGAAGAGTTTGAAAAGGTAATTAAAAAACTCCCAACAAAAAGAAATCCTTGTTCGGATGGCTTCACTGGAGAATTCTACCAAACTTTCAGAGAAGAGTTAACACCACTACTACTAAAGGTATTTCAGAGCATAGAAAAGGATGGAATACTCCCAAACTCATTCTATGAAGCCAGCATAACCCTGATAACAAAACCAGGCAAAGACACCACAAAAAAAGAAAATTTTACAGACCAATATCCCTCATGAACATAGACGCAAAAATCCTCAACAAAATTCTAGCCAATAGAATTCAGCAACATATCAAAAAAATTATTCACCATGATCAAGTGTGATTTATACCAGGTATGCAGGGATGGTTCAACATTACAAAAACTATCAATGTGATCCATCACATAAATAAAACAAAAGACAAGAACCACAGGATCTTATTAACCAATGCAGAACAGGTATTTGACAAAGTCCAACACCCATTCATGATAAAAAAAAAAAAAAAAAAAAAAAAAAAAACTCATCAAAATAGGAATAGAAGGGAAATTCCTCAATATAATTAAGCACATTTATACAAAGCCAACAGCCAAAATCATCCCAAATGGAGAGACTTTGAAAGCATTCCCCTTGAGAACGGGAACCACACAAGGATGCCCTTTATCATCACTCTTATTCAACATTGTGCTGGAGGTCCTAGCCAGAGCAATTAGGCTAGAAAAAGAAATAAAGAACATCCAGATTGGTAAGGAAGAAGTCAAAGTATCTGTATTTGCAGATGATATGGTCCTATACACAGAAAACCCCATTGAATCCACAAGAAAACTACTGGAACTAATAGAAGATTTCAGGAAAGTATGAGGTTACAAGATAAACATACAAAAATCAGTTGGATTCCTTTACACCAGCAAAGAGAACCTCAAAGAGGAAATCAGCAAATCAATACCATTTACAATAGCCCCCAAGAAGATCAAATACTTAGGAATAAATCTAACCAGAGACGTAAAAGACTTATACAATAAAAACTACAAAACAGTACTGCAAGAAAACAAAAGAGATCTGCATAAGTGGAAAAACATACCTTGTTCGTGGATAGAAAGACTCAACATTGTGAAAATGTCAATTCTAACCAAAGTGATCTACAGATACAATGCAATCCCTATCCAAATTCCACTGGCATTTTTTAATGAGATGGAGAAACAAATCACCAACTTCATATGAAAAGGGAAGGGGCCCTGAATAAGTAAAGCATTACTCAAGAAGAAGATCAAAGTGGGAGGCCTCACACTAACTGATTTTAGAACCTATTATACCACCACATTAGTCAAAACAGCCTGGTACAGGTACAATAACGGATACATAGACCAATGGAACAGAATTGAGAATCCAGACTTAAATTCATCCACCTATGAGTAGTTGTTATTTGACAAAGGCCCAAAGTCCATTATTTGGGGAAAAGACGGTCTGTTTAACAAATGATGCTGGCATAACTGGATATCCACCTGCAAAAAGCTGAAACCAGACCCACACCTCACAGCATGCACTAAAACTAACTCAAAATGGATCAAAGACTTAAATATAAAATCAAAAACGATAAAGATCGTGGAGGAAAAAAAAAGGGACAATGCTAGGAGCCCTAATATATGGCATAAACACAAAACAAACCATAAGTACTAGAAGAGAGACTGCACAAGCACCAGAAGAGAGACTAAATAACTGGGAGCTTCTAAAAATCAAACACTTATGTTCATCAAAAGACTTCACCAAAAGAGTTAAAAGACTACCTACAGACTGGGAAAAATTTTTGGCTACGACAAATCCGATCAGTGTCTAATCTCTAAAATCTACAAGATACTGCAAAACTCCAACAACAGAAAGACAAATAACCCAATTAAAAAATGGGCAAAGTGTATGAACAGGCACTTCACCAAAGAAGATATTCAGGCGGCTAACAGACACATGAAGAAATGCTCACAATCATAAGGCATTAGGGAAATGCAGACCAAAACTACAATGAGATATCATCTCACCCCAACAAGGCTAGCATTAATCCAAAAAACACAAAATAATAAATTCTGGAGAGGTTGTGGAGAGACTGGAACACTTATACATTGTCAGTGGGAATGTAAAATGATACAACCACTTTGGAAATTGATTTTGCGCTGCCTTAAAAAGCTAGAAATAGAAGTATCATGCAATCCTGCTATCCTGCTCCTTGGAATATATCCTGGAGAAATAAGAGCCATCACACGAATAGATATATGCACACCCATGTTCATTGCAACACTGTTCACAATAGCAAAAAGATGGAAACAACCCAGGTGTCCATCAGTGGATGAATGGATAAACAAACTATGGTATATCCACACAAGGGAATACTACGCAATGATAATGAACATTGATGAAGCCGTGAAACATCTTATAAGATGGAGGAATCTGGAGGGCATTATGCTGAGTGAATTTAGTCAGTCACAAAAGGACAAATATTGCATAAGACCTCTATTGTAAGAACTGAAGAAAAGGTTTAAACACAGAAGAAAACACCTTTGATGATTACAAGGGTGGGGAGGGTGAGGGTTATTTACTAACTAGATAGTAGATAAGAATTATCTTAGGTGAAGGGAAGGACAGCACACAGTACAGGGGGAGTCAATGCTACTGGACTAAACCACAGCTGAGAAGTCTCCTGAATACAGTCAAACACTTTGAGGGACAGAGTAGCATAGTTAGGGGTCTGGGGACCATGCTTTCAGGGAACATCTTGGTCAATTGGTATTACAAAGCTTATTAAGAAAATGTTCTGCATTGTGCTTTGGTGAGTGGCATCTGGAGTCTTAAAAGGTTGCAAGCGGCCCTCCAAGATACATCAATTGGTCCCAACCACCTGGAGTAAAGGAGAATGAAGAACATCAAAGACACAAGGAAAATATTAGCCCAAGAGACAGAAAGGGCCACATGGACCAGAGACTTCATCAGCCTGAGACCAGAAGAACTAGATGGTGCCTGGCTACCACCAATGACTGCCCTGACAGGGAACACAACAGAGAGTCGCTGATGGAGCAGGAGAAAGGTGGGGTGCAGAACTCAAATTCTTGTAAGAAGACTAGACTTAATGGTCTGACTGAGACTGGAGGATCCCCAGAAAGCATGGTCCCTGGATTCTCTATCAGCCCAGAACTAAAAGAATTTCCAAGGCCAACTCTTCAGACAGTGATTGGACTGGACTGTGGGACAGAAAGTGATGCTCGTGAGGAGTGTCCCTCTTAGCTCAGGTAGATAGAAAGACTAAACGGGCAGCTTCTGTCCGGAGGTGAGATGGGAAAGCAGAGAGGGTTAGGAGCTGGTTGAATGGACGTGGGGAATCAGGGGTGGAAAGGAGGAGTGTGCTGTCACAGTATCGGGAGAGCAATTAGGGTCACATAATTATGTATAAATTTTTCTATGGGAGACTAACTTGAAATGTAAACTTCATTTAAGCTACAATGAAAAAAAAAATAATTAGATGAATCTCCTTCCAGTTGGTGTTGCTTATGCCTGAACACTGTTCAAATAGATGCTTTCTCAGCAACAACACAAGTTTAAATATGCAACAAACGTATGTATTATAAAAAATCCTTATCCTCTGAATTTTTTCAAGTGTCTTTAGTTCCATTACATGATAATATCTCATAAAATGTTACTTTGCTTTTAAAACAATATGGTATAGGTTTTTATTGCTTAAGTTCAATTTCAATGGCACAGGAGTAATACATTTCTGTAAACAATACTTATGAACATTTTCGTCTTTATGCTTATGAACATTTTCATCTTAAAATAAATTACTAATATATTCCAAATAGAAGTCAGAAAGGGAAGGTCCTGAAATTGAAATATTGCCACCTCCCCTTCTTAACTATTTTTCTTCTCAATTTTGCTTCTATTCTAGAGATTGTATGCTCATAAATGCTACCTCTCTCTTTCTCTTTTCTGTCTCTCTCTACCCCCATCCCTCCCTTTCTCCCTTCTTCCCTCCTTCCCTGTCTCCTTCCTCCCTTCCTTTCTTAATTTGTGGTAAAATTAATCTGAGGATTTGATAATTAAAAACCAAAACCAACCCTATTGCTGTCGTGTCGATTCCGATTCATAAGGAGCCTATAGGACAGAGTAGAATCGCCCCATAGGGTTTCCAAGTTGCTGCTGATAGATTTGAATTGCTGATCTTTCGGTTAGCAGCTGAAGTATTAACCACTGGGCCACCAAGGCTCCGATTTGATAATTAGTAGTGATAACCATGGTGAAAACAAATGCCTACAGGGTATCTTCTCTGATCTACTTCGTATCTTGCCAAAAGAAAAAAAAAGTGAAACAAAACATGATAGTCATCTATTAGAACGTCTATCTATTAAACTCCATCTCAATTTGCAAATGTTTTTTTAAAGTGTCTGAGACTTTTAATAAAAAGCAGAAGCATCTCTGATTGTGAAATCTGAATGTTTGGTCTTTTGCAGTATGGGCAAATCTACTGGCAAAGCAAAGAAACTGCCATGAAACAAAAATAGAGCCAGCAGTTATTTGGATGGTGTCACTTTGCTTTTATTCACAAACAGGTTTCCTACAAGTGTTTTGGAACATCTGTAATTAAGAAATCAGCATTTCTTTGTCCTGTTGATATTAAATGTGTGTCTATTTAAACCAGAAAACAGATAATAGCCTAGTTTTCTTCAAATAATTATTATGAAAACTATAAAAATAAATAAATAAATAAGAAGGCAAGACATTCATTGATTCTATTGCATAATTCACTGTCAAATTCTTTACTTTCTGTTGTGGTGGTGGTGGTATGCGTAGTTCAATAGTTATTGTAGTTGTTTTGTGTTTGTGTGTCTATTTAGTTCGTATATATAAACCTATTTTTATTCTTAATTTCAGATTTTTGTTAGTTAAATTGTATGTTGTTTTTTAGGTTTAACATAACCAGAAATGATATTATCATCACCAAACACCTTTAACTTTATATATTGCTATATAATCATGCGTATATATATGTGTGTATATATATATATATATATATGTATACACACATATATATAAATTTATTTATCAGGAATTTTATAATTGAATGTTTGTAAGTAGTTCAAAGTAGTTTTAAATTATTCAAGGTATTGTTTTGGTATTTGAGATCATAAGCTTGAGAACCAGTAAATGAGGATAGTATTATATACAATTCTAATAGGATTAAAATAGAGCATATTTTGGAACAAATTTCCAGTGATGAATCTGATTGCGAAGATCGTCTTTGACAAAGTTGAATAAAATGGCAACAAATTAACAAAAGCAGATATGATTTGGCTGTAAAAAAGGACTGATGTTATAAATATTCATTTTTATTTTATTTAAATCTCTAGAGATCACAGAAAGGCAATACAAAGGCAGCAATCTGACACACTTTTTTTATAGATATGAGAAAACAGAAAGAGTGACATTGTTGCCCAGAGAACTTCACTTGATCCTATGAATTCAACCTTTCAAAATGGCCTACGGTGACAGCAGGCATTTTATCAGTGATCTCAAAAGCCACATTCAAGAAGTTATATTTCTTTCCCTTTTTCCTTTTTTTTTTTTCAATCTCTTCTTTTCACTAGACTCTATGCACATGTGGCAAAATATACCTATTCTTTTCACAAATTTTCAAAAGTCCAACAACTTTTGCACATCCTTAACATAAAATAGAAACTTACACCATTATATCAGAGGATAATTTGCTATGATAATACCTATTTTTTCTGTTGAAACCAAAATCAAGAAGTTATATTAATAAAGGCAAAAAGTTAGTTGACTTCTTTTTTTCCTGCAGTGCGCTTTATAGTTTACCATTGTTTTTTCTCTTGCTTTTTACAACTCAGTGTAACCTTTGAGAAGCTCTAGTGATTTAATGATTTAATTTTGGTACTGGGCTTGCTTACTTAAAAGAATGAGGTAAGTTTTAGTGGAAGTTATACATTTAACATATTAAATGTACACTTATAACTCTTTTGTTCCACTTTCTTTTCTGTAACTTTCTTTTGTTTTCATTGACCGTTTCCCGTATAATTATTTTTTTAAATATTTACAATAAGCACCTATGTCTGATTATAGGGAAGTAATACAGTTCAGGTCCTTGGGTAGTGCAAACAGTTTGTTCTTGGCTACTAACCTAAAGTTTGGCAGTTCGAACTCACCCAACGGCACCTCAGAAGAGAGGCTTGGTGATCTGTTTCCATAAATATTGTTGTTATTGTTAGCATCTGTTGAGTTGGCCCCTGGCTCATGGAGATCCCATGTGTTACAGAGTGGAACTGCTCCACAGGGTTTTCTTGGCTGTGATCTTTATGGAAGTAGTTCGCCAGGCCTTTCTTTTGAGACACCCCTGGGTGTGTTCAAACCAGCAACCTTTGGGTTAGCAGCCTATTGCAAACCACTTGCATCATGGCCAAGGAAACCCCATGAAACAGCTCTACTCTGTAACACACAGGGTCATCATGAGTTGGGGTCTGACTCAACAGCAGCTAACTACAACAATAATGGTAGTTTACCTACTGTCCATTCTGTAAAAACCAGCGTCTTCAGTGATTGCTGCAGTTTTCAACTATTTGATTTGTCACCCATCTCCTGCATTCCTAGTGTTCTTTTTTATTCTATCCTTAAGACAAGATTTACTGCCTCTGGTTTTGTTAAGTTCCTAAAAGCTATGATAAACTTTCTCTTTGTATATCCTATGTTTTATATTGCATGCCATGAGTAGCTCAAAGCATGGGTATCAAAATTATATTTCTTCCCTAAAAAAAATAAAATCCTTGCAGTATGATTTAATTATCCTCTCTTTCTGTGTCTACCTCTTCTATTGTATTTATTATTTTTAATTACAGCAATGTAAAAATTTCACATTCTATTAATCACATACATAATCACATACATTAAGTATACAATCATACTTTATCTGCACAATAAATGTATGGGTCAGGCTTTATAATTCACATTTTAAAGATGCAAACACTGTGAGGAGTTATTTATTCTGCTGGTAATTGGACAATTCAGAGCACAAATCCAAATCAAAGTAAAGTCCAATGATCTTTCTAGGGTGGCATAACTGTCACATAATTAAGATAATATCTGTCTACACGGAGCAGAATCTATATGCTGTACTCACTTTGGAATATGCATATAAACAGTGTCAAATGTAGAGGAGGACCTCGGAAATACTGAAAAGTATATGCAAGACCAACTTCATTAAGTTATTAGTAAACTGATTGATTGATAGATAAATAATAGGGAGCCTTTGGAGAATGTAACATATCATTTTACCAAGGCTAACTGGCAGTGTTGGCTGAATATGCATTTAATTGATCCAAACACCAAGAGTCACTCTGCACAGCTGTGCACCCATGAAATACTTCTGATTCTCAACTTATATTTCTCTTAATTTACCTCAGGTAACTACCACCTCCACCTCAGGTAATAATGTATATACATCTATAATGGAAAATGAAAATTAAATTTCATGTCAATAGTGCTAGTGATGACCAATGTATGACATTTTAATATTAGTGACACTAGTTATCTTAGTTACCTAGTGCTGCTATAACAGAAATACCACAAGTGGTATAGTTAACTTTCTATTAGCCTCAGGGAAAAAAATATACATATCTTCCTCAGGAGACATGCAAACATTATAGTATGGTATTAACATAGTATACTGTTATTTTCCAATACTTTCCAAATTCAGTGGTGTGAACAAATACTTTTTCCTATTATACGAATAATTCAATTCATAATTTGAATCAACAGTGCTAGGAATTCAGGAAGCGTTAAACAAAGAGTTATTATCAGAAATACTCATTTTCTCAATTTACTTTTAGTTTACATAATTACATTCAATTTCATTTGTGAAAACCTACAGATTAATAAGAACATGACCCAAATTACATTTTTCTATTTTGGAAGCTGGATTATGATTATTAACTCTCATTTTTACATAATTATTTCAATCTCATTCTTACTTTCATGCTACCATGCACTGCAAAGTGGGTAAAAATGCCTTTCCAGGATCTTATCTGAAATTAGTATTTCTCTGAGGGTCATACATTCAACTTGTTCACATTGAGACACCAGAACTTTTAGTAAAGTTGAGTCAGTGATCACTTGTGTCAGGCACAAGAGGAAGTCACCAGTCAATGTCAATCCTTAGGTGCAAGGATTTTGGAAATAACATGAGCACATATTATATACACCTGTAACCGAACCACACCCGTTGCCGTTGATTCAGACTCATAGCAGACATAGATATATACCTATATATTATAAATATGAATATAGACTTAATACATAGCTTACAGATCAATAATATAAATTATTATATCTCAGTTAAATGTACAATTACATGAACACTTTGAAAAGAAACGATACCAATGGTGAATATATATTTAAAAAAAATTCAGTTTTACTAAAAATTAACAAAATGAAAAAGTGAATTATAATAATAAAATTCATTTTTTTGTTACACATACACACACAAAATCATCCTTCACACACACACTCTTAGAAAAGACGTGGAGAAACATGCTTACACAAAATTGAAGCACAATATGAAATATGTACAAAGTTTTATAAATATTCATACTTTTAAATCTAGTAACTCTAAGAACTCAATCAGTGTAAATAATCATAGCATAAATGACCTCAAAGAATTATAAACAAATATGTTCAGAATTGTATTATCTATCATTGCATAAACAGCAAATAAGCTGAATGTCTATAATAGGGGATATATTTATTATCTACCTATGTATGCTGTTGTTGTCAGGTTTTGACTCATAGCGTCTCTATGTTCAACAGAAGGAAACACTGCCTGGTCCTTCACCATCTTCACAATCATCTTTATGCTTGAATCCATTGTTGCAGCCCCTGTGTGAATACATCTCGTTGCGAGTCTTCTTTTTTCGCTGATCCTCTACCAAACATGATGTCCTCCTCCAGGGCCGGGTCCCTCCTGATAACATGTCCAAAGTATGTGAGACAAAGTCTTGTTATCCTTATTTCTAAGGAGAATTCTGGCTGTACTTCTTCCAAGACAGATTTGTTCATTCTTTTAGCAGTCCATGGCATGATCAATATTTTTCGCCAACACCGTGATTCAAATGCGTCAGTTCTTTGGTCTTCCTTATTCATCGTCCAGCTTTCACATGCATATGAGGCAGTTAAAAACACCAAGGCTATGGTCAGGCACATCGGAGTCCTCAAAGTGACTCTTTGCTTTTCAACACTTTAAACAGGACTTTTGCAGCAGATTTGCCCAAGGCAATGCGTCATTTAATTTCTTGACCGCTGCTTCCATGGGCGTTGATTGTGGATCCAAGTAAAATGAAATCCTTGACAACTTCAATCTTTTCTCTGTTTATTATGATGTTGCTTATTGGTCCAGTTGTGAGGATTTTTATTTTCTTTATGTTAAGGTGTAATCCATATTGAAGGCTGTGATCTTTGATCTTCATTTATGCATAGAAATTTATAAATCACATTTTCAAAACTAAGAAATAGGATATAGCATAGAGTTGTGGTATCATTGTGAATAAAAAAGCAAGAAATGAAACTCTATATACTACAAAAATTTAATTTTCTAAATTTACATATGCATTTATATATAAGACATCCATAGAGTAAGATGTATCTGCTTTTTATAGTAGATATTGTTGAGTCATTTGCACACTTTTTAAAATATTTACTAAATTATATTTCTCTGTGTTAGTATTTTTCAATAAGTATGTATTAATTATATTCATAATTATAAAGAAGTACATATTTTCAAAAAGATTAAAAAGCTGTATGTTTCATATTGAAAAAAATCAAATAATGACCTGGTAAATATAAATGAATTAAATATAAGCTTAAGAATTTTTGATAAGTTGCATTAAATCAATTTTTAAAATTTAACCTCTCCATAAATAAGTGTACCTAAAATAAAAAGAAATAATAAATTAGGAAAGGACAAAAATTAGGCAAAGCTAGTCCCTCAAAGAACTACAAATAACAAATTTCAAAGAAGTACAAATAACAATTAAACATGAGAAATTGTTCATAATCTTAAGAAATTAGAAATAGGTAAATGCAACTATTATAAAATTTTCAACCATTATAAAACTTGACAGTGATTAAGTAAAACACATATGCATAATAGATGGTATTGAAGAGGTAAGGTAAAGTGAAAGAGCCCTCCTTGCATAATTGTTAAGCACTCAGCTGCTAAACCAAAAGGTCAGCAGTTAGAAACCACCCAGTGGCTCTGCAAGAGAAAGACCTGGCAATCTTCTCCTGTAAAGATTACAGCCTAGGAGGCAGGTCTACTCTGTCATATAGGGTTGCTATGAGTCATAATTAACTTTAAGACACATAGCAACAAGGTGAGATAGACAGTCCAATATACTAAAGGTGGAAAAGTTAAATACTGCAATATTTCTATAGAAAGTCATTGGGAAATAAATACAAAGAGACTGTTCTCTGAAAAAAATATATATGTGTACTATATATATATATATTTTTTTTTTTTCTTTCTATATATTGAGAGCTAATTTATCATAGTGGTCAATAGCATGGTCTCTGGAGCCAGATTCTTGGTTTCCAATTCCAGCTCTTTCACTGCTCATGGCTTCCCATGAGTAAGTATTTTAATTTTTCTTTGTCTCAGTTAACAACAGAAGCATGATCATACTTACCTAGGTTTGATGTAAAAATTAGATTAATGTGGTTGTTGTTAGGTACCATCAACACACAGCAACCTCTGTATGTACAACAGAATGAAACACTGGTTGGTCCTGCACCATCCTCACAATCCTTGCTATGTTTGAACCCATTGTTGTGGCTACTGTGTCAGTCCATCTTGTCAAGACTCTTCCTCTTTTCTGCTGACCGTCTTCCTTACCAAGCATGATGGCCTTCTCCAGAGACTGGTGCCTCTTGATAACATGTCCTAAGTACATGAGATGAAGTCTTGCCATCCTCACTTCCAAGGAGCACTCTGGCTGTGTTTCTTCCAAGACAAATTTGTTCTTTCTTCTGGCAGTCCATGGCATATTCAATATTCTTCACCAAAACCATAATTCAAAGGCATCAATTCTTCTTCGGCCTAACTTATACATTGTCCATCTTTCACATGCATATGAGGCTATTGAAAATACCATGGCTTGGGTATATACGTAAAATTGTTGGGACAATTTCAGCAAATGGTAAGCACTCAATAAGTGTTAATTTAATAGTTATCTGTTATTAGTAGCAATATTGATATTATTAGAATTAATTTTAGATATAGAGGAGCAGGTCTATATGAGGAAGGAGGAGAATACATATTTATGGAATAGCAACTGGAAATATAGTCTAGCTTCCTAGCCCCATAGTTTTAATGTCTTTCTAAAACCCACAATCATCATCACATTGGTCTTCACTGAGCGCTGTTTACCTTTTATTTCTCTGGCTAAAGCCTGTTGTAAGACCCTTCATTGATTTTCCCATAGTTGCGCTAAAGCTGTCTGGATATATTGCACATTCTAAGGAACATCAAAAATGAAATAAATGGAGAATAATGTGGACATTTATAGTATGTCTTATTTTATACGACGAGCACTAGCGCTCAACTGCTAACCGAAAGGGCAGCAGTTAGAACCCACCATCCACTCCCTGGGAGAAAGATGTGACAGTCTGCTTCTATAAACATTACAGCCTTAGAAACGTTATGGGGCAGTTCTACTCCATCCTATAGGGTCTCTATTAGTCAGATTCAATTTGACAGCAACAGGTTTGTTTTTCTGTTTTTTCCTTATTTTATAAAAGTTACTTATCTAAACCCGTTGCCATCAACTTGATTCCAATTCACAGCAACCCTGTAGGACAGAGTAGAACTGCCCCATATCATTTCCAAGGAATGGCTGGTGGATTCCAACTGCTAACGTTTTGGTTAGCAGACAAGCTCTTACCACTGTGCCACCAGGGCTCCTACTTATCTATAGTAATAAGATGTCTCACTCTCTCGCTTCTCTCTTAGCTCCAGAAAGTAGGGTACTGTTCTTCCACAAACATGACTTCATTTTTTGAAGCAGAGATTCAAAAGAATGATGCCCCATAACAAAGCTTATTTTTCTTTCTTGTTGTAGATTAAATGAAGTTTACATTTCAAGTTAGTCTCCCATAGAAAGATTTATACATACATTGTTATATGACCCTAATTGCTCTCCCCATACTGTGAGAGTACACTCCTCCTTTCCAACCCTGATTGCCCACGTCCATTCAACCAGCTCCTAACCCTCTCTGCCTTCCCATCTCACCTCCAGACAGTAGCTGCCCGTTTAGTCTCTTGTATCTACTTGAGCTAAGAAGCACACTCCTCATGAGCATCACTTTATGTCCCACAGTCCAGTCCAATCCCTGTCTGAAGAGTTGGCCTTGGAAATTGTTTTAGTTTTGGGCTGATAGACAATCCAGGGACCATGCTTTCTGGAGACCCTCCATTCTCAATCATACCATTAAGTCTGATCTTCTTACTAGAATTTGAGTTCTGCACCCCACCTTTCTCCTGCTCCATCAGGGACTCTCTGTTGTGTTCCCCGTCAGGGCGGTCATTGGTGATAGCCGGGCACCACGCAGCTCCTCTGGTCTCAGGCTGATGAAGTCTTTGGTCCATGTGGCGCCCCCGTCTCCGGGGCCAATACTTTCTTTGTGTCTTTGGTGTTCTTCATTCTCCTTTACTCCAGGTAGTTGGGACCAGTTGATGAATCTTAGATGGCCACTTGCAAGCTTTTAAGACCCCAAACACCACTCACCAAAGTAGGATGCAGAACATTTTCTTAATAAGCTTTGTTATGCCAATTGACCTAGATATCCCATGAAAGCATGGTCCCCAGACACCTACCCCTGCTACTCTGTCCCTCAAAGTGTTGGATTGTATTCAGGAAACTTCTTAGCTTTGGTTTAGTCCAGTTGTGCTGACTTCCCCTGTAGTGTGTGCTGTCCTTCCCTTCACTTAAGATAATTCTTATCTACTATCTAGTTAGTAAATAACCCTCACCCTCCCATCAAAGAATGTTTTCTTCCATGTTTAAACCTTTTCTTGAGTTCTTATAACAGTGGTCTTATATAATATTTGTCCTTTTGTGAGTGACTAAATTCACACAGCATAATTCCTTCCAGATTTCTCCATGTTATAAGATGTTTCACGGCTTCATCTTTGTTCATTATCATTGAGTACTATTCCATTGTGTGGATATACAATAATTTGTTTATCTATTCGTCCATTGATGGGCACCTAGGTTGTTTCCATCTTTTTGCTGTTGTGAACAGTGCTACAATGAACATGGGTGTGCATATATCTATTCATGTGATGGCTCTTATTTCTCCTGATAATATTCCAAGGAGCAGGATAGCAAGACTGTATGGTACTTCTATTTCTAACTTTATAAGGAAGCGACAAATCGATTTCCAAAGTGGTTGTATCATTTCATATTCCCTCCGACAGTGTATAAGTGTTCCAGTCTCTCCACAATCTCTCCAACATTTATTATTTTGTGTTTTTTGGATAAATGCTAGCCTTGATGGGGTGAGATGATATCTCATTGTAGTTTTGATCTGCATTTCTCTAATGGCTAATAATCGTACACATTTCTTCATGTGTCTGTTAGCTGCATGAATATTTTCTTTGACGAAGTACATGTTCATATACTTTGCCCATTTTTTAACTGGGTTATTTGTTTTTTTTTGTTGTTGGGGTTTTGCAGTATCTTGTAGATTTTAGAGATTAGACACTGATCAGATTTGTTGTAGCCAAAATTTTTTTCCCAGTCTGTAGATTGTCTTTTTCCTCTTTTGGTGAAGTCTTTTGACGAGTGTAAGTGTTTGATTTTTTAGGAGCTCTCAGTTATCTAGTCTCTCTTCTGGAGTTTATGCAGTTACTTATGGTTCATATTGTGCTTATGCCATGCTTTAGGGCTCCTAGCATTGTCCCTATTTTTTCTTCCATGATCTTTATCAGTTTCGATTTTACATTTAAGTCTTTGATCCATTTTAAGTTAGTTTTTCTTCATGATGTGAGGTATGGGTCTTGTTTCAGTTTTCTGCAGATGGATATCCAGTTATGCCAGCACCATTTATTAAACAGACTTTCTTTTCCCCAATTAATGGACTTTGGGCCTTTATCAAATATCACGTGCTCATAGGTGGATGAATTTAAGTCTGGATTCTCAATTCTGTTCCATTGGTCTATATATCTGTTGTTGTACCAGGCTGTTTTGACTATCTTGGCAATATAATAGGTTCTAAAATCAGTTAGTGTGAGGCCTCCCACTTTGATCTTCTTGAGTAATGCTTTACTTATTTGGGGCCTCTTCCCTTTCTATATGAAGTTGGTGATTTGTTTCTCCATCTCTTTAAAAATTGCCGGTGGAATTTGGATCCGGATTGCATTGTATCTGTAGATTGCTTTGGGTAGAATTGACATTTTCACAATATTGAGTCTTTCTATCCATGAACAATGTACGTTCTTCTTCTTATGCAGGTCTCTTTTGGTTTCTTGCAGGTGTGTCTTATAGTTTACACTGTATAGGTCTTTTACGTCTCTGGTTAGATTTATTCGTAAGTATTTTATCTTCTTGGAGGCTATTGTAAATGGTATTGATTTGGTGATTTCCTCTTCAGGGTTCTCTTTTTTGGTGTAAAGGAATCCAACTGATTTTTGTATGTTTGTACTGTATCGTGAAACTTTGCTGAAATCTTCTATTAGTTCCAGTAGTTTTCTTGTGGATTCTTTGGAGTTTTCTGTGTATAAGATCGTATCATCTGCAAATAGAGATACTTTGACTTCTTCTTTACCAATTTGGATGCCCTTTATTTCTTTTTTTGTGTAACTTCTCTGGCTAGGACCTCCAGCACAATGTTGAATAAGAGTGATGATAAAGGGCATCCTTGTCTGGTTCCTGTTCTCAAAGGGAATGCTTTCAAAGTCTCTCCATTTGGGATGATGTTGGCTGTTGGCTTTGAATAAATTCCCTTAATTATTCTGAAAAATTTCCCCTCTATTCCTGTTTTGTTGAGAGTTTTATCATGAATGGGTGTCGGACTTTGTCAAATGCCTTTTTCTGCATCGATTGATAAGATCATGTGGTTCTTGGCTTTTGTTTTATTTATGTGATGGATTACATTTGTTTGTTTTTGTAATGTTGAACCATACCTGCATACCTGGTATAAATCCCACTTAATCGTGGTGTATTATTTTTTTATATGTTGCTGAATTCTACTGGCTAGAATTTTGTTGAGGATTTTTGCATCAATGTTCATGAGGGATATTGATCTGTAATTTTCTTTTTTTTGTAGTGTCTTTACCTGGTTTTGGTATC
>NW_004444140.1:4336338-4391420 GCF_000243295.1 Trichechus manatus latirostris
ACTGAGCTTCTTTCTGGATGTTCTGTCCTTCACCAGAAGTGGTGTGTTGAAGTCTCCTACTACTCTTGTGGAGCTGTCTATCTCTTTTTTCAGTGTTGTTAGAGTTTGTTTTATGTATTTTGGTGCCCTGTTATTTGGTGCAGAAGTATTTATTATAGTTATGTCCTCCTGGTGTATTGATCCTTTAATCATTATATAGTGTCCTTCTTTATCCTTTGTGGTGGATTTTACTTTAAAGTCTATTTTGTCAGAGATTAGTATTGCCACTCCTGCTCTTTTTTGAGTGTTGTTTGCTTGATATATTTTTTCCATCCTTTGAGTTTTGTTTTGTTTGTGCCTTTAAGTCCAAGATGTGTCTCTTGTAGGCAGCATATAGATGGGTCGTGTTTTTTTATCCAATCTGCCACTCTCTGTCTCTTTATTGGTGCATTGAGTCCATTTATATTAAGCATAATTATTGAAAGGTATGAGTTTAGTGCTGTCATTTTGATGCTTTTTTTTTGTGTATTATTCAGAGTTTCTTTGTTCCACTTAATTTTCTGTGTTGAGTCATTTTTCTATATGTATTTTCTTTTCATCTTTTTTAGTGTTGTTGATTTTGTGTTTGCTGAGTCTTTATATTTTCTAGTTTTTTATTCTGACTTGAAGGATTTTTAGTTTCCTTTGTGATTACCTTAATATTTACCCATATTTTTCTAAGTTTATATCAGTCTTTAATTTTTTTCTGGCCCTGACTTCCTCTCCATATGCAAAATCTGTCTACATTTTTTAAGTCCCTTTTTTTGTTTTAATGTTGTCATCTTTTACATATTAACATCTGTTTCCCTATTTTCAGTGATTTAGCTTTGATTTATTTTTGTGACTTCCCTATCAAGTTGTTATCAGGTTGCTCTGTCCTGTGTTCTAGAGTTGGGTTGTTATCTGATGTTACTGATTTTCTAACTGGAGGACGTCCTTTAGTATTTCTTGTATTTTTGGTTCGGGTTTTGCAAATTCTCTAAACTTCTGTTTATCTAGAAATGCCCTAGTTTTGCCATCATATTTGAGAGACAGTTTTGCTGGATATATACTTCTTGGCTGGCAGTTGTTTTTTTTCCTTCAAGGCTTTATATACATTATCCCATTACCTTCTTGCCTGCATGGTTTCTGCTGAGTAGTCCAAGCTTATTCTTTTTGACTCTCCTTTGTAGATGACTTTTTGTTTATCCATAGTGGCTCTTAAATTTCTCTCTTTATCTTTGGTTTTGGCAAGTTTGATTATAATACGTCTCGGTGACTTTCTTTTGGGATCTACTTTATGTGGGGTTTGATGAGCATCTTGGATAGATATCTTGTCATCTTTCATGATATAAGGGAAGTTTTCTTCCAACAAATCTTCAACAATTCTCTCCGAATTTTCTGTTATCCTCCCCCCCCCTTCTGGTACTGAATCACTCATAGGTTAATCCTCTTGATAGAGTCCCACATAATTCTTAGGGTTTCTTTATTTTTTTAAATCCTTTCATCTGATTTGTCCTCAGATAAGTTGATGTCAAGTACTTTATTTTCAGTCTCACTAACTCTGACATCCATTGCCTCAATTTTGCTCCTATGACTTTCTATTGAGTTGTCTAATTTTGAAATTTTATTGTTAATCTTCCAGATTTCAGATTGCTGTCTCTCTATGTCTTGTTGCAGCTTGTTAAATTTGTCATTATGCTCTTCTCTAATATCTTTAATTTCCTCTATTTCATATTCTGCATTTTGCTTAATTTCCTTCATCATCTCTTGAAGAGTTCTGTATATTAATCTTTGGTATTCTGCCTCTGGTGATTCCAAGAAATTTTCCTCCTCTGGAAAATTTCTAGATTCTTTATTTTGGGAGATTGCTGAAGCCGTCATGGATTACCTGTTTATGTGATTTGATATTGACTGTTGTGTCTGAGCCGTCAATAAGTTATTATATTTATTTATTTTATGTTTGCTTACTGTGTTCTATCTTTTTGTTTTGTTTTGGTATGCCCAAATAGGCTGCTCATATGAGCTAGTTTGATTATTGGCAACTTTGAAGCTCTAATGTCCTATCACCAGGTGGCTAGATCTGTTACTAGGTATGTGAGCTCAGGAGTCTGCCCAATCCTCCTGTATGTATTCAGCTCAGGTGCCCAGGTAGGTAGCCACCAAGTGTGTAGTGTAGGCTCTCACTTACAGTCCTAGACAGGCATAAGTAATTGGTGTAGGCACAGGCATCTGGCTGCATCAGGGGGACACACTCTGAGCAAGGCAGGGGGCTGACGGCCACCCCCAAGTCTCCAGGAAGAAGGTGTGTCCCTGTTCCCTACAGTGTGTAGGTGGGTGGGTTTTGCAGCCAGACTATTAGCACATAATGCCGTTGGCAGTAAGGACTGGGAGACACCTCTCATTCATGAGCCCCTACTGCAGGTGACTAGGTGGCATCAGTGGAGCCACCAGTCCTCAGGCTGCTGACGGGGGTAGGTGAAGACCCTGCTTAATGGGCAAAGCAGTGTCATATGTCAAGATTCTGCCACTTCACAGCTGAAACATTTGAAGTTAGACTTCCGGATACCCTGTTGTACATCAGTAAAGAGGGCCTACACTGTTGAAATGGGCCCACACAAGTCTATGCAGGGGGAAAAGCACCCAAAGTCCATGGATCTCTTATGCCTGTGCCTAGGCAAATGAGCTGTGCCTACCCTGAATTCCTGGCTTAGGGGAGCTGGCAGTTTATTCTTTCCCTTGTTTGTTAATTTGTTCACTCTTCAAGGCACGGAGTATGGCTCTAGGCGTGTGATGGATCCTACTTCTGGCCCAGGGGACTCAGCAATTGCTGAAGCGAGTCTGGGACCCAGTGCAGAGCAGGGAGTGGGGAGGTAAATAGGAGATGTTTTTCCCTAAGGGCGGTAAGTCATACACAAGTACTTATCTTTTGCTGATCCAGGGCTGCTTTGCACTGGTTCCGAGTGGCCGTGTAGACTCTCTGGTGCTGGGTCTCTCCTGGTACAGAAAACACGCCTCACAAGGACCGTTGCTTGCCTGTCTCACCACTCACCCCCAAGCTGATCAGGCCTATAGGGCTCAGGCTCTCACCAGGTCAGGACTGGCAACTCCTTGCTGCTTCTGAACCGTCTCTCCCTCCCTCTGCCACTCAGTCCAATTCCTCAACTCTGCCTTTGATGTTCAGGGCTCCCAGAGTGCCATATAGATTGATTTACTTGTTTTTTTGTGTCTTTGTTATAAAAGGATCCACCAGAAGCATCTGACTACTCTGCCATCTTGGCCCTGCCTCCAGATTTATCTAATTCTTAAGGATCAGTATAAGAAGTTTTATAGGTTCAGATATCAGAATGACAATTTAATGGATATAATTTCTTTTGTGTACAATGGAGAATTAAGATCAAGTATTGTTTCCTTATAGGAATTAAATTAATATATTTGAAGGGTAAATAAAGGACTTTTAACAAGTTATGATGAATAGACTAAATGGTGATAGGAATGGGAAATATGTTGGCAACCACAATCATTTGTAACATACAGGTTTTTATAGAGAGAATTTTCTCTCATTGAAATCAGGCAACTCTCTGTGCCCTGTCCAAAGGTCAACAGCTCCCAGAAAGATGGGTTACATATAGGTAGAACAATCTGGCATCCTTTATGTTTAAATTCCTGCTAACACTCATACGATTATCTCTGCCCTTTTCTTCTATTTCCAGATAGTTTAAGAGAGACTTTGTTTTCTTTAAAAAGGGTTCATCATAGCTTATATGCAAAGAATATTCCTTTTACTTATTATTAGGTAAGTTAAGATATTTTATAAGAAAGATTAGTTAAAACAAAACCGTTTTGGAAATGAGTAAAAGTCTTGAAGTATAAAGGGCATTTCTCAATGTGTAGCAGGGCTCCATTATATTTTAGTTGTAATAGCACTGGTGCAATAGCTATATTAATCTTTTATTGCATTTAGACTGGTATATATTACTACAAAGTAATTTGTACCTTTACAAACTATATAAGGAATTTTATTTTTGATGTTTAATTTCCCTTGTTGTGCACCTATTGTGTGGCTATTGCCTTGGACTACTGGCCTTGCTATTATCCTCTCTGAATATTTAGGGTCCTTTGTGTATAACAATACGTTACTTGCAAAAACTAGCTACTCACTGAATAAAAGGCTTGCATTAGATAAAATCATCAAGAAAAATTTCGTTAGTAGATGTAGAAAACTAAGTGCAATCTCATTTCATCTGTATACGCACACTCAGAGTTGACAGTCAATTTATTGTGGAGACGAAGATTGATATTAGAATGAATGTGAAGGGAAAGATATCTTTTACAGCACACACGATGGTGTTGTGTGTAAAATAAATAAAAATGAATAGAAAATAGCAAAGATTATACTTAATTTGCTCGAAATAGTCTTTTTAAATTATGCCATTAGTTATATTTTTTATAAAGAATTTAAAATTATCATGGAATAATTTATTCATTAAGAATATTACAGTTACTAATAGCAACTGGATTGCTGGAAACAGATACTTGAAAACAAAGAAATAATAAAAATATTATTTATTAATCACTTAAGAAAATATGAAAATTATAATGAAGATATTAACTAGATTAAAATTTTCTGAATTCTAATTTTATGATTATATATTTAAAAAAATTGTTAGAACAAAATTCTGTTGAGATCCCCTTGTCTTTGCCTTATATTTCTATGTCAAACTTTTATTTTTAATCATACTTTTTACTTCTATTTTTTCCAATGGGCAAGTAGTACAATATAAATTATTATGATATTATACCCACTCCTCGCTTATTGACATGGTTAGGTTCCAAAGACCAGGCTGTTAAGTGAAAATTGGGCTTATGTGAAACTGAAGGATTTTTCTTTTTCTGTTTTCAGAACATTCACCAATTTTTTTCTTATTTAGAAAACATGATCATAGAGGTAACAACAGCTAAGATTTACTGATGTGCTCATCACTGTGACTAGTCCAGTTATGGATTATCCCTCTGTGGAGGAGGCTTGGATGGAGACAAAATGGATAAAACCAGGCTGTGTAACTTGAGTGCCACGGCTTAACCGTTTCACCTTCCTCCAGTGCTAGATCAGAGTTTCCCTCATGGAGCTGCTTCCAGGGCTCCACTCTTACCTCTGCAAGCCCTGTGTTCACTATCCCAGATCCTGGGCTTCCCACAAGGATACTGGGAGCCTGGCCACGCACCTGGAGGCACCAGGTTGAAGCTTCAGGCCCAGTTCGGATCACATTGGGATGTCATTAAACTTGCACACATGTCTTCAAAACACCCTCTCTGATGCCTTCCCACCCCACCACAATTTTGAGCTACAGGGCCTCAGGCCACGTTGGAGTTGGGAACACGGAACAGGCATCTGTGCATTCCCCCGGAGCTGTGCCTAAGGAGGCCACCCTGCACAGCAGTTGGATTCAGTGCCCCCACCTGCCACTGAGAGAACGGAGGGCCCAGGGTACCTCCCCAGCTTCCCAGAGGCTGTCCGGAGACCCTCCTAGAGGGAGGCGACACCCCGCAGCTGTTGCCTCCAGGACTGCCACCTCGTTAATGAGTAAAAGAGTTGGATAGATTTTTTTGCTATTGTTTTAAATGTGAAATGTCAGATAAAAGTCAATAAGTGAGGAGCTGTTGTTGTTAGGTGTCCAGCTGAAACCTGCTCATAGCAACCCTATGTGCAACAGAACGAAACACTGCCAGATCCTGTGTCATCCTCACAATCCTTGTTATGCTAAAGCCCATTGTTGCAGCCACTCTGTCAATCTGTCTCCTTGAGGGTCTTCCTCTTTTTTGCTGATCCTCTACTGTATCAAACATGATGTCCTTCTCCAGGGACTGATCCCTCCTGATAACATGTCCAGAGTATGTGAGACAAAGTCTTGCCATTCTTGCTGCTAAAGAGCATTCTGGCTACTTCTTCCAAGACAGATTTGTTTGTTCTTCTGGCAGTCCATACTAGTTCATACTAATATTCTTCGCCAACACCACAATTCAAAGGCATCAATTCTTCTTCAGTCTTCCTTATTCATCATCCAGCTTTCACATGCATACGAGGCAACTGAAAACACCATGACTTGGGTCAGAAGCATCTTAGTCTTCAAGGTGACATCTTTGCTTTTTAACACTTTAAAGAGGTCTTTTGCGGCAGATTTGCCCAAGTCCTTTAATTTCTTGAATGCTGCTTCCATGGGTGTTGATTGTGAATCCAAGTAAAATGAAATCCTTGACAATGTCAATCTTTTCTCCGTTTATCATGATGTTGCTTATTGGTGCAGTTGTGAGAATTTTCACTTTCTTTATGTTGAGATGTAATCCATACTGAAGGCTGTGATCTTTGATCTTCATCAATAAGTGCTTCAAGTCCTCCTCACTTTCAGCAAACAAGATTGTGTCGTCTGCATAATGCAGGCTGTTAATGAGTCTTCCTCCAATCGTGATGCCCTGTTCTTCTTCATACAGTCCAGCTTCTCGGATTATTTGCTCAGCATACAGATTGAATAAGTATGGTGAAGTGATACAACCCTGACCCATACCTTTACTGACTTTAAACCACGAAGTATCCCCTTGTTCTGTTCAAATGACTGCCTCTTGACATATGTACAGGTTCCTCAGGAGCGTAATTAAGTGTTCTGCAATTCCCATTCGTCACAATGTTATCCCTAATTGGTTATGATCCACACAGTCAAATGCCTTTGCATAGTCAATAAAACACAAGTAAACTTCTTTCTGGTATTCTCTGAGGAGTAAGCGTATAATTTTTAAATAAGCACAACTTTTATCATTAAAGTAATACATGCTCATTAACAAATAGGAAGAAAATAAAATCCACTCACAATCCCAATATCCAGACCAGAAATCTTAACATCTTATTCTCTATAACTTTACAACCTATAACTTTCATTATATACCTATAATGAAAATGAAGTTATACAGAGAACTTCTGTAACATCCTTCTCCTACTGCATTTTTAAAGCTTTGTGATATGTGTTTTATGAGCCATTATGCATTTAGTCAATATCCCTAATGTTGAAAATTTAAGTAACTTCTGAATCTGTATGTTTATAAAACTTTGTGAGATGCATCATTGTATTTACATCTTTTCTCTCATCCTTTGTAAATTCTTTGGAATAATTCCCAACTGGCTTTCAGAAAACTTCTGCCAAGCAGTTCATACAAGTGGCTACTTCCTTGCATGCATTCATTATCCTATTACACACAATTTTGTTTTAACTTGCTTTCCCGATATTGAAAGGTAGATTTTCTAAATATGTTTATTGAACTTCTATAAAAAATTTCTTGTTCAAGTTAGTTTTCTGTGTTTTGATTGGCATGGTCATCATTTTCTAATGAATTTGTAGGTGTCTTTTATGTATTTTAATAAATAGACTTCTGAAGAATATGAAATAATATTGAATTAATAAGATTTGCAATTTGAGGAAAACTATTCCTATGAATGGGCTAATATTAACCAGCTATAATCTAATAATTATCAGTATTATATAGCTTATTATTTAGTCAAATACCTGAATAAATTGAAAAATATAGATGCTGAAAATAGGAGTTGTTTAGATCTTTGTTAAAAAAAAATTTAAACTTATAATTCATCTTGTTTAAATATTAAAATAGTATTCTAAAAAAGAAAAAAATAACAATTAATAAATCATATACTAAGAGAAGAAGAACAAACTGGAAGAATGTAAAGTTTAGTGACCTAGTAATTTGAGCAGAAAATAGTCTTTATGTCGTAGTGGGCCATTACCTTGAGGTGTTTTAACGACAAGGAGTTAGCGGTGATGAAAAAGCATGAGACTCGGTAACATTAATGACTAAAGTAATAGGAAATTGATTTCCTAATTTTTTTTTCCTTTGCATAGTGTCTTTTTCTCTAGATTGAAAGAGAATCAATGTGTGAATATCTGAGTATCTGAGAGGCAGCCAAGTGCAGATGAAATACTTTTCAATTAGCAATTAGAAGACTTGATTCCTAAACCCAATTTTGCACACAAATGAGTTGTATGACCTTGGGCAAGTCTTTTGGTCTTTCCAAGGTTCACATTCTTCTGCCACAAAATGAATGATATCTAACATCAAGGACTAAATTTATGTAATTTAATGTTGAAAAAATTTAAATTAAAAAAAGAAATATTAACTGCACTAAATGTCCTTTGAAGATATTTCCCAAACCATCTTCTACAGAAGGTCATTTTCCTTTCTGTAATAAGGAATGCTTTGCGGGAGTTTAATATATATGGCACTGTTGTCATAGAATGCTCACACAGCTCCAGAAGTTAGATATTGGTATTCTTTTATTTTATAAATGAAGCAACTCTTCTAAATGGAGTTTGAACAGTTTATCTGATTCACAGCGCAAGTGAGCCGTTAAGCTAGAATTCAAAGTCTGGCGGTCTGACTCCATAACCGGTGACTTTAATCATTACCTGTTGTTGTTGTTAGTTGCTGTCCAGGCCTTATCTGCACTTTCTTGAATATGTATTTTTTTCAAAAATAAACTCAGGGAACACTGACATTAACAAAGCAAAATCAATGTTATATAAGACACTACGGGACATTCAATATTTATTTTTGAATATCCATCATATATAGAGCTACCCACACTTACTGTATCCATGAAAAACTTGTGAAAAGAAATACTTAGTATCTAAGAGGCACTAAAGTTCTGCCAAACTCTTTTGAAAAATGCTGATTCTTGAGTTTTAGCAGGTATTCCTATGGTATTCATACCCAAGTGAATTTTTGTAGTGAACAATTTGTTAAGTAATTTTAAGAAATAGTACTTAAAGTTTAAAAATGTATCTAGAGAATTTGCTTCCCCATAAGATTAATTTAATTCCCATTTTCCATTTTTCCCTTCTTTATTGGAGCTCTGGTGACATAGTAATTAAGAGCTCGGCTACTAACCAAAAGGTCAGCAGTTCAAATCCACCAGCTGCTCCTTGGAAACTCTAAGGGGCAGTTCTTCTCTGGCCTATAGGGTTGCTGTGAGTCAGAATTGACTCGAAGGCAATGAGTTTGTTTGTTTGTTATTCAATTGCTAATTCTACTGTTTATTTTGTTTATTTATTTCTGTCTATTAAGCTCTAGGCGAAAGTCCACAGCTCAAGTCAACTTCCCACACAAAAATCCATACACACACAGTTATGCAATACCAGCCACAACCCACACAATGTGACAGCACACTCCTCCCTTCCACCCAAATATTTTTTAATTGCAGTAAATATATATATTATTACATATGTCTACACACAAAATATTTGCAATTTAAATATTTTTTACATATACAATTCAGTGACATTAATTATGTTTATTACATTGTGCAGCCGTCACCACTATCCATCACCCTTAACAAAAGCTCGGGGCTCTCTAACCAATGACTTTTTCTTTTCCCCTTCTCTCTACCCCAGATAACTAATAAACTTTGGTCTCTATAAATTTGCCCGTTCTAGATATTTCATCTAAGTGGGATCATGCTATATGTGTCCTTTTGTGACTGAATTATTTCAGTCTGCGTAATGTTTTCAAGGTTCATCCCCATTGTGGCTTGCATCAGGACTTTGTATCTCTTTATTATTGCATTGTATGTATGTACCACATATAGTTTATCCATTCATCCTTTGATGGACATTTAGGTTGTTTCCACCTTTTAGCTATTGTGACTAGTTCAATGAACACTTGAGTACAAGTACCTGTTTGCGTTCCTGCTTTCAATTCTTTTGTGTATATACCTAGGAGTGGAATTGCTGGATCACGTGGTAATTCTGTTTAATTTTTGAAGGAGCCACCAAACTATTTTTTCAAGTGGTTATACAGTTTTGCAGTTCCACCAGTGATTGATAAGTATTCCAATTTTTCCACATCCTCACAATCACCTGTTGTTTTCCATCTTTTTTGATAATAGCCATCTTAGTGGGGGTAAAGTATCTCATTGTGTTTTTGAATTGCATTTCCTTAGTGACTAATGACATTGAACATCTTCTCATGTGCTTGTTGGCCATTTGTATTCTTTCATTAGTGAAATGTCAAGTCAGGTCTGCATGGTATGAAAAGTGATTTGGCCTTTGATCTATGTTCTCTAGAGTCATATCAACACCTGAGGCTGATGAATGCTGACTTGAGAGGTATGATGTAATCAATCATGGTCACTTGGTGAGGTCAATAAGAGCCCTGAGCCTGGCACAGATGGAGCTGTGTAGTTGGTGACATGCATGGAAAATGGTAGCATGTCCCTCCTTGGGACATAAAATCTCCACACTGAGACCCCTCCCATACCTCACCCTATACTTCTCTTCATTTGTATCCTTTTTGGCGGTAGCCATAAGTATGGTATACTTTCCATTACAGTCTGTAAGTTTTTCCAGCAAATTAACAAACTCATATGGACAGCAAGATCCAGTAGGAACCGGCTTCTGCCTATTTGAAAGTCTGAAGGAAGGTGTTCTAAAGTGTGAGCTCTGAGTAGCCATTGTAGTTGTTAGGTGTCCTTGAGTAATTTCTGACTCATACCAACCCCATGAACAACAGAAGCAAACACTGCCCAGTCCCACGCCATAATAACAATTGTTGCTATCTTTCAGCCCGTTGTTGCAACCACTGTGTCAATCCATCTCATTGAGAGTCTTCTTTTTTTTCCCTAACCCTCTATTTTACCAAACATGATGTCCTTCTCCAGGGACTGGTCCCTCCTGATAACTTGTCTCAAGTACCTAAGATGCAGTCTTCTCATCCTCACTTCAAAGGAGCATTTTGCTGTACTTCTTCCAAGACAGATTTGTGTGCTTCTCTGGCAGTCCATGGTATATTCAAAAATCTTTGCCAACACCAAAATTCAAAGGCATCAATTTGTCTTCAGTTTTCCTTATTCATTGTCCTGTTTTCACATGCATATGAGGCAATTGAAAATACCATGTCTTGAGTGAGGCACACTTCAATCCTCAAGGTGACATCTTTGCTTTTTAATACATCAAAGAGGTATTTTGCAGCAGATTTGCCCAATAAAATATGTCATTTGAATTCTTGACTGTTGCTTCCATGGGTGTTGATTGTGGATCGAAGTAAAATGAAATCCTTGACAACTTCAGTATTTTTTCCATTTATCATGATGTTGCTTATTGGTCCAATTGTGAGGATTTTTGTTTTCTTTATGTTGGGGTGTAATCCATACTGAAAGCTGTAGTCTTTGTTCTTCATCAGTAAGTGCCTCAAGTCTTCTTCAGTTTCAGCAAGCAAGGTTGTGTCATCTGAATATCGCAGGTTTTTGAGTCTTCCTCCAATTCTGATGCCTTGCTCTTCTTCATACAGTCCAGCTTCTCAGATTATTTGCTCAGCATACAGATTGAGTCATATGGTGAAAGGATACAACACTGATGCACAAATTTTCTGATTTTAAATCACACAGTATCCCCTTGTTCTGTTCAAACAACTATCTCTTGGTCTATGTACAGTTTCTTCATGAGCACAATTAAGTATTCTGGAATTCCAATTCTTTGCAATGTTATCGGTAATTTGTTATGATCCATATGGTCCAATGCCTTTGCATGGTCAATAAAACACATGTAAATATCTTTCTGGTACTCTCTGCTTTCAGCCAAGATCCACTGGACATCAACAATGATGTCCCTCATTCCACGTCCTCTTCTGAACCTGGCTTGAATTTCTAGCAATTCCCCACCAATGTACTGCTGCAATCACTTTTCAATGATCTTCAGCAAAATTTTACTTGCTTGTAATATTAACGATATTGTTCAATAACTTCACGGTATGTTGGATCACCTTTTTTTGCAATGGGCACAAATATAGACATCTTCCAGTCAGTTGACCAGGTAGCTGTCTTCCAAATTTCTTGGCGTAGAAGAGTGAGTGCCTCCAGCTATGCATTCGTTAGTTGAAACATTTCAGTTGGTTTTCTGTCACCTTCTGTAGCCTTATTTTTCACCAATGCCTTCAGTGCAGCTTTAAATTCATCCTTCAATACCATCAGTTCTTGATCATATACTACCTCCTGAAATGGATGCATGTTGACCAATTCTTTTTGTTACAATGACTGTGTACTCCTTCTGTCTTCTTTTGATGCATCCTGTGTCTTTCAATATTTTCCCCCTTAGAATCCTTCAATATTGCGATTAGAGGCTTGAATTTTTCTTCAATTATATCAGCTTGATTAATGCCAAATGTGTTTTTCTCTTTTGATTTTATAGCTCGTCTTTTCACATTTCACTATAATGCTTTTCTTTGTCTTCTTGACCATCCTTCGAAATCTTCTGTTCAGCTTTTTTACTTCACCATTTCTTCCATTTGCTTTAGCTACTCTACATTCAAGGGTAAGTTTCAGAGTCTCTTCTAACATTCATGTTGGTCTTTTCTTTCTTTCCTGTCTTTTTAATGACCTTTTGCTTTCTTCAGGTATGATGTCCTTTATGTCATCCCACAACTCAACTGATCTTAGGTCATTAGCGTTCAGTACATGAAATCTATTCTTGAAATGGTTTCTAAATTCAGGTGGAATATACCTAAGGTGGTACTTTGCTCTTGTGGACTTGTTTTAATTTTCTTCAGCTTCAGTTTAAACTTGCATATGAGCAATTGACGGTCTGTTCCTCAGTCAGCTCCTGGCCTTGTTCTGACTGATGATACTGAGCTTCTCCATCATCTCTTCCCACAGATGTAGTCAATTCGATTCCTGTGTATTCCATCTGGTGAGGTCTATGTGTAAAGTCACCATATATGTTGTTGCAAAAAGCTGTTTCCCATGAATAGGTCATTGGTCTTGCAAAATTCTATCATGTGATTTCTGGCATTGTTTCTATCACCAACGTCATATTTCCACCTACCAATCCTTCTTCTGTGTTTCCAACTTTTGCATTCCAATCATTGGTAATTATTAATGCATCTTGATTGCATGTTTGATCCATTTCAGACTGCAGAAGTTGGTAAATATCTTCAATTTCTTCATCTTTGGCATTAGTGGTTGTTGTGTAAATTTGAATAACAACCATATTAACTGGTTTCCTTTTTTTTGCATAGTTATTATCCTATCACTGACAATGTTGTACTTCAGGATAGATTTTAAAATGTTCTTTTTGACAATGAATGTGATGCCATTCCTCTTCAGTTTGTCATTCTCAGTGTGGCAAACCATATGATTGTCTGATTCAAAATGGCCAATACCAGTTCATTTCAGCTCACTAATGCCTAGGACATTGTTCTTTATGCATTCCATTTCATTTTTGTCAACTTTCAATTTTCCTAGATTCATACTTCATACGTTCCACATTCCAATTATTAATGGACACTTGCAGCTGTTTCTTCTCAGTTTGAGTCTTGCCACATCAGCAAATGAAGGTCCTGAGAGCTTTATTCCATCCATGTCATTAAGGTTGACTCTACTTTGAGGAAGCAGCTCTTCCCCAGTCATATTTTGAGTGCCTTTCAACCTGAGGGGCTCCTCTTCCAGCACTAATCGGACAACGTTCCACTGCTATTCATAAGGTTTTCACTGGCCAATTTTTTAAGAAGTAGATCACCAGTTCTTTCTTCCCTGTCTTTGTCCGGAAGCTTCTGCTGAAAGCTGTCCACCATGGGTGACCCTGCTGACATTTCAATTGCTGGTGGCATGGCTTCCAACATCAAAGCAACATGCACACCACCACAAAATGACAAATTGACAGACTAGTAGTGGCTGGGTAGCTATGGTCCAAGAAATGCTGCATGGGCCACTGGTTTGAAAGCCAGTGTCCATCTAGTGAGCTCTAACCTAGCTCTGGGTGGCTATGGTCAGAGAGAGAGTATGCCTTATGAGTGGCTGTTAATGGGGATGAAGAAGTGGGAAGATGAGGACTGGATCCATTTCCACACTTTGGGAATTACATTTATGCTGATCCTTACCATGCAGTTAGCAATGAAATTGGGATTTGCCCACTGTACCCCTAATTTAGTGCAAGTCCTTGTCCATTTTTTGAGTGGGTTATTTGCTTTTTTTCTGGTTAATTTTTATGAGTTATTTTATATTCTGGATATTAAACCCTCATCAGCTATATGGTTCACTAAAATTTTCTCCCAATCTGTAGGTTATCTCTTCACTTTGTTGATAAAGTCATTTGATAAACAGAAGTTTTTAATTTTGATTAAGTACCATTTATCTATTTCATACATTGTTGCTTGTGTTTTTAGTGTCATATCTAAGAATCCATGCTAACGAAAGGGTTAGAGATGGATGTACAAAGGGAAACCTGGTTTCAGGATGGGAACTTTAGTGTTCTGGGAACATATAAATATTATCACATTAAGAAGATTATTCACAGTAGCTTTGCTTAGGACATCTCCATCGTGGAGGAACATTATTTACAATCGTTTAGTAGCTCTGAGAAGCCCTGGTGGCACAGTGGTTAAGAACTTGGCTGCTAACCAAAAGGTTGGCAGTTCAAATCCACCAGTTACTCCTTGGAAACCCTAAGGGTCAGTTCTACTCTGTCCTATAGGTTCCCTATGAGTCAGAATAGACTGGATACAACGGGTTTTGTTTTGTTTTGTTTTTCATAGCTCTGAAATTCTAACATATTGATTTCCTGGAAAATATTTTTCTATAAAAGAAGAAAATTACATCTAAGTCATAACATTATTCTGTGAACTTCTAAGTTTATCATTTTATATTCATAAAATAAGCAAACTGTAATAAAACAAGAACCACAAATCTTGCAAATCAAGTATTTCATCATAGTTAATCATCTGAAATCTTCTAATTATCTCCCTGAATTAAAAAGATTTCTATTAAAAAAACACATAATCAAAAACAAAATTTATACTCAATGACAGTGTCAATGATAGGTATAGAATACATTAATATTTAATATAATATTTTTTCTAACTGCTGGGACTCATAAACTATCTGCAAGCTCATAAAATGGTCCAAAATTGGCATACAAGGAATAGCATAGTATATATTTGAAATTTTTTTTCCAGAAAGTCACATGACTTACATCCAAACTCTATGGAAAGAAGTCTTACAAATAGAAGATGAAGTACTTCTCCTTGAAACTGCACCAACACCACAGTTCTGGTGTGTCTTAGCGAAAAGAAAAAAAAAGTGGAATTGAGGGTGGTGGAGGCAGATTCTCCCCATTACAAAATGACCTCAGTATTGTGAGAAGCCAAGGTGCTACTTTGAGATCACAAGGGAGACTTGTTTTGAGTGATAGTAGAATAGTGATCTAAGCCAGGCTAATTTACTTCAAGGCTCCACAATCTACATACTTAAACTTTTTAAAGAATTCCACAGTGCTTGGTACTTGGTAGGAGTAGGAGTCCCTGACTGGTGCAAATGGTTAAGTGTTGGACTACTAACCAAAAAGTTGACAATTCAAACCCACCTAGAGGCACCTCAAAAGAAAGGTTTAGCGATCTGCTTCCAAAATGTCACAGCCGTGAAAACCCCATGGAGCAGTTTTACTCTGAAACACATAGGGTCACTATGACTCAGAATCGAATCAACAGCAACTGCTGGTGCTTGCTAAATACTCAACAGCTTTCATTAGCATTAAATATTTTGTTTAGACTATATTTTAGACTGAAAAGCTACTTAACCTAGTTAATAGCAATTTTAAAATTTACAGATTAAAAAAATGGGACTTAGTGACCAGCTTCTCTTGTACATCATCCTCAATATTGTGTTTGAAGTTTGAGGGCAGGGATAAAGGGGTAAGAGTAGGTTGCAGAGTTAAGGTATAAATGTAGGCCTGTTTAAATTCTCTGTCTGAGGTCTCATTCACTCTGCTATAATACCTCCTCATTTAAGTAGGTGCCTCACATCATGTAGCTGGTGTGTAAACCTCTTTCCTTCACAAATTTTTTTTTTAATTTTGATTTATAATAACTGACATAGAGTGATTTGAGAATGTAAAATTTTCTGACTAGCATATTTAAAAGGAACACATATACACAACAGTAACACATTTTTATTCTATTATTCATTATAAAAATTCATTTTGACGGCTATTTTAGAAAATATATATTTGATTTTAAAGAGTTTAATTTTCATTGCATCATACATATGTGTGATGGTTAAGATTGTGTGTCAGCTTGGCTGCGCCATGATTCTCAGTGCTTTGGCAGTTGTATAATGTTGCAATCACTTCCCTGTTGAAATTTGATGTGTGATCGCTCCCATGATGGAATCTGCTGAGTGGTACCAGCAGGAGTAGAGCCTGTGGTGGCTCACTGCCCCCTCAGCCTTCATCTCTCTGCCCTCCACTGCCTACTTCCTTCTTGCCTTGCCAAGGCTTTTGACTTGTTCTGGATCCAGAAGTTGCCTCTTGTCATCTGACCTCCAGTTCTTAGGACTTGAGCTAGCAGCTTACCTGCCAATCTTGGGATTCATCGATCTTCATAGCCTGTGAGCAAGAGTCCTGGCCCCCAAACTGCTGATTTTGTGTTCACCAGTCCCTGCAGCTACATGAATCAGGAGAAACCTTGAGGTCTTGCCAGCCAATATTGGGATTCATCGACCTTCACAGCCTGTGAGCAGAAGCCCTGCTCTCTGACCTGCCAATCTTGGGAGGCCTTTATCCTGATCCACGAACATGGGATGTTCCAGCCTCTACAGTCACGTGAGCTGTTTCCTCGATACAAATCTCTCTATATATATTTATGTGCTTTACTGGTTTTGCCTGTCTAGAGAACCCAGCCTAAGACAATATAAGTATTCATTTTAATGGTGTTGTAAGGGTCTCTGTGAGTTGGAATTGACTCGATAGCAAAGGGTTTGGTTTTGGTTTGGTACTCTAGTTCAAAGTTTTGAATATTGTTCACTATTACATATGTGGCATCTTATAACCTCACGTTAAGCATTCATCAAAAAAATAAAATAAAATAAAAAACATTGCCATGGAGTCAATTCTGACTCACAGCTACCCTGTAGAACAGAGTAGGACTGCCCCATAGTTTTCAAGGTTGTAATCTTTATAGAAGCAGAATGCTACATCTCTCTCCTGTGGAGTGGCTGGTGGATTTGAACTGCCAACATTTTGTTAACAGCCAAGTGCTTAACCACTGCACCACCAGAGCTCCTGTATCATAAATCCATCTGATTAAAATTTGCAGGACATAAAAAGAAACATCTTATTTCATACCTGCAAGCCAAACATTTCTAAGGTTGTACACTTTGTAAGATTTCACATTTTAAGAAAACATTTTACAAAATAAAAATGAAAATTGTTAGAAGTCAGAAACATAGGGGTATTTTGATATATGTTTGTGTACCCGACACATTTCTACTACAACAGTAAACATTGGTCACGTATGACTGGGCCCTTGTCAACTTGTGAATGCTTTACTCATTTAGGTTTCCCATCTTGGATTTCCAACCTTCAGACTGTGTAGTGGATTCGCATTATGTCAGTTTAGCTACTCCGGAACTACTTAACCTAAAATTCCCTTTGTTTTGTGTTTCCAGTTATGGTGGGCCACAAGAGACTGACAGTATGAGAAATAGATGGGAGAAAAACAGCTGTTGTTGTTAGCAGTCACTGAGTTGACCCTGACTCATGGCTACTCCCGTGTGGTGCTGTAGATCGCTTTTGTGTGAACTTTCTCGCCATGGTCTTGTAACTCCCACTCAAATGACTGGGTGGGACTGTGCAAATATGGTAATTGTGGCTCACCAAGGGGATTGGTCACTTTTGCCATCCTGCTAGGCTTAAAATGAACCATCCAGAGGCAGGAAGAGAGGATCTCACCACCAACAAGGAAGAAGAGCCATGAGCAGAGTATGTGGCTTGGACCCGGGATCCCTGCGCTGAGAAGCTCCTGGAACCAGGAGTCTGAGAGAGTTGTAACATTGAAGATGGCGAGAAGTGATGGCAGAGAAATGGCAACAGAACCAGGAGACTGGCAGGAGACAGCACATTGGGCTTCCTGGCCCACGGAGCAACAAAGCTGAGTGCCTTTAGGCAGGAGGCTTGCTGGCTTAGTAGGGTGCCTCTGGGCACTTGGTGGAGCTAGGTTTGCCAACCCACAGAGCTAGAGCTGAGCGCCTTCGGGCTGTGGCTTACTAGTGGAGTCGGGTGTCTTGAGGTACTTATAGGCAGAGCTAAAAGAACTTTGTAACACTTGCCCCAGCAGGGCATAAGCCTAGGGCCAGAGAGAGGTGTGCCTGTGGGCATGGCTGAGAAGAGGCTGTCCTGATGAAAGAATTGTATCCTAAGTGTTTCTGAACCTGAACTGTAACCTGTTACTTCCCTCCTAAACCCCAAAATTGCATTGCCTGTGAGTTCTGTGTGGCCATTGCAACGAATTACCAAACTCAGCAGAGAAGTACAGTACCGTGGGAGGGACAGTTGGTGTCAGAATTGGTAAAGATGGTGGAGGGAGGAGGTATGTCTGACCTCTGCCTCATAAGAATCAGCCTTGGGCTGTTGATATTGATTCTCCTTCCCTCCTGTGAAGTTAAAGGAGGTGAGATGCCACCCCCATGCCATTTTTACACCTAGGCACAATGGAATTAAATGAATCAGATAATGTTTCCTTGTGATCTTTAGGATTTTTTTTTTGGCTGATTTTTGGAAGTAGACAGTCAGGCCTTCCTTTCTAGTCTGTCTTAGTCTGGAAGCTCTGCTGAAACATGTTCAGCATCATAGAGACAAGCAAGCCTCCACTGAGAGAGGGGGGGTGGCTGTGCATGAGGTGCATCAGCAGGAACTGAACCAGGTCTTTGGCATAGGAGAAGATAATTCTACCATTGAACCACCACTGCCTCACAGAAGGCAGAGGAGTAGTAGGTGGATATTCTTTTTTATACAGAAAATCTTTGATGCAGGGTTAGGGTTCCACCGCAGTGCACGCTTACTGTCTCTTGTATGCAAGCTCATTTTGTTAGTGTAGGACTAGAACCAGGGCTGCAGCTCTTCCAGCTCAGGCTGGACCTGTTGCTTCAGCTTTGCTGACTCCTTTGCCAGGTGCCTACTTAGCTCAGAATCAAAGTGCATCAGCTTCTCTTGGAGATCACCCTCAATATTGATGTTTGAAGTTGGGAGGTGACAAGTCACTGACGTCTTTGTCTATCCTAATGCGTTTCAACCCACCTTTGCAGGTTCCAATTTCTCCTTGCTTCCCTGACTCCATATGCATCTTTCCTTCCAGACCACCTTACCCTGTGGTCTCATCTTTTCTCATAGTGGTTCTGCTTCTCTAATAAAACCCTGACTGAAACAGGTAGATTCAAATTTCGGCTGTATTTTCTGCTTAAATAATGCCTTAGTCAGACTTCTATCTCAATATTTATAAAATTGTCATGTAAGTCTTTTTTTTTCTCTTGCACAATACTGAGGGCTATGTGAGAACAGGAGTTTATTTATCATTTTATTGCAATAGACCAATGTTTTGCAATATGCATTAAGACACTTAATATATACATACTGAATTGAATGAGTCTCTTTACTAATTTGTGTTGACTTAAACGTTCCCAAGAGCTTATTTTGTAAAGTACTTCAAGGAAATCTAAAGATGTTACTGTTGTTATCCTCAAGGGCTCATATATGTAATAGTAGAAAGGTGAGCAGGTGTTTAATTATAAGGAAGCCCTTAGGTCAATTGCTACTATATTTAATAAAGACTATTTTCACCCTAAACCATCTGTGAATCCCAGCTTTCATCATTCAAGGATTGTGCCTTTTTTCTTGATTACATTTGAGGATTAATGACATAATAAGATATATCATCCTATAGGAGCCCTGGTGGTACAGTGGTTAAGATCTCGGCTGCTAAACCAAAAGGTCGGTAGTTCTGATCCACCAGCCACTCCTTGGAAATGCTGTGGGGAAGTTTTACTCTCTGTCCTATAGGGTTGCTATGAGTCGGAATCAATTCAACAGCAAAGAGGTATTTTTTTTTTTAAACATCCTATAAACCCTTGATCCATCATAATCCTTAAAGCTTTCATGCTTATGACTGAAGATTATTTTCAATTTCTGTTTTGTCCTGAGTTCACATTCTGGCTCAGCCACTGTCACTCTTTGTCTTTTTGGGTAAGACACAGTCTTTCTGATGTTATTGGGGATACTATATACAATATACACAGTGTTATATAAAAGCAGAACATATAGGTAAAGCCCATAACACATTCCTAAGCACATGATGAGTATTAGCTATTATTATTATCAGATATTATTTTCAGAAAATGGAGAGTAATAATTGGCAATTTACGGGTGCTTATGCGACTAACCAAAAGGCCGGCAGTTCTAATCTACCAGCCGCTCCTTGGAAACCCTAGTGGGGCTATTCTACTCTGTCCTATAGGGTCGCTATGGAGTCGGAATCAACTCGATGGCAATGGGTTTGGTTTTTTTGGTTTTTTGGTATGCAACTTCATAATTTAATTCAATGCTGATATATTCACTGGAGGTATTATAAAAAGTTTATTGCTCATTTGAAGTTATGAATTTTTCATATCCATTACCAGATTCTACTAAATTAAGAAAACACTTCTAAATATGTTAGGTAATTAAAAAAAATATTGCTATTCTTTCATATTGATAGTGTTAACAGCAATATATCAAAAACTTAAGAATACAACCTTCAACATTTGTAGGTATAACTTATGAAATAGTGTTCACAATAAGAAACTGGTCATTATTTCTTGGAAAACTTTCCCTGCAAGGTAGAACATGAAATTTCTTTTTAATTGGATATTTCTTTTTTATATGTGACATTCCTAATTAGTTGTAACTTAATTAAAAAAAATCCTCAAGGAGAAAAAGATCTAGTTTTTTTTTTTAATTACTTATATATAATGATACTATGTTGGTATGTTATTTTGTTATTTATTGAAATCTGGGTCTAAATGAATATTGATGATTATATCCTGTTCCCTATTTTGAATTTGCATTTAGTAAACTGGAAAATATGTGCAAAGAGAGTCCGAACTATTGTTAGGATATTCATACCATGGCTAAAAGTAATAGTAAATTGTTTTAGGGATTTCAACAAACTTCAGTCTCAAGGCACCGCCTTGCATCATCACCATCCATGACAAGAAACCGTCAAACGCGTGGGAAAAAGTGTGGTAGTAAAAATCAATACGTGATTTTTAAGAACCACCATAATCTTTCTTGATGTGTATCATTAAGGTATATATGGCTTGTGAATCGATATATGTATGCCGACTATTATTAATGAAAGTTAATAATAAATTCTAAATAATCTGTGCTGTGACATTTTAAGGCACATTTATTTCAGGTCAATGTGCTCAAAAGTGACCAACTAATTAACATCATATCATGCCTTCCTGGGGAGACATTCAAAGTAAAAAAAAAAAAAAAAATGCCTTTAAGTAGGACATCGTCAGAGAATCCTAGGGTAAAAGGATCGGTAATAATTTCTCTACATGCTTAACAGGTGAGGGTTTCTGAATTCAGTCTGTCCCTATCATTGTTAAACATCACCCTGAGAATCCAGAGACCCATTTCCCTCTCACCTGTGAGCTTAACATATGTGAGCATCATGATGATGATTCTAATTAATTAGTTTATTTTAATTATAATCAATACACTAAGGGGAAGTTTGAAACAGCTTATATGATTTATCACTGATTCCAAAAGCATTTGTCTTGCTTTTGGTAGTTGTGCTGTCTCTGGAATATCCCTTTCTGCCAGCAGCAACTTGTAAGGGTCGTTATGACTGCTGTATGCAGGGACATCAGCTGACAGTTCTTTCTTCAGTCCTGCAAAGGTATGTCTGCAGTGTAATCACACCCACACAGTCTTGCTTTAGCCTTCACCTATAGTTTCATCACATATGAGAATATGTAAAATAAATATATTATATGCACACGTATGTAAGATCAAACAACACATTACACATAGATGACATGACATTTATGTGATAGACTCTGAAAACAGCATGCTACACGAGGCTATACACGTACCTCTGTTGGGAGAAAAAAAAGTCTTTTATTGTGTTAAGGATACTCTAGCAGCCCTTAAAAACTAAAATAATGGAAAATTATTTTGGCAGCATAAGAGGATTTTTCCCATGAGTAATGTTTAAAAATCAGCTCTTCTCAAATATATAGGCTTTTTGGTGGTTTGGGTATTTCCTCTATTATTAATAAAGGCCTGCACTGGGTGAAAATTGAAGTTGAGCATTCAAATATATAACTCTCCACTAATGCTGTTCTAGCATATGCTTATATTCTAAGGTTCTGCAGTGGGAACTTGACCCTGTTTTTATTGATAAATCTTTTATTCTTCTCTTATGAATTATTCAAGTAACTGTGTCAGACTACTTTATTCCCAGTGAATGAAAAGGAAACCCTTAAATCACATGCCATCAGTTCTTTGAAGAAAAAACAAACTCTATCTTTTACCAGTGGGTATTGATGAAATTGTACATGCTTTGGTGATTTAACATGCTTTATTGTTGAAATAAGCAACATGGTTTGAAAAGCATTTTATTTGTACACTCAGTCTTTAAAATGGGTTAACTTTCTCATGCTGTTGGGTAATACTATATCACAAAAGCATGCAGGTGTCTTAAAAATGTGTATCCTGTCGCACTGATAGGCTAGAGCCAGTACTACTCTGAGAGGAAGAGAGAGAACTGAAACCACTAAAGACTGTATAATTGCAAGATAAGACAGAGACAGAAAGATACTCACAGATGATAAGAGCCGTAAAATGTCCAGAAATAAGGCACTGATAATCTCTAGCCGACTGACAGCATGTGCATTAAAATGAAAGATAAAAGTTGTCAGACAGGATACTTTTTTTTTTTTAAAAAAAAAGCTAAATTAGTTTTAAAGAGATTAAAGGCAATCTTATTAAGCAATTGACTTCAACTCTGGAAAGTATCTGGTATCAATTTAAGTACATGTGAATATCGTACCATGGTATATGAGGAAAAAAAATATTCCAAATTTTTTTACTAAAACACTTTGTGTCATAATTCCCCGACCCATATATTTGGTTTCAATTTTTATTTATTTTAGACTGTTAGAAAGGGAAGGAAACTTATAGTTTTATAAACACTCCTTATTTTACAGGATTGGAAACTGAGGAGTTTAAGTGACAATCCCTAAAACTCATTCGTAATTAAGGGAAGTGCTTAGATTGGAAAGAAATTCTCCAGATTCAGTCTAGGTTAAATGCTCTCTATGGTGTTTTCCTTATTTAAAAGTTGCTTTTTCCTCATATATTTATTATGCCTGCATTGTTTTAATATTCAATGTGTATGTGTCCGGGACTTTCATTTGTATACAATTGTATATTTCTTTACATTAAAGCCACTACATCTTACATTTTTAAAAAGAAATATATTAAATATGTATGAAAGATCAGTAATATAGTTGATTTTCCAATAAAATAGAAGAATGATTTTCCTACAAAATATCTACTCTTCTATGTATTCACAATGCAAATATATCTTAATAGTAAGCATGTTTGAATTCCAACCACTTGCTTTTATAGCAGAATTTAATATATCAAAATCTATTTTTCTATTAATTTGCTCTTTAAATATGCTCATCTACTTTACATGTCCACCATAAGAGAAGACTTTGTCAGGCTTTACTTTCTGTGGTTTATATTTAAAAATCAATCATATTATAGATTGCATTAAATTCTTTCTAAAAATATATATTGTTTCTGGCCCTATACACTTTTGCCTTTGTGGACTCCTTCTTCCATAAAAATAAATAAATAAAGTTATATTTTACTACAGCTTTAGTAAAAAGAGAAATATAATCCATGCTGTATTCATTATAATATATTCATTATTATTGTATTCATTTTTCTTCTGAGTTCAAAAGAAAGTAAAAACTTTTCCACGATCCCAAAACAATAACGTTGGCCCCAATCTCATTGTCATTTCTATTCATTTGTTTAGGAGCAGGCATATAACTCTTTTGGAACAATATAAAGTGAATAAAAAACTGTTGTAGGCCTACTTGGAAATATTTTGTCCTTTATAAAAGTAGAATCATAGAAAAAATAATCCACTTTCCCACTAAATGTAGTAGCACTTGCTCTACATTGTGGAACCCATGTTTGACTATTAGGGGAGGTTTCCGTGGACAAAGTCAGCGTACTGAAGATGATTCTTTGGGAAGATGGAAGAGTCCTATGTTTTGTTAACGCTGTAGAGCTCCCAAATAAGCCAACTCTGGAACAACCATATCTCATGACTTTTTGTTATATGAAAAAATAAATACCACATATTTTTTATGCCAGACAAATGAAGGATGTCCTTTGTTTTCGACTGAGAGTGTCTGAAGTGATTCACAATCTAGGGCATTTGAACTTTATTCTGTAGGCACAAGAGACAAATCAAGTTTTGCAAATGAGGGAGGAATCTGACAAAGATAGTATTTCAGAAAAATAAGTATAGCAGAGTATACGTGAATGATTGAGGTAGACAGAGATAGTACAGGAAACCATTAGGAATCTGTCATTTGGTAAGGGAAATAAGGGCCTTCATGGGATGAAAAGTAATATTTCAAACTTAACTAAAGAGATTCTATATTTGAAATCCAGGAAAGTGAGTGGAACGTCTAAGGGCTATACCAAAACCCAAACCCATTACCATCGAGTCTATTCCGACTGATAGAAACCCTATAGGACAGAGCAGAACTGCCCCATTGGGTGTCCAAGGAGTGGCTGGTGGATTCGAACTGCCAAACTTTTGTTTAGCAGGGTCTAGAAAAATTCTATAAAAGACATCAACACCTTTGTTGGGTTTTTCTTCCTAGTAGAATAAATTATTTAATAATAGACAACTTTGTCTTCTACAACAAAAAAAGTCCAGAGAAATGATGAAAATCATATATTTAAAGTATCAGTGAACTGCAAAAGCAGAGACAAAAGAAATCTGAGATCAAGAAGAAACATTCAGAGGTAAGGATTTTCAGCTAATCCACTTTGTGTGTGTATACGTATATTGAGTAAGGATTGAAATCCCTGGAAAGCTGGTGTTAATGGTGTGTTGGGAAGCACTTCTTGTTCGCGATGGATGTTTCCTTTGCATTCTTGTCTTATTGCTCCACCCTGTATTCCTACTGAAGGGATTAGATTGAGTTATATGAGTGGTGAGGAATTCAGAATTCATAGCTCCACTTTTTCCTCCCTTAGAAATCAGAATGTAGGCATTCTTCCAAAGGACTCCACACTTTTAGTTTTACTGTGGCAGGTCACATATCTCAAAGCCAAATCAGCACAGCCTATGTCTAATTCCAGGAGTCAATATAATCAAGTCCTTTACGGCACATCAGTCTAATCTTTCTATACAGCTTTTATGAGTAATAAAATTGGTATTTTAACTTCTGTCTTTCTGCATAGTTTATTTCCAGTTCAGTTTTTCCTAAACTCCTGCTCAGGAGAAGGGTGTTTATTTAGCCTCTCTAACTACAACATGGACACCTGGTGGTGTAGTGGTTGAGTTTGGCTGCTAACCAAAAGGTCAGCAGTTAAAATCCACCAGGCGCTCCCTGGAAACCCTATGGGACAGTTCTACTCTGTTCTGTAGGGTCGCTATGAGTCAGAATTTACTTGAGGGCAATGGGCTTGGTTTTGTTTGTTTTTTTTAATTACAACATATATCAATTGCTTATCTATCCAGTTATTTGTGGATAAGATACTTTCCACAGCCAGGATTTTAAAACAAAATATAATGGTATTAAGTGAGTGACAAAACAATAACTTTGTGTTTGAGCATGCTAATTAAAAATTAAACTGTGTGTGACTTTTTTTTTTTTTTTTTTTTTTGTGATCCAACCTCTAATAATGGGCAAATGTAATAGTATCTTCTCAGAGGCAATTCACCTATGAAGTTGGATCAGGAATCTAAGCATTGAGATATTTAATGTAGATTAATTAAATATTTTCTAATTTATAGTGTTCCTTCTCTGTTTTCCTTTTGTATTCTCTTTTAAATGTAGTAAAGTTCTTTCTGACTAAAAATAAAATAAAAAAAGGAATTGTAGTTCCATGAACCACTTGAACAGTGACTTTGAAGCAGATGCTGAGAGATGAGACCACATGGGATCTGGGTGAGGTGGTATCTAAACAGAATTTTAAATGCGTGAGATGGAGTTATGCATCCTGTTCATTTAACAACCACTCCTCTCCCATCTGGAACAGTTTTCAGTGTTCTATGTAATGAACCATGGAGAGTTTTAAAGCAAGCATAAGCATTCTCTTCTTTCTTCCCTCCTATTCCTCCCTCCTATTCCTCCCTCCCTTCTTTCCTTCCTTCCTTCATTCCTTAATTTCTTTCCATGTTATTGTAAAAGATAATAATTGCACAGGATTGTCCACCATTAAAAGTTTATTACATATTTTATTTCCTGTATGCATGTTTACCACCTCCAAACCCCAAGTCGATGCTGACTCATAGCAACCCCTTAGGGTTTCCAAGGCTGTAAATCTCTATGGAAGCTAACTGCCACATCTTTTTCCCTCAGAGTTGCTGGTGGTTTTGAACCACCGACTTTTTGGTTAGCAGTTGATTGCTTTAATCACTGAGCAACGAAGGCTGTTTCAATAAATTCTAACTTCCATTAGCCAAGGCAGTGTCTTAGTTATTATTGTGTCTTCCTCACCTTGTAATCATCTGTCTCTAGCTAGCAGCCATTTTGTAAAAAAATACAAAAACTGTGGCATGGGTATGTAATTAAATAAATATAAGAAATGTCTGGTAGTAAGTGTACTTCCATTTTTTTTAATGTCGTAAAGTTGTTGTCAGACAATTGTACAGCCCATCCTATTGAATGCTTCTCTCTCACGCTAAAAATAATTTTTATGTTTTAAACTGCCCAAGCCAGACTTCTTTCTCAATTGAAGTACATCCTAGAAGTAGGTAGCCATATTCTGGTTTTATAGAAAGGAAAGAACCAGGGTGTTGTCAATAACAGATATCTTAGAAAATTGTGGGAGGGGAGTGTGTCTTTAAATTTTTTAAAATAACAGTTTAGTTACAAACGAATTTGAGCAGAGGTGAGGAGCTCGTGTTTATTACATATTTTGATAAGGCCTGCTGAAAAATACAAAATTAAAACAAATGACAAACACGGAAGACACTTGCAACAGAATTACGGGACTATTTTCATAGACTCTTAATTGCTGATCCATAGACTCTTGGTAATTTTCATAGTTATTTCAGAATATAAATGGCAAACAATGAACGAGGCATGGAAGTTGGAGGGGATATGGAGACCAAAAGTTACTTATCAGTTTCTCTGTACGGCTTTACATAAATCAAGTACATGTAACAAGTTTCAACGAACTACTGATGTGAAATAATTTTAAAATATTTTTCTATTTTTTTAGGTATAGTCATGTTCATGCCTTCTAGTCTTATTTTTCTTATATCACATGTATTGACTTTTTCTTTTTTGTTTTTATCTTATTGATTTTTTAAGACACAAAAAAGAGAGTATGAAATCAGTAAGATTTAAATAACAGCTTAAAGTTTTAGAAAAAGGAATGAATAATACATTGATGCTCAAAATATTTCTAGGAAAAAATCTTAAAAAAATAACAAAACAATTTTGTTTTTCACTTATGAGCCATTCTTCATGTTGAAAATACTGGGTTTGGTTATATGAATTTTTTTTATTATTATTTTATAATTCGTAGTATCTAAGGAGCCCTGGTGACGCAGTGTTTAAAGTTTGATTTTAGAAGGGTCGATGGTTCAAACTCACCAGCCACTCTGCAGGAGAAAGATGTGGCAGTTTACTTCAAGATTTACAGCCTTGGAAACCCTATGGGGCAGTTTTACTCTGTCTTGTAGGATCTCTATGAGTCGGAATTGACTCGATGGCACTGGGTTTTTTTTTTTTTTTAAGAACAGCAATAGAATCGTATTTACATCAAAGATATTTAAATCGGTAAACAGCATACACTATTATTTACCCTTTGATCACTCTCTTTTCCCTATACAGTACCCCTATGACAGTATGTAGCTTTAAGACATTATTTTTTAAATAGTAGCTAACATCTCTTATTAACAGTTGCGAATGTCTTTCATTCCACCAAGCTACTTTTCTTAAAACAGTCTTTGTGATATCATAAAAAGATTAGTATATATGCAATTACAATACTTGAGCTTGAGTCCTGGCTCTGGGTGATTAGTTTAATCTCCTTAATATATATTTTTCATAATACATATTATGAAACATACATAATAATACTTACCTGACACACAAATTTACTGTGAACATCACAGGGGAATAAAATACGTGAAGGCTATTTTTAAACTATAAACCAATACCAAACCCAGTGCGGTGGAGTCAATTCCAATTCATAGGGACCCCACAGGGTTTCCAAAGCTGTAAATCTCTACCTAAGCAGACTGCCACATCTGTCTCCCAGAGGAGCCGCTGGTAGTTCGAACCGCCGACATTTGGGTTAGCAGTTGAACGCTTTAGCCACTGCACCACCAGGACTACTTTTAAACTGCTGTAAGTATAAAATAATATCAATATTTTTATCATATTGCACCTATATAACAAATACACTTAAAAAACCCATTCACTATATAGGTAACATCTTATTCCTTATACTAATATATAAGGCATTCTAAAATCAAACTAAAAATAATATATCCATCTTAATCCCAGCAGTAGTCTTATGCTTACTATACTTCATTATCTCATTCACTTACCAGTTCATTCATTCATCTAACATCTATCCAATCATAAAACAAAGACTTTTTTAAGATCCAACTATCATCTCAGGATCTATGATAGAGTCTGGGTCTATGAATCACATTATAAATGGTGTGGATACAGCGTGGGGTGGAGAATTGGAGCCGTTTTTGAAATCCATATCCTATAGCGGGAGACACAAATAAATAGGAACTTACAATGTAATCGCTATGAGTCAGAATCGACTTGATGACAACGTGTTTGGTGTTATTTTTTTTTTTTTTTTGGTTTTACAATGTAATATAACTTCCTTATTTTGTCTCCTGCTTCTGTCTCAGAAAGTTATCATTATTCCTTTCCAAGGATGATTTTATCTTTTTTCTTTGTCCAAAATATCCTCTCTCTCGTTGGTATTTTAAATCATTAATAATTCTCTCTCTCGTATCTTTCTTCTCTTCCCTTCTGTCAGCATCTTACTGTAAAACTTTCTTAAATCTCTCTTTTCTCCTGAAACAATCTATGGGCAACTTTTCTTCTCTGGCAAGCTCTCGCTTTATGTCTTTCCCTTCCTTTACTCTCAAATTCTGGCAAACAGTTCTTGAGCACCTATTATATTTCTAATACGCTAAGTGCAGTCTCTTACAGGCATACCTTGTTTTATTGCGCTTCCCGGTTATCGCATTTTTTACAAATGGAAGGTATGTGGCAATCCTGCATCCAGTAGGTCTGTCGGTACCATTTTTCCAACAGCATGTTCTCACCTCGTGTCTGTGTGTCACAGTTTAGTAATTCTCGAAATATTTCAAACCTTTTCATTATTATTATATCTGTTATGGTGATCTGTGATCAGTGATCTTTGATGTTACCATTGTAATTGTTTTGGGGCACCACGACCTGCCCCATATAAGATGGCAAAATTAATCGATAAATGTATGTGTTCTGACTGCTCCACCAACCAGCCGTTCCCCTGTCTCTCTCCCTCTCATCAGATATCCCTATTCCCTGAGACACGACAATATTGAAATTAGGCCAATTAATACCCCTACAATGGTCTCTCAGTGTTCAAATGAAATGAAGAGCCACATGTCTCTTGCTTTAAATTAAAAGCTAGAAATTATTAAGCTTAGTGAATAAGGCATGTTGAAAGCTAAGAAAGGCCAAAAGCTAGGCCTCTTGGCACTAAACTGTTAGCCAAGTTGTGAATGCAAAGGAAAAGTTCTTGAAGGAAATTAAAAGGGTTAGTCCAGTGTACACACGAGTAATAAGAAAGTGAAATATCCTTATTGCTCATATGGAGAAAATTTTAGTGGTCTGGATAGAAAAGCAAACTAGCCACAACATTCCCTTAAGCCAAAGCCTAATCCACACCAAGGCCCTAATTCTCTTTAATCCTATGAAGGCTGAGGTAGATGAAAAGCTCAGAAGAAGAGTTTGAAGCTAGCAGAGGTTGGTTCATGAGGCTTAAGGAAAGAAGTAGTCTTTATGACATAAATGTGCAAGGTCATATAGAAGGTACAGCAAGTTATCCAGAAGATCTAGCTAATTGAGGAAGGTGGCTACACTAAATGACAGATTTTCAATATAGATGAAACAGCCTTATACTGGAGGAAGATGCCATCTAGGACTTTCATAGCTAGAGAGGAGAAGTCAATGCCTGGCTTTCAAGTTTCAAAGTACAAGCTGACTCTCTTGTTAGGGGCTAATGCAACCAGTGACTTTAAGTTGAAGTCAATGTTCATTTACTATTACGAAAATCCTAAGGCCCTTAAGAATTATGCTATATCAACTCTGCCTGTGCTCAATAAACGGAACAACGAAGCCTGGATAACAGCACATTGTTTACAAAAATGGTTTACTGAAGATTTAAAGCCCACTGTTGAGATCTACTGCTCAGAAAAAAAGATTCCTTTCAAGATATTACTGCTCATTGACAATGTACCTGGTCACCCAAGAGCTCTGAAGGAGATGTACAAGGAGATTAATGTTGTTTTCATGTCTGCTAACACAACATCCATTCTGCAGCTCATGGATCAAGGAGTAATTTCAACTTTCAAGTCTTATTATTTTAGAAATACATTTCCTAAACCTATAGCTGCATACATAGTAATTCCTCTGATGGATCTGGGCAAAGAAAATTAAAAACTTTCTGGAAAGGATTCACCATTCTAGATGCCATTGAGAACATTTGTGGTTCATGGGAAGAGATCAAAATATCAACACTAACAGGAATTTGGAAGAAGTTGATTCCAACTCTCAAGGATGACTTTGAGGGGTTCAAGACTTCAGTGGAGGAAGAACTGCAGATGTGGTGAATATAGCAAGAGAAATAGAATTAAAAGTGGAGCCTTAAGATGTGACTAAATTGCTGCAATCTCATGATAAAACTTTAACAGACGAGGAGTTGCTTCTTATGGATGAGCAAAGAAAGTGGTTTATTGAGATGGAATCTACTCCTCGTGAAAATGCATAAACGTTGAAATGTCAACAAAGAATTTAGAATATTACATGAACTTAGTTGATAAAACAGTGGCAGGGTTTGAGAGGACTGACTCCAAATTAAATTCTGCTGTGGGTAAAATGCTATCAAACAACATCGCATGCCACAGAGAAATCTATCGTGAAAGGAAGAGCCAATCGATGCGGCAAACTTCATTGTTGTCTTATTTTAAGAAATTGCCGCAGCTATACTACCCCCGCTTTCAGCAACCACCACCCTGATCAGTCAGCAGCCATCAACGATGAGGCAAGATCTTCCACCAGCAAAAAGATTATGACTCGCTGAAGGCTCAGATGATGGTTAGCATTTTTTAGCAATAAAGCATTTTTTCTTTAAGGTATGTACATTGTTTTTTGAAGATATAATTCTACTGCACACTTAATAGACTACAGTATAGTGTAAACACAACTTTTGTATGCACTGGGAAACCAAAAAAATTCATGTGACTGGCTTTATTGCGATATTCACTTTATTGCGATAGTCTGGAACCAAACCGGCAGTATCTCTGAGGTATGCCTGCATATTTGCATTTGCTGCTTCCAAGCCACGTATTTCCTTTTCAACCTGTGCAGTCTGAAGTCAGTTCCTACCATTCCGTTGTTGTTGTTAGTTGCCTTGGAGTCAGTTCTGACTAATGGTGACCCTGTGTGTGCAGAGTAGAACTGCTTCATAGTGTTTTCAAGTCTGTGACCTTTTAGAAGTAGATCTTACCCCCTAAGGTGCCTGTAGGTAGGTTCAAACTGCCAATCTTCTGGCCAACCTTCTGTCCACTCTGCTGACAACTGTATTTACAATGATCTCCAAATTGCCAAATCCTCTTTCTTTCTTGAAACTCTACCTTACCGTTTTCTACTGCCTGTCCTTATTCTATGAGCATCAATTATCAGTCTATATTTTGGCATTTTCTGATTCTCCAAATGAAATGATAAATAGTTGGAAGAAAAAAGCATGTAAATTATAAACCAAAAAAAAAAAAAATAATAATAATACAAACCTGTTGCTGTCGAGTCAATTCCGACTCATAGTGACCCTATAGGACAGAGCAGAGCTGCCCCATAGAGTCTCCAAGGAGCACCTGGTGGATTCGAACTGCTGACCTTTTGGTTAGCAGCCATAGCACTTAACCACTTGGTCATAAGTGACTAGTAAACTGGCTTGCAGTTTACTGCTCACAATGTATTTATTGACTTCATTTTTCCAAACATTTGATTAGCTAGTTCCCATTAAATATCTTAAAGTTTAGTAAAAATTACCAATCAATTTTTTTCTCAGCTATGTGTAAAAGGCATTAAATTAAAAATATTTAGAAGGACTATTTCCCAAGCAGATTAAACTCAATTTTCTGATTCATGTATTTATTTTTACTTGGTAGTACATATTTTGTCTATTTTGATAAAGAGTTAACTAGCCTGGAAAGAAGATCCCGGTTATCTCAGTATTATTCAGTATATTTTACTTTTACTCTACCTATGATTAACACACCGACTATATCCAACAGGAACCAGGAAATAAAAAAGAAAGAAAGAAAGAATAAAAAATCTTGACCCTAATCATACGGCATCATGGTATGCCTTCCTTATTATTTGCAAGCCAGATTCTATCCATTGGTTTAGTTATTTAAAAAATACACTGTAAAGTATTTTCTTATTTTGAAAGTAGTTAAATCTCCTACAGGGAGAATACTTGATAAACTGTGATGGGAATACCCCAAATGGTATGTCTTGGTGAAATATAATTTCTCCAAAGATTTTCTGTAACAAATATGTTGTTGATACCTAAGGTGTCTAAATATTGTTCCCCTGGGATTAACACATAGATTGTATTTTCTCACTCATCCTTTGTTTACATTTATGATTTGTTGTAGTTGTTGACACACTAGTATTTTTTGATATTTTTAAATTGTCAAAAATGATAGACAAGGATGATAATGTCTGTGAAGCTTTGTGAGGAAACATATATTGAGCATTGATTATGAGCCTGAACTTTATTCAGAACAAGTTATTGTTACACTTGATGATATTATTAGAAATAATTATTTTCAAATAGTGATGAGAAACAGTTTTATAAAGGAACAGCTGTGGCTTTGTATTTTAAAACAATTTGTACAGAAGAAGTAAACTGTAATTTAATTTACTGTAAGTAAGTGAGATACACCATTCTCACAACCAGGAGTATCATTCAGAGGCCCTCAATAAGTACAAGTGGTCCTCATGATTACAGATGATTTTTTTTTTTTTTCATTCTTAGATATCCAAAGGGCTGAGCTTGAGGGGGAAAAAAATTTCCAAAAAACCAACAACCTGAAGTTTTCCTGATACTACAATATGTTCTTGGAGTCCCTGGATAGTATAAACAATTAACGTGCTTAGCTTCTAACTGAGAGGTTGGAGGTTTGAGTCCATGCAGTGGTGCCTTGGAAGAAAGGACTGGCAACCTACCTCCAAAATATCAGCCATTGACAACTTGATGGAGCACATTTCTGCCCTGACGCACGAGTTGCTAAACAGTTTTACAAAATCAACTAGACACCAACTCGTATAATATGTATTTTAGCACATTTAAAGACAAAACTATCTCATTGTTAATTTTGAGTAAGGACTGAGAGAGATATCTGAATCATGCTGGTTTGATTTGCAGATCACTGTGTGTCAGATGCTAACATATATATAAATGAGACAAGAAATAAACAAAAACCCTAATTTTTACCAGAAAGATGCTTTCATTCTAGCTGAAGATGTCTGATGATGCAAAACATTTAGGATTGAATTCATTAAATGTTCAATGAGTAAGTAAATATACATACTTAACGAAGATGTTTAGGAATATTTGGAGTTTGATTTTGACATTGGAGAGACAGGTTATTATTGACTATAGTCCTTTAAAACTTAAAAAAAAAAGTTAATCATAAAGTTGAATCCGCTTAAACATGAAAATTTCCAGATCAAGACAAATAATAAAAATAAAAAATAATAAATAATAATTTTGCCTGGTTCGAATGATTCTCTGGGGATCTATTTTCCCTGGGGCAACTGCTTTGTCTTTTATCTACCTAGTACACTCAATTTTCTTGTTTCCTGGTTTAGCCAAAGCCTCAGCTTGTTATTAGTTTTCTGGAGCTTCAGTTGTTCCTGCTTCAGTCCACTTCACTTAGACTTTTGTGGTTGTCGTTGGTTGCGGTCTAGTCTGTTTTGACTCATGATGACTCCAGTGTGTGCAGAGTAGAACTGCTCCAAAGGGTTTTCAAGGGTATGACCTTTTGGAAGCAGATGACCAGGCCTGCCTTTCGAGGAATCTCTAGGTGGGTTCAAACCATCAACTTCTTAGCTAGTAAAAACCCAGAAAACAAACCTGTTGCAGTCTAGTCAACTCTGACTCATAGTGACCCTATAGGACAAAGTAGAACTGCCCCATGGGGTTTCCAAGGAGCGGCTGGTAGATTCGAACAGACGACTTTTTGGTCAGCAGCAAAGTGCTTAACCACTGTGCCACCAGGTTTCCATTAGCTAGTAGTCGAGAGCTAATCATTTGTGTCATCCAGGCACTACAACTTAGACTTTTAGTTCTCATGATTCCAGTGGATATTCTTGATCTTACATCGTTCAACACTCCTGAGGATAAATGAGAGTCTATCTCCTCTTTACTTAATCTTAGGCTTGCTTGACCCTTTGCCCAGTTAAAAGGAAATTTTTGTCTGAAACATACACTTACTACTTGTTGCTCTAAATATGGTTCCAAATCACTAGCACTAACATTATCTGGGAGCTTCTTCGAAATGCAGGATTTCAGGCCCTCTCCAAAACGATTGCCATCGAGTCGGTTCCAACTCATAGCATCCCTATAGGACAGAGTAGAACAGCCTCATAGAGTTTCCAAGGAGTGGTTAGTGGGTTCAAACTGCCAACCTTTTGGTTAGCAGCTGAGCTCTAACCACTGCGCTACCAGGGCTCCACTGAATTAGAATATACATATTATTAGGATCCCCAGGTAATTAATTTAGATATTAAAGTTTCAGAAGCACTTAACTTTGTTGTTGGTTTAAACAATTAAAACTCTAATCATCTTCTGTTTGGCAAACCAAAAAAATCGTGTTATACTGTTTATTTTTCAACTTTTTATTAAATTGTAATTATTTCCAGTATATGAAGCATTGTGTGGCCAACAGAGATTTTACTAGGAATAGAGTTAGTCTTAAATTACTTTCAAATTTCGAAGAATGGAAATGAGAATATATGGAGTTTCTGTTCTAGGTCAACAACTGCTTTGGGAATTTTCTTGGGGACTCAATGTTATAGATGTATTTGTTCATTCATTTTTTCATTAACTCATTCATTCACTTATTTGTCATTTCTGAAACATTTATTGAGAATTGATTGTTTACTAAGCTCTGTGTCCTTGAGTTGTCTCAGTCTAATAGAGGTGTAAAAAATAGTGATTCACATACATTTCTCCAGAACTATTGACAAAGAGAGCTAAAATTTTGACTGATAGTGTAAAAATTAACACAAAGTTCTATAGTCAGATGGAAACACATGATATTAAGACAACAGCAACAACAAAATCCTCATTTCACTCTAAAATCTTCCTAGTCCTGATTTAATTTTTTTAATCATAATTTACTTATAAGTTACCTGAATGTAGGTATTTTTAGTTCAAAGATCAATATTCTCTAGTGATCTTCAAATTTGATGATTTGTGAAAAATGACAAATGTTATGAGTAAAGATACATTCAAAATTACTGAGCATTTAAGGTCTTTTCAGAAAGCATCCAAAAGCAGCTAATTACTCAATCACCTCATTTTGTTTTGTATACTCTTTTGATTAGGACCTTTATTTTCAGGTAAAGAAGATGTATTTATATGTCCCAATATGGTGTATTCTATTTGTTTACTTGTTTTCCCTTTATATTTGTGTGCATTTGTGTATGTGCGCGAGTGTGTGTGTGTGTGAGAGAGAGAAGGAAAATTATAACAAGAGGAAATATTCTTTTTACCGAGTACCTATTACCGGAGAACCTGGTGGTGTAGTGTTTAAGAGCTATGGCTGCTAACCAAAAAGTTGGCAGTTCAAATCCACCAGCTGCTTCTTGGAAACCCTATGGGGCAGTTTTACTCTGTCTTATAGGGTCACTATGAGTTGGAGTTAGAATCGACTTGACGGCAATGCGTTTTTTCCTGTCCCAAGCACTAGAATTTTTATATTCATTACGTCATTTTATCCTCACAAAGAACCTATGAGTACCATAAGCTCTATCTTTCAGACGAGGGAATTGAGGTTCAGAAAGGTAAAATAACAGTAAGGTCACAAAGATAGTAAATGTTAACCCAGGATTCAAATTCCAGATTTGTCTGCTTCCAAAGCTTTCTCCTCAGGGGAAGGCTGGGCTGTATAACTCCTCCTTATATGGGATCCAAACTCTTCATTTTTCAGATTGAAGGACACTGAGTTTCACACAGATGGCTGTATGATTAGCAGTAAATTGGCCTTTAATTGGAAAGTTAAAAAAAAAAAAATGATCTCTGCAATCCCATGTAGAAAAATCACTTAATATCAGTCACATTGCTTTCTGGCAACAGTTAATGAATTAATTATATTTACATAAGCAAAACAGTGAAGCAGAAAGTAGCTCTTCAAACTTAAAAAAAAAAAAAAGATAGCTTTTCAAGTATATTACTCAAGCAGAATCCCCAATGAGAAGGTGATCTTGAATACCCCCAAGTCAGCAAGTTAAAGGATTTCCTTTAATGTGTCACTATCACACTGAACCTCTGTACGCATTCCGTTCACTATGTAAAGCTGGGAGAGAAATCTCAAATTAAAAAGAAACAAAATGCTGACAACATCATCTGGTCATTAAAATAAATTATCCTAGCCAAACACATGCACGCAGAATAGGAAGAAGGGCATAGTTTATGTTTAGAAAGCTGTGTGTAAGATTCCTGCTAGTAGTAGCAAAAAAAAAAAAAAAAAAAAAGTTTGAGAACAAGCATTCTAAAGAAAGAAAATAATGCATAAATAATTGGCATATTGTCTTAACATACAGTCATTTAGTGAGGTCTCCCTGGAATAAGAGAATAAATTTGGCTGGACTATGCCATACCAAACTCTAATATTCTTTTTGAACGGTCACTTGTTTTGAATGATGAGGGATTGTTGAGAGTTGAAAGAGCATGGTGACTTGCATTATTAAGAGGAATTTAACCAAACATAAAGGGATAGGAGAATTGTGTCTTTCTGAGTTCCCCTTCTGCATGAGGCCCACATAATGTATTTACTACAGCCGAGTGAGCTCACTTGAGAGCTATTTATGATGTGTAATGCTCTGTGTCCTTTACTGGAGCATTGGATGACAGGTTAATTGAATAGTGGCAGGGCAAGCAGTCAGGGTCATGAAAGATGACTAGTGTATATGATGACTAAAGACAGTACTTCATTACTAACAAGCTTTTTTTTATACAAGTACTATCTCTAACTGTCCTTTTAGAAAAGAATTCATTTGTATCCCTTCAGAGGCATCCAGAGATTTACTATGTACAATTTTTGGTAGAAAATGTTTAAATATTGCATCAGTGTTGCAGGTCAGACTATTACTTAGAAACCCTGAAAAATGATATACTTGATTATTGAACATCAGGATAGCCCTTCAAAGTGTTCTGTTATATCTCATTTTTCTGTGATCAGTTGTATGAAAGCTGAAAGATTAAACAAGGTGTGTGTTCTTTTTCTATGAAAGAAAAAAAATCATTTGAATTTCAATTTTGTTTGGCCCATTATAGACATAGCTATATAAGTGTATGTTTCAAAGTTTTGAGAAACAATTAAAATAGAAAAATACCATATGCAGTATTACTAAACTGTCTCAAATGTCAATATTTCCTATTCTAATGCAGTTTTCAAATTCTTTCTTTCTTCTGCTTGAGACTATCCCTCCAAAAAAGGTACTTTATGTCTTATTTTTATTCATAGTTATTATTTACAAGTATAAAATTAATTTATTTATTTAGAAATTTTTAGAGCCAGTTTTACACCTTAGATAGACGTCTTCTCTTTCCTGTTAAAATGTATTTACTTTCCTGAATGGCAGAGTAAGAACAGCCTGGAAGCTACTTTTCCATAAAAGGAATGAACACCGTCACAAATGTAAACTTTTTCAGAACACTGGAAATCAACCACTCTGGTCTAATCTGAGGAGTGCTTTTCAAGAAAAAAAGATTTAATCTTGGAAAAACAGCAAGCTTTGTGGCATTTTAACTTGCCCACTCCCCATCACCTCTTCCTCTGTTCCCAACAGCATTGGAAACCATTAGTCTTGCAACCATGGAAGCTATGAAATTCAGCAGACTAGCAGCAATTGGAGGGGACAGAATGAGTTTGAAGCTCCTCAAAAGGTCCATCCCCAGAGAACTGTCACCATTCGACCTCTTCAGAAGTTCCCTGAAAAAGTTTTATTTTCAGAGTGTATCTTTGTTTCACCTGACTCGCTCAATGGAAAAACCATATCCCTAGGTTCTTGTAAAAAATAATTAATTAAAAATCAGCAGCAACTGGTTAATATTGCATCTGCCTGAGTTGTCAAGAGAAGTTTGTCTTAAAAGGAAAACTTAAAAGGAAAAGATGGCAAATGAGCCTTCCACAGGGGCTTTGAAAAACTTCGACATATTCTAGAAAGCCATGCTCACGAGCAGAACTGTGCACATGTTCAAGAAAGAGTTTAGAAGGCCCTAATCTCTCAGCTCTTGCTTATCTTGCTACAAGCAGGGGCTAAAAGTGAAGGAAGAATCATAGACTTCCAGAGTGTTGAAGGGAAGGTGTGCCCCAAAATACACACAAAGGTGCTTGGCAAAGGATGGGAGACATATAGGTTCAAGGCATTTAAGGAAATCTTTATCCAATCATTAGCTGACAATGAAGTTAACTAAACAAATACTTCAATGGCCTCACACACAAAAAAAGACAGACTTAACACAATTAGACCAGTAAGGCCCCTAAGTAAACAACAGCAGCAACAACAACAACAAAAAGAAGCAAAAACAAACCCTGGAGATGGGAGGTGGAAATCTGATTTCTACAGTTGACATATTATGTTATTTAAAATACCCAGTTTTCAACAGAAAAAAAAAAAATAAGACATGCAAAAAAACAGGAAAGTATGGCTCATATACATTAAAAAAAAAAAAAAATCAGGCAATAGAAACTGTTCCTGAGGAAGCCCAAATGTAGACAAAGCCTTTAAATCAGCTAATATTAATATTTTCAGAGGACTAGAGGAAACCATGTCTAAGAATTAAAAGAAAGTATGAGAATTGTGTCTCACCAAATGGAAATTATCAATAAAAAGATAGAAATTATTAAAGAGTCAAAATTTCTGGAGCTTAAAACTACAATAATTGAAATGAAAAAAAATCACTAGACTGGCTCAACAGAACATTTGAAGAGGCATAAAACAGAATCGACAATCTTAAAGAGGAGTCAACTGACATTACACAGTCTGAGGAACACAAAGAAAAAACAGTGATAAGGGGCTGAAATCATATTTAATGAAAAATGGACCAAAGCTTCCAAAATTAATTGAAAGATTAATTTATATCCAAAATACATAACAAATTCCAAGTAGGAAAAACTCAGAGATCCACATATAACAAATCACTGTCAGACTGTAAAAATGCAAAGAGAATCTTGAAATCAACAAGAGAAAAGCAATCATCATATACAAAGGATCCTCAACATTTAACAAATGCCTGATTATCAGAAACCACGTAGACCAGAAAGCAGTTGAATGATATACTCACAATGTTGAAAGAAATAATAATTTCAAACAAGAATTCTATATAAAACAAAACTATCTAAAAAAAAGAAGGGGAGGCACTTTACACAGAAGAACCACACTGTCCCTCCACAGCAAAGACCTGAAAAACTAAGCAAAACAGAGACAAACGTCAATCTTGGAACCCTAAGCATAAAATGAAGAGATGAAGAACTTAGCCGAGCACCAAATGGAATAAGAAACTGACAGAGAACAGACAGTGACGAGAGATACGTACCGATGTCTCTATCAGCTAATGCAGCACAGATTTGCCATCTTGGACTCCTGTTGGAGATCAGTGGATGGGGAGTACAGGAAAACAGTTTCATGGAGTCCCAGCAGGAGACAGAGCACCCAGTAACCAGTGATATACTCTTTCCCACCCCTCACCACTGGCTGCAGTCATTTCACTGGCCAGGAATTGCAGGGTCCATGTTGCTTGGATTCGCCCCACCCACATCAGAGATTGGTGGACAGGGAGAAGGAGAAAGCAGCTTCTCAGAGCTCCCATCAAGAGACAGAACAACAGGTAGCCAGCGACATATACTTTCGCATCCTTCATCCTTTTACCCCCGCTCAGCCTCTTCCTCTCACCAGCTGAAGTCTCTTGACCAGGAGGCACTGGCTTCAGGCCCTTGTCACTTGGATTCATCTGGCTCCCTGAATGTCCTTTGTTTGCTGCTGGTGTTCCTTTATTCCACTTCTTTTGGATTCGTCTGTGCCTCTCATGACCTTCCCCCCTTTCTCCATTCAGAAATGGACAGTGTCATAGAATGGCTGAGAAGTTTTGAAGTGATGGAAGACAGGATCAGCAAAACTGAGGACAAACACTTGGATACAACCCTGAGGAAAAATCAGAAAAAAGAAAGAAGAAAAATGAAGAAATCCTGAGAATTATGTGGGATACAATCAAAAGCAAAAATTTATGAGTGATTGGAGTTCCAGAACAGCGAGAGAAAATGGAAAACACAGAGGATCGTTGAAGAATTGGTGACAGAAAACTTCACTTATATCATGAAAGATGAAAAGATGACCATGCAAGAAGCTCAATGAAACCCAAATAGGATAGACCCCAAAAGAAAATCACCACGGTATATCAGAATCACACTCCATAAACCTAAAGACAAAGAAAGAATACTGAAAGCAGCTGGAGAAGAATAAAAAGTCAAATACAGAGGAGAAACAATCAGACTAAGCTCTAATTATTTGGCAGAAACCATGCAGGCAACAAGGTAATGGGATGACATACATAAAACCATGAAAGAAAAAAATTGCCAGCCAAAATAGTATATACTGCAAAGCTATCTTTCAAATATGATGGTGAAATTAGGATATTTCCAGATAAAAAGAAATTAAGGGACTATGTAAAAACTAAACCAAACTTACAAGAATTATTAAAGGGAGACCTTCAGTTTTAGATCAAACAACCTCAGACCACAGACTGAATCTAGGACACAAGATTGTACCAGCCAGATACCAACCTAGGAAATGAACTCTTGAGGACTATCTAAAACCAAAAGAATTACAACAGGAATCAGAGAGGTTAATCTGTAAAGGACAACAACATCAGAACAATAAAAGAAGGAATAAATGGTGTAGGTATAGAACTTTCTAATAGAGAGGAAGGTAAGATGATATCAAGTAATAATAGACTGGTTCAAACCTAGGAAGATAAGGGTAAATTTCAAGGTAACCACAAAGAAAGTTAACAAACCTACTCATCAAAATAAAGAAAAACATAAAGTCTCGTGAAACAAAATCTACAAAAACAAAAAAAATGAAAAAAAATCCACAAACAAAAGGAATTTAGCAGAGGAGAGTAAGAGGAACAAAGAAAATATCAGCACCACAAAAAAAAAGCGCTACCAAATGACAGCAATAAACTCACACCTATCAATAATTACATTGAATCTAAATGGCCTAGATGCACCCATTAAAACACATAGAGTGACAGAATGGATAAAAAAACAAGATCCATCAATATGCGGTCTACAAGAGACACACCTTAGAAACAATGAAGTAAGTTTATTAAAAATCAAAGGATGGAAAAAAATATATCAAGCAAATAGCTACCAAAAAAAAAAAAAAAAAAAAAGCAGGACTGGCAATACTAATCTCAGATAAAACAGACTTTAAAAAAAATCCACCATAAAAGACAAAGACGGACACTATATAATGATTAAAGGAAGGATCGACCATGAAGACATAACCATAATAAACATCTGTGCACCCGATGACAGGGCTCCAAAATACATAAAATGAACTCCACATCACTGAAAAGAGAAATTGACAGTGCCACAGTAATAGTAAGAGACTTCAACACATCACTCTCAGTAAAGGACAGAACATCCAGAAAGAAACTCAACAAAGATACAGAAGACCTAAAGGGCACGATCAGCCAACTTGAGCTCATAGACATAAATAGAACAAACCACCCAACAACTGCAAAGTACATATTCTTCTCCAACACACATGAAATGTTCTCCAGAATAGACAAAATCTTATAACGCAGAGCAACCCTCAGCAAAATCCAAAACATTGAGATAATACAAAGTATTTTCTCTGACCACAACACCATCAAGGTAGAAATTAACAACAGAAAGAAAAAGGAAAAAAATTCAATTACATGGAAACTGAATAATACCCTGCTTACAAACCACTGGCTAATAGAAGAAATCAGAGATGGAATTGAAAAATTCCTAGCATTAAATGAGTATGAAAACACATCATACCAAAACCTTTGGGACACAGCAAAGGCAGTCCTCAGAGAACAATTTATAGCAATAGATGCACACATCAACAAAGATGAAAGGGACAAAATCAAAACATTATCTACACAACTCAAGCAAATAGAAAGACAACAACAAAAAAAGCCCACAGCCAGCAGAAGAAAGGAAGTAATAAAGATTAGAGCAGAAATAAATGAAATAGAGAATAGAAAAACAATAGAAATAATCAAGAAAAGCAAAAGTTGGTTCTTTGAAAGGATCAACAAAATCCACAAACCACTGGCCAAACTGACAAAAGAAAAACAGGAGAGGATGCAAATAACCCAAATAAATGAAATGGGGAATATTACAATAGACCCAACTGAAATAAAAAGGATCATAACAGAGCATTATGAAAAACTATACTCCAACAAATTTGAAAACATAGAGGAAATGGACTAATTTCTAGAAACATGTTACCTACCCAAACTAACACAAAATGATGTTGAATATCTGAACAGACCCATACAAGAGAAGAGATTGAAAAGATAATAAAAAAAACTTCCAACAGAAAAAAGCCCTGGCCCAGATGGCTTCACTGGAGAATTCTATCAAATATTCAGAGAAGAGCTTACACCAGTATTACTCAAACTATTTCAGAACATAGAAAAGGAAGAGACACTTCTGAATTCATTCTATGAAGCCAGCATAACCCTGATACCAAAATCAGGCAAAAATGCCACAAAAAAAGAAAATTACAGACCAATATCTCTCATGAATATAGATACACAAATTGTCAACAAAATTCTAGCCAATATAAAAAAATAATAGACCACGACCAAGTAGGACTCATACCAAATATGCAAGGGTGGTTCAACATTAGTAAATAAATCAACATAATCCACTACATAAATAAAAGGAAAGAAAAAAAACACATGATCATCTCAATTGATCCAGAAAAGGCATTTGACAAAGTGCAATACCTCTTCCTGATAAAAAAAACTTTCAATAAAATAGATATAGAAGGGAAATTTCTTAACATAATAAAAGGCATCTATGCAAAATCAACAGCCAACATCATTCTTAATGGAGAGAGGCTGAAAACATTCCCCTTGAGAACAGGAACAAGATAAGGATGCCCTTTATCACCACTCCTATTTAACATTGTGTTGGAAGTCATAGCTAGAGGAATAAGGCAACAAAAAGAAATAAAGGGCATCCAAACTGGTAATGAAGAAGTTAAACTCACCCTATTTGTGGATGATATGATGCTATACATAGGAAACCCTAAAGACTCCATGAGAAGACTACTAGGACTAATAGAAAGATTAAGCAGAGGGGCAGGATACAAGATAAACATACAAAAGTCAGTTGGATTCCTGTACACCAATTAAGAGAACAATGAAAAGGAAATTAAGAAAACAATACATTTATAATAGCCCCTAAAAAAATAAAATACTTAGGAATAAATCTAACCAGGGATGTAAAAGACCTATACAAAGAAAACTAGAAAACACTACTGCAAAAAAACCCAAAGGGATCTACATAAATGGAAAAATGTACCATACTTATGGATAGGTAGACTCAACATTGTGAAAATCACAATTCTACCCAAAGTGATTTACAAATACAATACATTCCTGATCCAAATACCAACAACATTCTTTAAAGGGATGGAAAAACTAATTATTAACTTTATATGGAAAGGGAAGAAGTCCCAGATAAGTAAAGTACTATTGAAGAAGAAGAATAAAATAGGAGGACTCAAATTCCTAACAACAGAACTTACTCTACTGCTATGGTAGTCAAAACAGCCTGATACTGTACAATGACAGACACACTGACCAATGGAACAGAATTGAGAACCCAGTTGTAAAACCATCCACCTACAGTCACCTGATCTTCAACAAGGGCTCAAAGTCCATCAAATGGGGAAAAGACAGTCTTTTTAACAAACGGTGCTGGCAAAACTGGATGTCCATCTGCAAAAAAATGAATCAGGACCCATACCTCACACCTTATACAAAAACTAATTCAAAATGGATCAAAGACCTAAATATAAAGCCAAAAACTACAAAGTTCATAGAAGAAAAAATAGGATTAGTGTTAGAGGTCCTAATACATGGCCTTAACAGGATACAAACCGTAATCAACAACACACAAACTCCAGAAAATAAGCTAGATAACTGGGATCTTCTAAAAAGTAAGCACTTATGCTCATCTAAAGACTTCACCCAAAGAGTAAAAAGAGATTCTACAGACTGGGAAAAAAATTTTGGTTATTACAAATCAGACAAAGTTCTAATCTCTAAAATCTACAAGAAAATTGAACACTCTACAACAAAAAGACAAATAATCCAATTTAAAAATGGGCAAAGGAACAGACACTTCACCAAAGAAGACATTCAAGTGGCCAACAGACACATGAGGAAATGCTTGCTATCACTAGCCATTAAAGAAATGCAAATCAAAACCACAATGATATACCATCTCACCCCTGCATTACTGGAAAGAATCAAAAACACAGGAAATAACAAATGTTGGAGAGGCTGTTGGGAGATTGGAACTCTTATGCACTGCTAGTGGGAATGCCAAATGATACAACCATTTTGGAAAATGATATGGTGCTTCCTTAGAAAACTAGAAATAGAAATACCATATGATCCAGCAATCCCACTCCTAGGAATATATCCTAGAAAAATAAGGGTCATCACACGAATAGACATATACACACCATGTTCATGGCAGCATTGTTCAAAATAGCAAAAAGATAGGAACAACCTAGATGCCCACCAACAGATGAATGGATAAACAAACTATGGTACATACACACAATGGAGTATTATGCAATGACAAAGAACCATGATGAATCTACAAAGCATCTGACAAGATGGATGAATCTGGAGGGCATTCTTCTGAGTGAAATAAGTCAATCACAAAAGGACAAATATTGTATAAGACCACTACTGTAAAAACTCATGAAATGGTTTACACACAAAAAGAAACAATTGATGGTTACGAGACAGAGGAGGAATGAGGATGGAAAAACACTAAACAGACAATAGTTAAGTGGTAACTTTGATGAAGGGTAAGACAGTATACAATACTGGGGAAGCCAGCACAACTTGTACAAGGCACGGTCTTGGAAGCTCCCTAGACACATACAAACTCCCTGAGGGACTGAATTGCTGGGCTGAGGGCTGTGGGGACCATAGTCTAGGGGAACATCTAGCTCAACTGGCATAACATAGTTTATAAAGAAAATGTTCTACCTTCTACCTTGGTGAGTAGCGTCTGAGGTCTTAAAAGCCTGTGAGCGGCCATCTAAGATACTCCACTGGTCTCATCCCTTCTAGAGCAAGGGAGAATGAAGAAAACTAAAGATACAAGGGAAAGATTAGTCCAAAGGACTAATGGACCACATCTACCAAGGCCTCCACCAGACTGAGTCCAGTACAACTAGATGGTACCTGGCTACCACCACTAACTGCTCTGACACAGATCACAATAGAGGGTCCTGGACAGAGCTGGAGAAAAATGTAGAACAAAATTCTAACTCACAGAAAAATACCAGACTTATGGGTCTGACAGAGACTGGAGAAACCCCAACAGTATGGCCTCCAGACACCCTTTTAGCTCAGTAATGAAGTCACTCCCAAGAATCATCCTTCAGGCAAAGTATAGACATCCCCATAAAACAAAACAAATTGAAAGGGACACACTATGCCAGGGGCAAGGACTAGAAGGCAGAAGGGCATGGGAAAGCTGGCAATAGGGAACCCAAAGTAAAAAAAAGGATAGTGTTGGCATGTCGTGAGGTTGTTAATCAATGTCATAAAACACTATGTGTACTAACTGATTAGTGACAAACTGGTTTGTTCTGTGAACTTTCATCTAAAGTGCAATAAAAAAAAGAAACTAAAAAAAAAGAAGGGGAAATTAAGACATTTTCAGATAAAACTGAGTGAATTTGTCACTAGTACATGTGTCCTAAAAGACATAGTAAAGAGAATCCTTGAGGCTAAAAGAAAGGATCATAGACAGTAACTCTAATCCATTAGAAAAAAAAAAAAAAGTCAATACAGGTAACTATATAGGTAAATATAAAATAGACTGTATATGTATTGTGGTTTGTAACTATTTTCTTCTTCAACTGATTTAAAAGGCAACTCCATAGAGCAAGAATTATAAAACTGTACTGAAGTATTTATAATGCATAAGGATGTAATTTGTATGACAATTATGGAACAAAGGAGGGTGAAAGGAAAAGAGCTATATTGGAACAAATATTTTGTACACTATTGAAATTAATTTTGGATTAATCCAACCTATACAGTTTTAAGTTAAGATGTAATCTCCAGGGCAATCATTATGAAAATAACTAAGAAATACAGTAAAATAAACAAAAACAGAAAATGGTGCATTCAAAATATTGATTTAACCCAAAAGAAGGCAATAATAGAATAGAAAAAGGATTCCATAACACTTATGGAAACCAAATAGAAAAAATTACAGACTTGAATCACACCTTATCAGTATAACATTAAAGTTAAATAAAATAAACACTGCAATCAAAAATTGAAATGACAAATATTTTGTTACTTGTATATTTACTGTAATAACAAGAAATAACTTAAAAAGCGGGGTAAAAATTTATTTTAAAAAATATTAAAATAATAATGACCCAACTCTATGCTATCTACAAGAGACACATTTTACATTAAATGTGTCAAAAATATGTTGAAAGTAAATGGATGAAAAAGATATACCAGGCAAGTTGTACCCAAAAGAGAGCTGAAGTGAAGCTCAGACACAATAGCTGATTTTAAGTCAAAAATTTTTACTGAAGACAAAGAAGGGCTTTTTATAATGATAAAAGAGAAACTATATCAGGAATGTATAACATATATGCACCTAACAACAGTACTTCTAAAATCATGAAGCAAAATATGAAAGAATTAACATGAAAAATAGACAATTCAACAATAATAGGTGAAGATCAAATACCACACTTTCAAAAGTGAATAGAACAACTAAATAGAAGATAAACAAGGGAATAGAAGATTGAATAACAGTATAAATAAATGAGACCTAACAGACATCTATAGAACAATGCACCTAACAACAGCAGAACACACATTCTTCTCTAATACACATGGAACACTCTCCAGGAAAGATTATATCATGGGCCAAAAAGTAAGCCTCTACAAATTTAAAAGGATTGGAATTATACAAAGTGTATTCTTCAATAAAAATGGAATTAAACAGGAATTCAATAACAAAAGAAAATTTGGGAAATGTACAAATATGTGAAATTTAAACTGAACACTCCTAAATCAGCAACAGATAAAAGCAGTAATCACAAGGGAAATTAGAAAATACTTTGTGACAAATGAAAACAAATAAACAACCTACCAATCTCATGGGATGCAGTGAAAGTAGTGTTTACAGGGAAATTTATAGCTACAAATGTCTGCAATAAAAAAGAAAAAAGAATTCAAATCTATAACTTATCTTTACACCTCAAGAAAGTGAAAAAATAAGAATAAACTAAACTCAAAACAAGCATGAGTAAGGCAATAATAATGATTAGAGTGGAAATAAATGAAGTAGAGAGCATAAAAACAAAGAGAAAAAGAATCAAAATGTTTCTTCTCTAAAAAGATCAAGAAAATTGCTAATCTTAGCTAGATTGAGCAAGAAAGGGAGAAAGATAGATAGGAGACTCACTAAAACCAGGAATGAAAAAAGTGATATCACTACTGACAATATAAAAATAAAAATGACTACTATGAGCAACTATATGTCAACAGATTCCATGAACCTGATGAAATGGACAAATGCCTAGAAAGATATAAAAATACCAGAACAGGTTTGAGAAGAAATAGAAAATCTGAATAGAACTGTAACCAGTAAAGAGTTTATTAATAATTTCCCACAAAGGAAAGGCCAGGTCCAAATGGTTTCACTAGTGAATACTACTGAAGGATTAAAGAAGAATCAATACCAATCCTTCACAAACTCTTCCAAAAACTCTTCAAAGCCACTATTACCCTGATGTGAAAATCATCACAAGGAAAGAAAATTATAGACCAATATCCCTTCTGAATAAGCAATTTTGAAGCAAAAGTTCTCAACCAAATAATAGCCAACAAAATCCAGTAACATTTCAAATAGATGGTACACCATTACCAAGTGGGATTTATCACAAGAATTCAAGATTGAGTTAATATATGAAAATCAATAAATGTAGTACCCCATATTAATAGAATAAATAACAAAACAGTATTATCATCTCATTAGATATAGAAAAGCAATTTGATTAATCCAAGACTTTTTCATGACAAAAACATTGAAAATACAGTAGGAACCTTCTTCAACCTGAAGAATATAGTCTATGAGTAACTGATAGCTAACACCATAATAATAATACTAAAGGAGCCCTGGTGGTGCAGAGGAAACCCTGGTGGCGTGGTGGCTAAGAGCTACAGCTGCTCACCACAAGGTCTGCAGTTCGAATCCACCAGGTGCTCCTTGGACACCGTATGGGGCAGTTCTACTCTGTCCTATAGGGTTACTATGAGTTGGAATTGACTCGATGGCAACGGATTTGGTTTTTTTTTTTTTTGCTTTGGTGGTGCAGCTGCTAACCAAAGTGCTCAGCTGCTAACCAAAAGGTCAGCGATTAGAACCCACCAGTGCCTTTGCAGGAGAAAGATGTGGCAGTCTGCTTACCTAAAGATTGCAACCTTGGAAACCCTACGGGGCAGTTCTACTCTGTCCAATAAGGTCACTATGAGTTAGAATCAGCTTGACGGCAATGGGTTTGGTTTGGGTTTATCATCACACTTAATTGTGAGAGACTAAATACTTCTAAATGCTTTCCCCTAAGATTAGAAACAAGATAACGGTGTCTTCTCTTGCCACTTCTATTCAACTTTGTACTGGACATTTTAGCCAAAGAAATTAAGCAAGAAAAATAAATAAAAGTATCTAGATTGGAAAAGAAGTATCTCTATTTACAGGTGATATGATTTTATATATATATATGTATAATCCTAAAGAATAATGGTAATGATAAAAACTATTAGAAATAATAAACTCATCAAGGTTGCAGTACACAAGAGCAATATACAAAAACAACTGCATTTCTATACAGTATCTGAATAATTATTTAAGAAAACGTGATACATAACAGTATCAAAAGATAAAATACTTCATAAATTTACTAAAATAAATGCAAATTGTGTACACTAAGAACTATAAAACATTATTAAATTAAATTAATTAAGTTTTACATAAATGAAAAGACATCTCAGATCAGGGATCAGAAAACAACGTTTTTAAGAAGTCGATACTCCACAAAGTGATCAACAAATTCAACACAAACCTTATTAATATCCTATCTAATTTTTTGTAGAAATTGACAAGTTGATACTAAAGTTCATATGGAATGCATGAGACTCAGAATAGTCAAAACAATATAGTAAAATAAGTACAAAATTAGAGGACTCACATTCCTCACATTCAAATTTCTACAAAGCTATGGTAATAAAGGCAGTTTGGTTTTGCATAAGAATAGATATATTGATCAATTCAATAGAACTGACAGTCCAGCAATAAACCCTCACTCTGGATAAGGGTATGAGAATTATTCAACAGGGAAAGAATAGTCTTTTCAACAAATGCCCATTATGGAAATGCAAATTAAAACCACAGTGAAATACCACTTCATACCTACTAAACCAAAAACCAAACCTGTTGCCATCGAGTCAATTTCGACTCATGGCAACCTCATGTGTTACAGAGTAGAACTGCTCAACAGAGTTTTCTTGGCTTTAACCTTTACAGAAGCAAATCACCAGGCTTTACTCTGTAGTGTTGCTGGATGGGTTCAATCTGCGAACGTTTAGGCTGGTGGTGTTGTTGTTGTTAGGTGCCATGGAGTCGGTTCTGACTCATAGTGACCCTATGTACAACAGAACGAAACACTGCCCGGTCCTGCGCCAGGCTCACAATCGTTGTTATGCTTGAGCCCATTGCTGCAGCCACTGTGTCAATCCATCTTGTTGAGGGTCTTCCTCTTTTTTGCTGACCCTCTTCTTTACGAAGCATGATGTCCTTCTCCAGGGACTGATCCCTCCTGACAACATGTCCAAAGAATGTAAGACGTAGTCTCGCCATCCTTGCTTCTAAGGAGCATTCTGGTTGTACTTCTTCCAAGACAGATTTGTTCGTTGTTTTGGCAGTCCATGGTATATTCTGTATTCTTCGCCAACACCACAATTCAAAGGCATCAATTCTTTTTTGATCTTCCTTATTCATTGTCCAGCTTTCACATGCATATGATGTGATTGAAAATACCATGGCTTGGGTCAGGCACACCTTAGTCTTCAAGGTGACATCTTTGCTTTTCAACATTTTAAAGAGGTCTTTTGCAGCAGATTTGCCCAGTGCAGTGGGGTCTTTTGATGTCTTGACTGCTGCTTTCATGGGTATTGACTGTGGATTCAAGTAAAATGAAATACTTGACAACTTCTATCTTTTCTCCGTTTATCATGGTGTTGCTTATTGGTCCAGTTGTGAGGACTTTTGTTTTCTTTATGTTGAGGTGTAATCCATACTGAAAGCTTTTGTGTTTTATCTTCATTAGTAAGTGCTTCAAGTCCTCTTCACTTTCAGCAAGCAAGATTTTCTCATCTGCATAACGCAGATTGTTAATGATTCTTCCTCCAATCCTGATACCCCGTTCTTCTTCATATAGTCCAGTTTCTCAGATTATTTGCTCAGCATACAGATTGAATAGGTATGGTGAAAGGATACAGCCATGACGCACACCTTTCCTTACTTTAAACTGTGCAGTATCCCCTTGTTCTGTAGGGACAACTGCCTCTTGATCTATGTACAGGTTCCTCATGAGCACAATTAAGTGTTCTGGAATTCCCATTCTTTGCAGAATTGTCCATAATTTGTTATGATCCACACGTTCTAATGCCTTTGCCTAGTCAGTAAAACACAGGTCAACATCTTTCCGGTATTCTCTGCTTTCAGCCAGGATCCATCTGACATCAGCAATGATATCCCTGCTTTCATGTCCTCTTCTGAATCCGGCGTGAATTTCTGGCAGTTCCCTGTCGATACACTGCTGCAGCTACTTTTGAATGATCTTCAGCAAAATTTTACTAGTCTGTGGTATTAATGATATTGCTCAATAATTTCCACATTCAGTTGGATCATCTTTCTTGGGAATAGGCATATATATGGATCTCTTCCACTTAGTTGGCCAGGTAGCTGTCTTCCAAATTTCTTGGCATAGACAAGTGAGCAATTTTAGCGCTGCATCCATTTGTTGAAATATCTCCGTTGGTATTCCTTCAGTTCCTGGAGCCTTGTTTTTTGCCAATGCCTTCAGTGCAGCTTGGACTTCTTCCTTCAGTACCATCAGTTCCTAATTATATGCTGCCTCTTGAAATGGTTGAAAGTCGACCAATTCTTTTTGGTAAAATGACTGTGTATTCCTTCCATCTTCTTTTGATGCTTTCTGTGTCATTTAAAATTTTCCTTATGAAATCCTTCACTATTGCAACACGAGGCTTGAATTTTTAATTCAGTTCTTTCAGCTTGAGAAATACTGAGTGTGTTCTTCTCCTTTGGTTTTCTATCTCCAGCTCTTTGCACATGTCATAATACTTTACTTTGTCTTCTCAAGCTGCCCTTTGACATCTTCTGTTCATTTCTTTTACTTCATTATTTCTTCCTTTTGCTTTAGCTACTGGACATTCAACAGCAAGTTTCAGAGACTCTTCTGACATCCATTTTGGTTTTTTCTTTCTTTCCTGTCTTTTTAATGACCTCTTGCTTTCTTCATGGATAAAGTCCTTGATTTCATTCCACAACTCATCTGGTCTCCAGTCATCAGTGTTCAATGTGTCAAATCTATTCTTGAGATGGTCTCTAAATTCAGGTGGCATATACTCAAACTCCTACTTTGGCTCTTGTGGACTTGTTCTAATTTTCTTCAGTTTCAGCTTGATCTTGCATATAAGCAATTGATGGTCTGTTCCTCATTCTGACTGATAATATTGAGCTTTTCCATCATCTCTTTCCACAGATGTAGTCGATTTGATTCCTGTGTATTCCATCTGGTGAGGTTCATGTGTATAGTCTCCATTTATGTTGGTGACAAAAGGTATTTGCGATGAAGAAGTTGTTGGTCTTACAAAATTCTATCACGGGATCTGGCATCTTTTCTATCACCAAAATATCACCATATTTTCCAACTACCGATCCTTCTTCTTTGTTTCCAGCTTTTGCATTCCAGTCACGAGTAATCATCCTGATTGCATGTTTGATCAATTTCAGACTGCAGAAGCTGGTAAAAATCTTCAATTTCTTTATCTATTGCCTTAGTGGTTGGTGTGTAAATTTGAATAATAGTCGTATTAACTGGTTTTCCTTATAGGCATATGGATATTATCCTGTCGCTGACAGCGTTGTACTTTAGATCTTGAAATGTTCTTTTTGAGGATGAATGCAATGCCATTCCTCTACAAGTTGTCATTCCCAGCATAGTAGACCATATGATTGTCTGATTCAAAATGGCTAATACCAGCCCATTTCAGCTCACTAATGCCTAGAATAGTGATGTTTATGCATTGCATTTCATTTTTGACAATTTCCAATTTTCCTAGATTCATACTTTATACTTCCCAGGTTCCGATTATTAATGGATATTTGCAGCTGTTTCTTCTCATTTTGAGTCAGGCCACGTCAACAAATAAACGTCCCTAAAGCTTAACTCCATCCAAGTCATTAAGGTCAACTCTACTTTGAGGAGGCAGCTCTTCTCCAGTTGTGTTTGGAGAGCCTTCCAACCTGGCGGGCTCATCTTCTGGCACTATGTCAGACAATGTTCTGCTACTATTCATAAGGTTTTCACTGGCTAATTCTTTTGAGAAGTAGACTGCCGGGTCCTTCTTCCTAGCCTTAGTCTGGAAGCTCAGCTGAAACCCGTCTGCCATGGGTGACCCTGCTGGTATCTGAATACCAGTGGCATGACTTCCAGCATCATAGCAACAAGCAAGCCCTGACCGAATGACAAACTGACAGACACATGGGGGCAGTTGAGAACAAACCATTTGCAACCACCCAGGGAACTTTCATGCCCACTAAGATGGTTACAATCAAGAGACAATAAATAACAAATGTTGATGAGAGCCTGGAGAAATCAGAACACTTATACATTGCTGCTTCTATTGTAAAATGGTGCAGCTATTTGGAAAATAGTGTGGAATTTTCTCAAAATATTAAACATAGAATTACCATAAGTCCCAGCAATTCCACTTTAGGTATATACCCTTTGCCATAGAGTCGATTCCAATTCATGATGACCCTACAAAGACACTATACGACAGAGTAGAACTGCCCTGATATCATTTCCGAGGCTGCAATCTTTTTGGAAGTAGACTGCCACATGTTTCTCCCATGGAGGCGCTGATAAGTTCTAACTGCTGACCTCTCCATTAGCAGCCAAGCACTTAAACCGTACCACCAGAGCTCCTTTCTTTAGGCGTATACAAAAGAGAAATAAAACCATACATCAATACAAAAACTTGTACATGAATGTTTACAGAAGCACTATTCATAATAGTCAAAACATGAAAACAACGCAAATGTCCATCAACTGATGAATGGATAAAACATGATATATCCATACAGTGAAATATTATTCAGCAATAAAAGGCAATAAAGAAGTGATCTGTGTGACAACATGGATGAATCTTTAAAATACTATCCTAAGTGAAACAATCTAGTCGCAAAAAACCACATATTTTATTATCCCTATTTACCCGAACTGTTCAGAATAGGCAAATCCACAGAGACAAAAAAATAGATTAGTGATTGCCAGGAGCTAGGGAGGGTGAGAACGGAAAGAGACTGCCAATGGGCATAGGATTTCTTTTTAGGGTAATAAAAAAGTTATTTAAATAGATAATGGTTATGGTTACACAACTTTGTGAATACTCAAAACCACCGATTTGTACTGTTGAGAAGGGTTTATTTTATAGTATGTAAAAGATAACTTCAATGAAGTTGTTATAAAAATATTTTCCACACGACTCCCGACACCTTTTTTTTTTTCTGTATGATGTTTCCTCTTTGATATTTCTTGTCTCAGGATCCAAGCTGGGGACGGGAGTGGGAAAATTAAATTCAAACTCTCATCATTACATTTATAGTGGTGAGAAAGCATATGCTTATAAACCATTAAATGAATATCTGTGAAGGTTTACAGTTTATAAAACTGCTATTTGTTTCAGAGGAAACAAAATAACAGAAAAGTTATAAAACAAGTATATGAACAGCTATAAAGTCAGCAAGATATAGTGAAGCCTATTAGTGAC
>NW_004444140.1:4392411-4393897 GCF_000243295.1 Trichechus manatus latirostris
TAAGAATGGGGAATGATTTGGAAAAACCATACAAGTGTAATGCAGATACTATTTTGAAACTATTGAACAGGTATACATTTTATTCCTCTTTGTTATGAGTAAGGTTTGGGAGTCATAATGACAGTATAGCCCTGGAAAGAGGAAAGAATCAATGCCACTTGAGCAAGAAGGAGAATATAACAAAGGACAATACCCTGACAGACACAAGGGTGAAAGGAAGTGCTGTTGGTCTGAGGAAGTGAAAAAGAGAAAATATGCAAATGTGTTATAACCTGGGCACTGGATTCCCTTCTCTAGAGCCAATGTTCCAATGGGAAAGATGTTAGATTGGTTCATGGGACACAGAAGCAGAGTGTTTGGAGTCCCATGCTCCAGTGGAGCTCTGCGGAGCAGGGTGAATACTGCTTAAATCTATGGTCACCCTGGGCAACACATAAAGGAGAGTATCCAGCAGAGTAAAAATGACTGTGTGGTAAGGAGGCAGAGAAAGGATCTGAGTTTGTGCTTCTAAGTTTCCCTTAGCTTGAGTTTGAATAATAGAGATTCAAAATTCTTCATATGCCCCATGGGAAACCAGAAATGTAGCTTTTGATGCTGGCTGGTAAGTTTTTCTAGTGTTATATATGACTGTGTGTGTATGGGGTAAGGATAGGCACAAAGTGATTTGGTTGTCTCTAGCTGCAGGACAGACTGCTAAAGCAGAGATCAGCTGGGAGTCATAGGCAGCCTTCAGTGAGAACCCCAGGACTAGAAGGAGGTACAGTGGGTCAGAACTGACAAGAGGAACCTCCAAACACTGAAAAAAAAACCAAAAAAACCAAACCCACTGCTGTGGAGTAGATTCCAACTCATAGCAACCCCATAGGGTTTCCAAGGCTGTAAATCTCTGTAGAAGCTGACTGCCACATCTTTCTCCTAGGGAGCTGCTATTGATTTCGAACTGCTGACCTTTCAGTTAGCAGTCCATTGCTTTAACCACTGCACCACCAAACACTGAAGGACCCATAAAAAGGGGTCATGACTTGAGAAGCAAGATTAGTTCATTTATTAAAAATATGACAGCAGCATTCTTTTCTTTGAACTTCTGATTTTACGTGTTACATTTATGATCTCACTATATATGGATTCACAGCATGTAAGAATACATATATATATATAATATGTACTTAAGCATTTTGAATATATGATTATATGGCTAATTATTGAGCCCTCGGAACTTCCATTGATTAGAACTAGAGTGCTCTGCTTATCAACTCTTTGTCTTCACCTGTAGCCCTGCAAGGCTATATGTAACACTGCAATTATTTCAGTGTCATACCGACATCTGGCTGTTGACTTAACCACGGAGTGGTTCTCTAATTGGGCAGGCCTATAAGGAATGACGCTGAAAATTTGCTCTTTAAGACATTATCCATTATGTAACTCAGTGTTCTTGACTTAAAGTGCCACATGACAGAACTCTGCTAGAAATTAGTGAAGGAAGAAG
>NW_004444140.1:4409838-4411251 GCF_000243295.1 Trichechus manatus latirostris
ATAGAACTACTATTCTTTTGAACTCTTATTCTATCCCCAGGATAATATATCCTCAATAAGTAAACTTTACAATTATTTTGAGAAAATAGAAGAATTGTAAGAATCTGTATAGTAGATACTTGTTGGATGTTTGGTGGAATGGAGGGTTCAGAAGACAGAGGGATAGATAGAAGAATACGTGAGAGATTTAAAATTAATTCTAGCAATTGTTAAGCTAAGGGTCCTTGGAAACATCAGGATATTTATTCTTATCATCATAGTAGGAATAGCTAACTTTTGTTACACATTTACCATGTGTCAAATCCAGTGTTTTACACAAATATCCTCAATTAATCCAATTCTTTGACGTTTTTATTTGACATGTCTTTTCAACATTTGCTGTACTGTTGTTAGGTGCTGTTGAGTCAATTTCAACTCCTAGTGACCCCATATGACAGAATAAGAGTGTCCCACAGGATTTTCTAGGCTGTAATTGGTACAGCAACAAATTGCCAGTTCTTTTTCCTGTGGAGACACTGGGTGAGTTTGAACTGCTAACCTTTCAGTCAGCGGCCCAGCACTTAACTGTTGAGCTATCAGGGCTCCTTTGCTATAATAAATATGTAAAATGTTTAGTGAGTAAATTACAAATGGCTCTATTTCAATCAGGGCCCTGGTGGCACAGTGGTTAAGTGTTTGGTTGCTAACCAAAAAAGCAGTTCAAATCCTCCAGCCCCTTGGAAACCCTATGGGGCAGTTCTACTCTGTCCTATAAGGATGCTATGAGTCAGAATTGACTTGATGACAATAAGTTTGTTAGTTTGTTTTTTGTTTGTTTCTATTTCAACCAGTAGAAAATGTTATCATGACAAGACTCAGGATTTTACTATTGGCTCTCTATTCTTCAACAGCTCTACCACTTACTTAGATAAAGGCATCATCATCACAATCATCAGATTTTTAATTGATATAGATTTGGATGGAAGCAGTAATACAGTAATAAAAGAGCATTTTTTAAATGACCTATCTAGTCTATAATGATAAGTTAAAATCAATAAATATAAAAATAATATATTTTTATCATAATTTTTTTATTCTTTTTACTTTGAGGGGAAATGCCTAGTTGTTATACTAAGTTTGTCACTTTCCACATACGAGATGTTAATATGACAGTTATAACTGAGAAGCCAAGAGTCCATAGATATGATATTTATGAGACTTCAAGCTGAGGAATTATTCAAAATGAATAATTCAAAGGGAACAAAATCTGATTACACAGTTCTTAAACCCTCACACTCAGTTTCTTAAAGAATTGTACTGTTGTTAATTAAGAAAGATTTGAAAGCTATATTTTGGAGAACTGTTGGTGAGTTGTAAATCCAATCATTCCCAAGTGCAAAGGGTGGTGGATGCCTGACTCTTAGCTCAAGCTTG
>NW_004444141.1:0-52871 GCF_000243295.1 Trichechus manatus latirostris
TCCCTCTGTGTTACATGCCTAAGAAAGTTGCCTGTGCATTGTCTACTGGAAAAAGTGTATGCCTTTTCTCCCTTTCAAGTAGTTGCAGCCGTTCAGGGTTGCAGCATTCCGGGAGGCAATCTGTGCTGCGCAGCTAAGTATACCGCTTTACAGACGTTATCGCTAAAGGAGAAGAGAAACCGCGTTTCTGCCTTTCTGGAACACGAATGAGGCAAAACCGTAGCTGTGCTGTGTGAAAACTTTGTCAGCAGCAAGTGGAAGTTCCCCGTTCACCACGTGAAAGAGAAAGCAAACTACAGCGTTCTCCTTCATGCTGCTTAACTGAATCTATTGAAGTTGTCAGTTTTGTTCGAAGAAAGAGTCCCCCCAACACAAGCTGCTTTCTCTAATGTTCTCTCAGTGGGAGAAGGCTGGAGAGTGCGGGCCTTGCAAGGATTACAATCCCCTGGATTTCAAAGGGAACTTTGCATTCCAGGGAATGAAGATACTTCTGTCTTTCAAAGCCAACCATGGAGATTGTTTCCCTTCAGCGAGAGGACAGCAGAAGAGGTTCAGTTTTGCTGACTAAACCTTGTGTTCTTAACACGAGCATGTAGGTTCCTCCCTGCCTGAAAGAGAAAGCAAGAGCTTGTTGCTCTCAGTCTGGGGTTGAAGGGAAAAAGATTCACTTTCTGGGTTTAAAAATCCCTCTGTGTTCCATGCCTAAGAAAGTTGCCTGTGCATTGTCTACCTGGATAAAGTGTATAACTTTTCTCCCTTTCAAGTAGTTGAAGCCGTTCAGGGTTTCCAGCATTCCGGGAGGCATTGTGTGCTGCGCGTCTGAGAATAGCGCTTTACAGGCAGTATCGCTAAAGGAGAAGAGAAATCGCGTTTCTGCCATTCTGGAGCACGAATGAGGCAAAACCGTATTTGTGCTGAGGGAAACCTTTGTTAGCAGCAAGTGGAAGTTCCCATTTCACCACGTGAAAGAGAAAGCAAACCACAGCCTTCTCCTTCGAGCTGCTTATCTGAATCTACTGAAGTTTTTAGTTTTGTTAGAAGAAAGGGTCCCCCCAACACAAGCTGCTTTCTCTAATGTTCTCTCAGTGGGGAAGGCTGGAGAGTGCAGGCCTAGCAAGTATTTCAATCCCCTGGATTTCAAAGGGAACTTTCCATTCCAGGGAATGAAGGTATTTCTGTCATCCTAAGCCAAACAGGCAGATTGTTTGCCTTCAGCGAGAGGACAGCAGAAGAGGTTCAGTTTTGCTGACTAAACCTTGTGTGCTTAACACGAGCATGTAGTTTCTTCCCTGCCTGAAAGAGAAAGCAAGAGCTTGTTGCTCTCAGTCTGGGGATGAAGGGAGAACGATTCACTTTCTGTGTTTGAACATCCCTCTGTGTTACATGCCTAAGAAAGTTGCGTGTGCATTGTCTACCTGGATAAAGTGTATGACTTTTCTCCCTTTCAAGTAGTTGAAGCCGTTCTGGGTTTACAGCATTCCGGGAGGCTTTCTGTGCTGCGCGGCTGAGAATACCGCTTAACAGACGGTATTGCTAAAGCAGAAGAGAAACCGCGTTTCGCTATAGGACAGCGGCAGCGTGGTAGTTTTTTTGAGTAAAAACTATGTTAGCAGCAGGTCTAAGTTCCCAAATCACTGCATGAAATAGAGAGCAAAAAACAGCGTTTTCCTTCAAGCTGCATAACTTCATCCACTGAAGTTTTCAGTTTTGCTGGAAAAAAACTTCCACACACCACCAGCTGACCTCTCAAATGTTCTCTCAGTGGGATAAGACTGGTGAGTGTGTGCCGTGCAAGTACTTGAATCCCGTGGTTTTCAAAGGGATCTTTGCATTACAGGGGATGAAATTACCTTTGCCATTGTAAGCAGAACGGTTAGATTGTTTGCCCTCAGCTAGAGGATGGCAGAAGTGGTTCACTTTTCCTGACTACATCTTGTGTGCTTAAAGCGAGCATGTAGCCTCTTCCCTGCCTGAAAGAGGAAGAAAAGGCAGTTGCTGTCAGTCTGGAGGTGAAGTGAGAAGGATTCAATTACTGTGTTTGAAAATCCCTCTGAGTTACATGCCTAAGAAAGTTGCCTGTGCATTGTCTACCGGGGTAAGGGGTTTACTTTTCTCCTGTTCAAGTAGCTGAAGCCCTGCGCGTTTTACCGCTTTCCTGGAAGCATTCTGTTCTGCGCGGCCGAGAATGCCGCCTTACAGACGGTATCCCTGAAGGAGAAGAGAAACTGTGTTTCTCCCGTTCTGGTATAGGACAGCGGCAGCGTTGTAGTTTTGCTGAGTAAAACTGTTTTAGCAGCAAGTGTAAGTTCCCAAATCACTGCATGAAAAAGAATGCAAAACAGTGTGTTCCCTTTCAAGCTGATTAACTTTGTCAACTGAAGTTTTCAGTGTTAATAGAACAAACAGTCCTGACACCGCCAGCTACTTTCTGAAAATTTCTCTCAATGGGGAAAGACTGGGGATTGTCTGCCTTTCTAGTACTTGAATCCCCTGGTTTTGAAAGGGAATTTTGCGTTACAGGGAATGAAGGAACTTTTCCCTTTCTAAGAAAAACAGTCAGATTGTTTGCCTTCAGCTAGAGGATGGCAGACGCGGTTCAGTTTTGCAAACTAAAGCTTGTGTGGTTGACACGAGCATGTATCCTATTCACTGTAAGGAAGAGTAATGAAAAAGTTGCTCTCAGTTTGGCGGATGAAGTGAGAAAGTCACTTACTGTGTTTGAAAATCTCTATGTGTTTCATGCCCAAAAATTGGCCTGTGCATTTTCTACCTGGGTGAAGATTTTGACTATTCTCCCGCTTGAGTACTTAAAGCCCTGCGGGGTTTACAGCTTTCCTGGGAGGCACTCTGTGCTGCATGAACCAGAATGCCGCATTGCAGACGGTACCCCTGAAGGAAAAGGGAAAGCATTGTTCTCGACTTCTGGTATACGACATCGGCAGCGTTGTAGTTTTGCTAAGTAAACACAGTCTGTTAGCAGCATGTTCCGAATTCACTGCATGAAAAGAAAGAAAAATACAGGGTTCTCATTCAGGCTGGTTAAGTGAATCAACTGAAGTTTTCAGTTTTGGTTGAACAAACAGTCCTGACACCACCTGCTACTTTCAGAAACATTCTCTCAATGGGGTAATACTGGTGAATGTCTGCCTTTCAAGTACTTGAATCCCCTCGTTTTCAAAGGGAACTTTGCATTACAGGGAATGAAGTTAACTTTCGCATTCTAAGGAAAACAGGCAGATTGTCTTCAGCTAGACAACGACAGAAGCAGTTCAGTTTTGCTGACTAAAGCTTGGTGGTTAACACGAGTATGTATCCTATTCCCTGCAAGAAAGAGGAAGAAAAAGACAGTTGCTCTCAGTCTGGAAAATGAAGTGAGAAAATTCACTTACTGTGCTTGAAAATCTCTCTGTGTTAGATGCCCAAGAAAGTGGCCTGTGCATTGCCTACCTCGGTAAAGGGTTTGACTTTTCTCCCATTCGAGTATGTGAAGCCCTGCGGGGTCTACGGCTTTCCAGGAGGCAGTGTGTGCTGCGCACCCGAGAATGCCGCCTTACAGACGGTATCCCTGAAGAAGAAGATACAGCACGTTTCTCCCGTTCTGGTGTATGACAGCAGTAGAGATATAGTTTTGCTAAGAAAACACTATGTTAGCAGGACCTGCATGTTCCTAATTCACTGCATGAAAGAGAAAACAAAATACAGTGTTCTCATTCAAGCTGGTTAACTTAATCAATTTGATTATCAATTTTGATAAAGCGCAGTCCTCACACCATCTACAAGCGGTCTCAAACATTCTCTCCATGGGATAAGATTTGTGAGTTTCTCCGTTTCAAGTACTTGAATCCCCCGGTTTTCCAAGGAACTTTGCATTACAGGGAATGACTGTTCCTTTCGCATTCTAGGAAGAAAAAGTGCAGATTTGTTCCCCTTCAGCTAAAGAACGGCAGAAGATTTTCAGTTTTGCTGACGAAAACTGGTGTTGTAACCACGTGCGTGTTGCCTATTCACTGCAAGAAAGGGAATCCAAAAGACAGTTGCTCTCAGTCTGGTACATGAAATGAGAATGATTTACTTACTGTGTTTGAGAATCTCTCTGTTTTTCATGCCCAGGAAGGTCGCCTATGCATTCTCCACCTGGGTAAAGAGTTTGATTTTTCTCCTATCCGAGTGCGTGAGCTCTGCGGGGTTTACAGTTTTCTGGGAGGCACTCCGTGTTGCACAGCCAAGAATACTGCCTTACAGGTGGTATGTCTGAAGGAAAAAGCAAAGCACGTTTCTCCCCTTCTCCCCAGCAGTAGAGATGTAGTTTTGCTAAGGAAACACTATGTTAGCAGAACCTGCATGTTCCCAATTCACTGCAAGAAAGAGAAAGCAAAATACAGTGTTCTCATTCCTTAAACAAGTTGGTTTCCTTAAACAAGTTGACTTATCCTTTTTGATAATACAGATTCCTGACAACATCTACAAGCTTTCTAAAACATTCCCTCAGTTGAAAAGACTGGAGCATCTCCCCCTTTCAAGGTAGTTGAATCCCCCGGTTTTCAAAGGGAGCTTTCCCTTACTGGGAATGACGGTATCTTTCATATCCTAGGAAGAACAAGGCAGATAATTTCGCCATCATATAAAGGACGACAGAAGCGGTTCAGTTTTGCAGACTAAACTTTGTTTTGTAACCACTTGCATGTTCCCAATTCACTGCAAGAAAGAGAAACCCAAATACAGTTTGTCTCATTCTAGTGGGGTAAATCAGAAGGATTAACTTAGTGTGACTGAAAATCCTTCTGTGTTACATGCACAAAAATGTTGGCTCTACGTTCTCCACCTTGGTAAAGAGATGACCTTTTCTCCCATTTGAGTACGTGAAGCCATGTGGGGTTTATGTGTTTTGAGTAGGCGCTCTGTCCTGCCCGGCCGAGAATTTGCCTTACTGACTGTTTTTTGGAAAGAGAAAACAGTGTAAGTTTCTGCCTTTCAAGTATACGGCAGCAAGAGAGATGTCTGTTTGCTGAGGAAACACTTTGTGAGCAGAACATGCCTCTTCCCAATCACTGCATGAAAGAGAAACCAAAGTACAGTGTTCTCATTCAAGCTGGTTAACTAAATCAATTGATTTTCAGTTTTGATAAAACACTGTTCCCACATGATTGACAAAGTTTCTCATATATTATCTGAATGGGAAAAGAATGTTCAGCTTCTCCCTTTCAAGTACTTGAATCAGCTGCTTTTGCAAATGTTTTCTAAGGTAACTTTGCGTTACCAGGACTGAATGTGCATTTCACATTCCAGGAAGAACAAGGCAGATTGTTTCCCACTCAACTAAAGGACAGCAAAAGCCATGTAGTTTTGCTGACTAAACCCAGTGTTGTAAGTACAGGCATGTTTCCAATTAACTCCAAGAAAGAGAACCCAAATACAGTTTCTCTCATTCTGCTGGAATAAGTCAGAAGGATTAACTGACTGTGTTTCAAAATCCTTCTGTGTTACATGCACAAGAATATTGCCTATAGATTCCTCACCTGCATAATGATTTAACTTTTCTCCCTTTCTAGTAAGTGAAGCCATGTGGGGTTTAGGTGTTTTCAGTATGTACTCTCTACTGTCCAGCCGAGAATATGTCTTAAGGACAGTATTTCTAAAGGAGAAATTATGTGCCCCCATTCAGCTTTAAGCCCCCCTCTCCTGCTGTCCTTGTGATATTTCAATGGAGAACATTTAAGAAATGTCATAGAACAGATATATATAGAGAGAGAATAGATGCTTAGTGGGGATACCTTGCTTTCTGATGTCCTCATGTTAGTGGAAAAGAGGTATCTAGTTAACTCTCAACATTGGGGCCCCCCCTCTGTCGAGCTTTTCCCTGGGTGTGGTGAATTCCTGTGGCCACTGCCAGAAGTGGCTGCTAAATCTCATAGGTGCACAAGAACGGTCCTGGGTAATCAGCCAGGATGGCCAGCTCTCTGCTGTTGGCTCATTCATTGTCACCAGGCCCTGTTAGAAGCTCTGCTCACTGCTTCCGGAAGCTGTCTCTATGGTGATGGGAAAGAAGCCTTAGCTCCTCCCCACCCGACACTCACCTGGCCTACCTGGCCTACTTGGCAAGCTGACCTTCACTCACATTTCTGTGTGGATCAGGAATAAAGTCCTCCACAGGCCATGTGGAATCATCCTGGTCTTTAAGCATTGGGGCCATTGCCTGGGGAAGAAGACAGCCAAGGTCTGGGCCATTGCCTGGGGAAGAGAGCCAAGGTCCACCTCAGCCAGCCTATCTAGAGACCTGTGGCATGGTTTTTCCTCCAAAAAAACCATCTCCCCAATTGGAGATTGGCTGACGTCTTTTATAGGGATAGGATTATTGGTCTTAGAATTTTGTGGTTAGTTTCCCCTTGAGGTGGTCATGACCCAGATGAGTTAATCTTTTCTTGGGGGTTATCTGGCGACATACTGGTTTTCTTGTCCCAAGATTGGTGCTTTGTTTGGTTTGTCATTCCTAGATCATTATCACTTGCTTTCCACACTCCGAGGAGGAACATTGTTTAATCTTAAACCTTTTGTACAGACTGGAGCAGGAGGGAAAAACAAGGTCATGAGACAGTGCTAAAAAGGTTTATTTAACATGTTATATGGAAAGTGTTGTCAAAATCAAGAGACATGCCTGATTCTTGTTGGGCTAAAATTTATGTTAGTATTTCCTCTTATGTTTTTGCCTGGTATTAAACAGCAAATACATAATAGTATGTTATAATTTTATTATTATCTCTTTATTATTAACTTGGTCACATATTTATTTTTGAATCTAGAGTTATCAAAGCCAATAGTTTAATTGAAGAATTCACATCATTTACCTATGAAGCTCTTTTTATTACTACTCGGGCATATAGAGACTTGGTATATTCTTCATATATCTTGACTATATGGTATTTTGTCTCCAGATTATTATGTATTATATCTAAAGGTCTTTAAAAATATGGTTAATGGTTATATTTAGAAATCTTTTTATCTAAAGTTTTTCTTTAACTGGTTTTTTTTGGCTTTTACATTGTGCTTGTAATTAATTTCTATCAGGTCTTTCACTATTAAGAGTATTATTTTTATAAGTTAATCATGTCCATATTAAGTTTTGTCATCTGCAGATAAGTTTTTACTTTACTGATTTGCTGAAAACATTTGACCAAAATATCTCAACAAAAAGACGAACTATATTGGACTTATGAAAAGGACTGTGACTAGACTCAATCAAGATTTCCAGAACTCTTATGTAGAAGCTGGTGAGTTCACACACTGCTGCTGATCCAGAATCAAGTGGAACAGAAATTAACTACATAAGACTGAGTAAATGAAAGGAAACTATGGGTTTTATGTGGGAATATTGTTGATGTTTTAGGGTCTTACTTTCTGGATATAAGAAATATTTTTCCTTTCTCCTAAATTATCTAACTAATGGGTTTAGATATTGTTACTCTTGAATTAGAAGTTCTGTTGGTAAACTTAGCAAAGTTGTAACTATCATAACCAGAGAAGAGTCTGAAATTTGAGCTATGATTTTACAAAATAGAATAGTGTTAGCCTTTCTGTTAGTCTCTCAAGAAACAGTTTGTGTCTTGATAGATAAATGTTGCAGTATTTATATTAATACTCAGTCTGAGGTTTTGCAGAATGTAGTTGCTGTTGAGGCACATAAAAGGCAGTTACTGATGCTGCTTTTGCATAAATAATCGCCTATTATGGGGGGAGGCCCATTTATCCCAGCCAAATCTCGTCTAGGCTGCATTCTAGCAAACTGGAGGAGGTATAGCTATGAGCCTATGACAAGAAAGAAAATGATATGCTTATGTAACAATGTATGGCCCCAATACCAGCTGGGGGACCAGGAACATTGGCTTCAAAATAGGTCTTTTGTTTATGGCACGATTTTTCAGCTTGATTTGTTTTGTAAGAAAAAATGGGACAAAGTTCCCTATAGTCAAGCTTTCATGTCTCGCTACCAAACTTCAAGTCCCTCTAACCAGGTTCTTTTACAGGAAAGCCGAAGGCAAAAGTGCTTCCTGAATCCTCACCGGATGGTCCCCTCTTAGAAGGAATAGCCCCGGTAACTGCTTTGACTCCTCCTAACACACAGGGAAGGTGAAGTAGAAGCCGACAGGTAGGGTCAAGGAATGACGGCAGAATCCCCCACAGAAAGGGCTGAGCCTGATTCTAGTCCAGCCAGCTTGGGAGAAACTGATGAAGGAAGGGAATTGGGAAGTAAGAGTCAGACATCATTGGATATGGTCTCCCCCCTACACACACCCATCAGGGTACTGTTTTCAGTAAGGGTACTGCCGGGGCTGGGCAGAGCAATTTCCTCTGAGAGAAATTCCAGCTGAAGGAGGAACAATGTTAGTACACACTCCTTTCTCTACCTCTGACTTGTATAATTGGAAGAATCACAATCCTCCTTATCAGAGTAACCCAAATAGGATGGCAGAGTTGTTCCTTTCCATTTTCTACAGATTCCACCTGAAAACACATGTGCCTTGCAGGCAACACTGTTGCAAGAAGAAATAGTGACACTTAGGGGCATTCCTTTCCATAGTGAACAAAAGGTGAATCTGGAGGTCTGGACATAAGAAAGGCCTGGGCGAGCCAAGTGAGCTGCACGGGTTAAAATTACTTTAAAACCTGGAACCCCTATTATAAACCAGAGGCAATATCCCCTCCACAAGGAAGCTTTGGAAGGGATCGCACCACTGGTGCATCGATACATAAAAACTGGACTTTTGAAATTTTGCCAGTTTCCATACAACACCTCTATCTTAGTGGTGTTAAAACCAGCGACAAGGGAATATCAGTCTGTTCAAGACCTAAGGAAAATCGACCAAATACTAGAGGACATTCATCCGATGCCAAACCCATATACTCTCTTGGTTACTATACCCAATCAATGTGGTTGGTTTTCAGTACTGGACTTGAAAGACATCTTCTTTTGTATTCTTGTACACTCCACTTCTCAGCCTCTATTTGCCATTAAATAAATGATATTAAGACAGGGAATTGCTGTGGGAGTACTAACTCAAACCCTGGGACCAGCCAGGTGACAGGTGGTCTACTTTTCAAAACAGCTGGACATCGTGGCCCGGGGATGGCCCCCTTGTTTTTGAGCCGTGGCTGCAACATGTGACTTGTTACAGGAAGCTGAGAAATTCACCCTTGGACAAAAGGTAACAGTAAACATACCACATACAGTTCTGCCTCTTTTGTAACAAAAGGGGGTTTTTTGGCTCATGGCAGGAAAGATGGGAACATATCAGGCAATCTTGTTAGACAACTCAAACTGTCTCCTCCCTCAATCCTATTTGCCTATTTTGGAAGTTGCCCCCATACATGACTGCCTAGAGATAATTAAGGAAGTTTGTTCTAGCAGACCAGATCTCTCAGATGTTCCCTTGACTGACCCAGAAATAGAAATGTATACAGATGGCAGTAGCTTTCTATATAAAAGATGCCACAAGGCAGGATGACGTGAACTGAGGTCTTAGAGGCAGCTCCACTTCCTGCTGACACTTTGGCTCAAAAGCTCATAGCCGTTGGGCAGGCCCTGCAACCAGGAGCAGGAAGATGCATAACTGTGTATGCTGATAATAAATATGCCCATCTGGTCCTTCACTAACACGGTGCCTTGTGGAAAGAAGGGGGACTTCTGACATCTGCCAACAAAGAAATAAAACGTGTAACAGAAATCCTGGAACTCCTGAAGGCAATCAATTATCCCCTTCAGATAGCAGGGGTATAATGCCATGGACACCTGGAAATTTTAGATATCTGCTGGTTTTTGTGGACACCTACTCAGGGTGGAGGCTTTCCTTTGTCCAACAGAATGAGCCCAAGAAGTGACCAAGGTGTTACTCAAAGAAATCATACTCCACTTTGATCTTCCAGTCTCAGTTCAGAGTGACAACGGGAGAGATTTTATGGGAACAGTCACCCAAGAAGTCAATAAGGTTTTAGATATAAATTGGAAATAACACTCAACCTGGAGACCACAACCAACTGGAAAGACCAAAAAGATGAACCATACTCAGAAAAAGTCCTTGGCAAAACTTTGCCAGGAGACAAGCTCCACTTAGATACAAATTCTCCCCATTGCCCTTCTCAGAATCCAGGTAGCCCCTCAAAGTGGGTTCAAATGGAGCCCTTATGAATTAATATATGGGAGACCATTCCTGAAAAAGTCGACTTTCCCCACCTCGGTGCTGACTGAGGTGGAGAAAAGAGACTGGGTCCGTTCTCTAGGAGCTGTCATAAACACTGTTAATCAGTATGCTTCTTCTTGTTCGTCTTTTCCTTCTGACACTCCCCTCCACAGGTTCCAACCCACGGATTGGAGATCAGGTCATGTTGAAAACCTGGAAGAATCAGCCCCCAGAAGTTCAACTGGCCCCTCAGTGGGAGGAAACTTTTGAAGTTCTCCTGACTACCCATTCATCTCTGAAATTAGCAGGAGTAGCCTCGTGAGTGCATCACTCGAGATTAAAAGCAGCCCCGCCAGAAGAAGAGAAAGAAGCAGAAAACAAACAGCAGCCATACTCTTATACTCTAATTCAGGGCCTGAAGTACAAGTTCAAGAAGCTTACAGTACAATGACTTTGACCTTGTTTCCCTCTATCTTTCTATTTTTCCAGGAGACCTGGACAGAAAAGATGCCGGTGATCCTACAGGCAAAGGGGACACTGACCCTGCAAGCTAGGGACACTATGACCCTCCTGTGTGTAGTCTCAACCCTAACTCCAGTAGGTCCATTAAGTGGGCCATAGACCAGCCCGGAAGAGGAACCTTAAGAATAGTGATTATTCTAGTTTGTTTTTGTGTTCCCTGTTTTATGAGCATATTAACAAAAGAAACTACGAATACTCTTCAGGCTAGAAAAATTTTTACCCTGGTAAGTTGGGATGCCCCTTTTTCAAGCTCTGAGGATGAATGTCATCTAATTCACCAGGATGCAGCCAATTTCCACTCTAACTCACCCCCCCGTCTATGGTCCCTAGTCGATATTGGGAGGTTTCCCACCCCAGTCGACGCTCCTAAGCAGCAGGAAGTAGTCAGAAAAGAAGCCATACCCTGTTTCCCAAGATTGAAAAACTTCCTGTAAAACGGGGGATTGGAAGAGGCTGCATAGGTCTGGCTCACTATTATTACTCGCCATTGCTAACCTGCGCATTATCTCATGATCTTGTTTTTCCCTCCTGTTCCAGGCTCTACAAAACGTTTAAGATTAACTGATGTTTCTCCTTGGAGGGTGGAAAACAAGTGATAATGATCTAGGAATGACAAACCGAGCAACGCGCCCATCTTGGGACAAGAAAACCAGGATGTCACCAGATAATCCCCAAGAAAAAATTAACTCATCTGGGACGTGACCACCTCAAGGGGAAACTAACACAAACTTCTAAGACTCATAATCCTGTCCCTATAAAAACCCTTCTGTTTATCTCCAGTTGGGGAGATGAGTTTTTTGGAGGGATCTATTCCCCTCTGTCTCCTATATATTGATATATAATAAAACTCTTGCTTCTCACCCCACCCCTATCTCAGAATTGGCGATTATGGCAGGGGGCTCCAATCCGTGTTATTATGGTAACACTAGCTGGATGTGGCATTCATCTAGGCAGGCAGAGTTTAGGGGTGGGTGCCAGGTGCATGCTGAGAAGACGAAATGGTGAAGACCAGATTGATTGTGATCTCCAGACAGAGCAGAGGCCTCTTGCTGGTATGTGTGAATGTTTTCCGCCCCTTCCACTTGCAGGGGTTTCTGGATTCAAAGTACCAGCTTAATGAGCAGTGGCTGGAGGGGCTCCCGTCTGCACATAAACTCCAGCTGGCCAAGGCCCGCCTCTGATGGGAGCTTGCCCATCAGCCTCCAGAGCCTGAAGACCATCCAGATGGCCTACCTACTATTCTATGCCCAAGGGCAACCAATACCGCCAGAGGTGTTCCCCCTTTCAGCTCTAGGCCCCCTCTCCTGCTGTCCTTGTTGTGATATTTCAATGGAGGACAAATAAGAGGTGTCATAGAACCGACACAGAGAAAGATAATATATGCTGAGTGGGGATACCTTGCCTCCTGATGTCCTCATGTAAGTGGAAAAGAGGTATGCGGCCTGCTCACCCAGTGCCTTGAAACTCTCTAAATCAGGGGCTTCCCTCTGCCAAGCTCTTCCCTAGGTGTGCTGAATTCCTGTGGCCACTGCCAGAAGTGGCTACTAAATCTCATAGGCCAACAAAGAGAGCCCTGGGGAATCAACCAGGCTGGCCAGCTCTCTGCTATTGGCTCAGTCATTGTGACCAGGCCCTATCAGAAGCTCTGCCCACCACTTCTGAAGGCTGTCTCCATGGTGATGGGAAGGAAGCCTTAGCACTTCCTCACCTGTCATTCACCTGGCCTACCTGTCAAGCTGACCCTCACTCAGACTTCTGAGTAGATCAAGAATAAAATACCCTATGGCCCACATTTAATCATCTGGGACTTTAAGCACTGAGGCCATTGCCTGGGGCAGAAGACAGACAAGGTCAACCTGAGCCTCCATATCTAGAGACCTGTGGCATGGCCAACAGTGCTACAGTGGACACCTCCAGACCTGGACAGTGGGCGGAGGTCGAATCAGAGTGATGCGAGGGGAAATGTAGCTGGAGTGCACACATAGACGGAAGCCCAGGCCCAAGCCCAGGGATGGTGCCAGGGTCCTAGATTCTCATAGCCAGCCAGGGGACGCTGGTCATCCCTGTGCCCACATCAACACTTTTCAGGCCTTCAGGGTCACAGGATTTCTGGCCCTGGCTTCTAGGAGCTCACACATATGCAGTGTGCCATGGGAGGCTGTGGAGAAGCCAATGGCCACAAAAATGCAAATTGGTGTTTCACTTGACTTTGCCAGCCCTTCCCCTGGCTGACTGTTGCACTGTGGGTCCTAGTTCAATGTGGCATTCATCTACGCAGACAGAGTTTAGGAGTGGGTGCCAGGTGCATACTGAGAAGACGAAATGGTGAAGACCAGATTGATTGTGATCTCCAGACAGAGCAGAGGCCACTCGCGGGTATGTGTGAATGTTTTGGCCCCTTCCACTTGCAGGGGTTTCTGGATTCAAGGTACCAGCTGAATGAGCTGTGGCTGGAGGGGCTCCCATCTGCACACAAACTCCAGCTGGTAAGGGTCCGTCCCTAATGGAAGTTTTCCCATCAGGCTCCAGAGCCTGAAGACCATCCAGATGGCCTACCTACTATTCTATGCCCAAGGGCAATATCTCCAGAGGTGTTCCCCCTTTCAACTCTAGGTCCCCCTCTCCTGCTGTCCTTGTTGTGATATTTCAATGGAGGGCAACTAAGAGATGTCATAGAACCAACACAGAGAGAGAGGGAGAGAATAGATGCTGAGTGCTGATACCTTGCCTCCTGACGTCCTCATGTAAGTGGAAAAGAGGTATGCGGCCTGCTCACCCAGTGCCTTGAAACTCTCTAAACCAGGGGCTTCCCTCTACTAGCTTTTCCCTGAGTGTGCTGAATTACTGTGGCCACTGCCAGAAGTGGCTGCTAAGTCTCATAGGCCCACAAGAAGGGCCCTGGGGAATCAGCCAGGCTGGCCAGCTCTCTGCTCAATCTGTGTGACCAGGCCCTGTGGCTCTGCCCACTACTTCCAGAGGCTGTCTCCATGGTGATGGGAAAGAAGCCTTAGCCCCTCCCCACCCGACACTCACCTGGCCTACTTGACAAGCCACCCCTCACTCAGACTTATGAGCGGATCAGGAAGAAAGTCCTCCACGGGTCACATGGAATCATCTGGGATTTTAAGCATTAGGGCTATTGCCTGGGTCAGAAGACAGCCAAGGTCAGCCTGAGCCTCCATATCTAGAGACCTGTGGCATGGCCAAGAGTGTGGTACAGTGGTCACCTCCAGACCTTGATAATGGGTGGAGGTCGAATCAGAGTATGGGAGGGGAAAGGTAGCTGGAGTGCACACGTTGAGGGGAGCCCAGGCCCAAGGCCAGGGATGGTGCCAATCAAGACTCATTTAGTCTCTCAATAACTATACATAATTTTAAGTTCCCTTGGGGCAGTGCTAAAATTTGAGAGGTATAGATTACAGTATCTATGGGAGCTGAGTATCTGGAAATATCCCTAAAAGTATCCATGCCTGCTTTAATTCTTAAAGGTTTTCAAGGGGGTAGTGAAAAAAGTGTGTTTTGCCTGGAAACTGTGAGGCTAAGCACAATGTGAATTACACAAACTCAGTACTCTAGTGGGTATATTTGTTTCTCACAGGGTTATGGGTTAAAGATTCTGAAATTGCATGTATACCCATTCAAATCCACTGCTGTGGAGTTGATTCCAACTCTTAGCAGCCATATAGGACAGAGTAGAACTGCTCCATAAGGATTCCAGGCTGTAAATCTTTATAGAAGCAGATTGCTGCATCTTTCTCCCATGGAGCAGCTTGTGGGTTCAAATCACGGACCTTTTGGTTAGCAGCTGAGCACTTAACCACTGCACCACCAGGGGTGAACTGCTAATTAGGCGGATGAGGGATGTTGCCAGCCAGGCTTCTCACTGTCAGAGAGAGGTTACAGATAAGAAAGGGGGGAAGTCTAGAATGAACCCTGTCATGTTAGATTCCAGTCAGAGACATCAGTATGAAGTCATTATTATAGATACAGGTGTAACTGTAGATGTGTGTATACACAGGTTAGAATATGTACATATATTCCCTAGCTCTATCAGCTGAGACGACCTAGAAGCAGTGGCACTCCAGTAGCAATAAGCTCACCCAGTGCCCAGCTCTTGGTTTCTAAACCAATCAAAGAAACCCAGGCTTCTTGAAGAAATGGTTAATTCTAGAGCTGTGGCAGAGGAGGTACAAGATGAGTCTGGAGCATCTTTTTGTAGTGCCAGGAAGTAAGGAAGTGCTGAAAAACCCAAAGGATGGAGTATGTCAAACGGACACAGGAACAAACCTGAAAGAACTCCCAATGGCCAACACTAGAACAATCTGAGCAATAAAATAAATGACTTAGTATTGAATTATAACCCAAAGTATAAAACATACACGTGAGTCCATATGATATAAATAAATAAATGGGGAGAAGCAGAATTCTAAACAAAATATGTAGATACCACCCTCTTCCAGCAGGTGGAGCATAAGTCTTCTCCATTTGACTATGGGAAGGACTTACTTGACTCGCTTCTAATGAATACAGTATGGAAATGGAAAATTAGTGATTTTAAAGTGGAGAACCTGGCAGGTGCTGCCTTAATCAAGTGATCAAGGTCAACACCACTAGTAATAAGTCAGGTTGATAACGCATACTACCTGATACGTGATAAGGGTAATTCACCTCTCTGGTATTCTTCCCCAAAACCTATAACCTCGGTCTAATCATGAGAAAAACATTGAACAAACCCAAATGGAGGGGCATGCTACAAAATACCTTCCAAAAAATCCCAATTGCTGTAGAGTCAGTTCCGACTCATGGCAATCCTATGTGTGTCAGAGTAGAACTGTGCTCCATAAAGTTTTCAATGGCTGATTTTTTCAAAGTAGATCACCAGGCTTTTCTTCCGAGACACCTCTGGGTGGATTCGAACCTCCAAACTTTCAGTTAGCAGTTGAGCTTGTTAACTGTTTGTACCACCCAGGGACTCCATACATTATCAGTACTCAAAAATGTCAAGGTCTTGAAAAACATGGCAAGACTGAGATGGTCTCTCACACCAGAGGAGACTAAGGAGACGTAATATCCTGGATGGGATCTTGGAACAAAGGACATTAGTGGAAAAACTAGTGAAATCCGAATAAGTCTAGGGTTTAGCTAATAGTAGTGAACCAGTATTTGTTTCTTAATTATGGCAAAGGTAGCATGGTAATGTAAGGTGTTATCGTTAGGGGAAACTGGTAAGGCATATCCCAAAACTGTATTATCGTTGCTTTTCTGTAAATAGAAAATAATTCTAAAATAAACGTTTTATTTTAAAAAGAGAAAAGGTAAAAGTCTTCAAGGAGTATATTACCCCAGTTTGAAGACAGTCACTTGAGCTCACCCTATGGAGGATCCTCCCTTGTCCAGCCAAATCAAATAATCTCTCACGGAGCTTCTGCACAGCATTTTGAACCCCTTCCAAGGTACCTGCTCCATTGCATATTGTATTGTTTAATAAAGTTCCCTGAGGGTGGGGGGGTCATTTCTTAAATGTATTTAAATCCTACATAGCACCGTTTATGTAGTCTGTTCTCAGTAGAAACTAAATTGAATATCAGAGAGAAAATGGCAAATTAAAAATGGGATTTTGGGATGCCTCTTGCATATGTTTTTAGCATTTCCCTTGGCCTCTGCTTCACACTACACATTTTTTCAGATGTTCATATCTCATATTTACATTTCAATAGGAGGAACCTTGAAAAGTCACACTCAAGCAAATGAATGAAAAGTGAAACTTTCAGCTGCAAGGCAAAAAATGATTAGAAATTTTTCATTGGTGGGCCCAGCCTTATGTGACTTCTATTCTGGGCTTCTGATGTTGGCTATGATAAAGGAGGAAATGATAGTGCTTCATATGCATTTTATCCAAAATGGGGCCCCCTGGAGTAATTATCCACTTTGACCCATTGTAGGGTTAACATGCTCCTCTCCACGCAGGGATATCAGGGATCCACTCATGAACTGTACCCTTAGTCTTGTTTCTAAACTAAGCACACTAAAACAGATTTTGCCTAAAGGCTCCTAGAAATATTGTGGCTTATATAACATTTTCAGAGGAATATGGTTTTAGAATCAGGTTTTTTTTTCTCTTCACTTGTAATTTTTTTTTTTAATTTGAAAGGAAAAAAATAAAACCTACAAACTTAAGACAAGTATTTTTCATTTATAAATTCTTTTTTAGCCCTTTCCATGTGTACATATAATTTTATATTCTCCCTTTGTATATTTGGTGTGTTTTCAAGTCACCTTAACAGGGTGCTTTCAGGCTTCCTTAGGTAGGACTTTCATAAAAACATGTCATAAAACATGGCCTCTTACATCTTGAATATCCATCATGTGCTAAATAATTTTTTCACACTTGGATAAGGTATTATTTTCCCAGGGCTACTCTAACAAAATACCACAAATTGAGTGGCTTATAAGACTTATAAGAACAGAAATTTATCATCTCACAGTTCTGGAGGCTAGAAGTGCAAATCAGGGTATCAGCCATGTTGGCTCCTTCTGGGGCTTTGAGAAACTGTTCCATGCCTCCCTCCTAGCTTCTGGTAGCTCAAGGCATTCCTTGGCTTGCACTTGCACGTCACATGGCATCCTTCCTCTGTCTCCCTGTCTCTGTGTATGTTCTCTTTTATAAGGGCACCAGTTATACTGGATTAAGACCCACGCTTTTCCAGTATGACTTCATGTTGACTTAACTGATAACATCTTCAAAGACCCAATTTCCAAACAAGATCACATTCATAGGTACTGGGCTAGGACTTCAACTTTTTTTTTTGGGGGGGGGAGAACAACACAAAATTTAATCCATAATATTATAGATGCCAAAATTAGAGATCACATCAGTAGTTACATTGAAACAGTTGACAAAATCCTTTACAGAAATAAAACAACTATAACCACAAGTACCTCTGATGCACAGGATTTGGTGTCAGAGGCCCTGGGTTTTAGTCCCACCCCCACTTCTTGTCAGCGTTGTGACCTGAGCTTTCTGAACCTGTTTCTTTAGTGTTTTAATAGATGCTAGTGGGAACAGATTGTGGAGACAATGGCTGCTCTTAAAGGCAACTGCACACACCAAAGACTTACTAAATTTGTATATACAATTGTTGAACTGTTTTTAATGATAAATCAAAGAGTAATGAATATAAGAAAATTCTATTTGTCCAACAAAATGAATAAAAACCTATCCTGAAAAACGAAACAGCAACCAAAGACTTTAAGGCAGAAATTTTAAACTGCAATTTCTAGGAAAAGTATTACTGGCATCAGATAATACAAAATCTCGTCTAAGTGTAAACAAAGCATGTAGGGTAGGGGTGAGGTACCGGTCTACACCATAATCTTTATATATTAAAGTTAAAAAACAGTTTAAATCTCTAAAAGAGATACGAAATCCACTGCCATTGAGTCAATTCCGACTCACAGCGACCCCATAGGGTTTCCAAGGCTGCAAATCTCTAGGGAAGCAGACTGCTGCATCTCTCTTCTCAGAGCTGCTGGTTTCAAACAACCAACCTTTCAGTTAGCAGTCCAGTGCTTTAACCATTGCACCACCAGGGCTCCTTAAAAGATATATATATATATATATACACACACACACACACACACAAATATATACACACACACATAAGATATATATATTTCTATTTCAGTAGATCCTTGTTAGCGATCCTTGAATAGTTTCACGACTATTTTTCCCCTATTCTTCACTTTATCATTGTTCTCATACTGGGTCAGGCTCATGCTGTTCCCATTTGCTCCTGTGAGGTACACTGGGAGGAGCCTCTCTCTCAATTAGTAAAACATCTGCACTTCGCTACCGTAACACAGTACTAATTGAAGTAACAAATGGCAGGACTCAGCACACGTGTAGCATGGTGATCCATACATGTCGGGATCCCCTCATTGGTTCCACAACACTCCCTACTTTCAGACACTTACCATATCTATTCCTCACTGTGGCCTTATCCCTCTCTGATAAAATCTACAGTCCATTCCACTCTTAACCATTGCTGATCCTCTGACCTGGGCTCTTCTGTGCATTTTGTGACAGTTTGTATCTGTCTTAGATATCTAGTGCTGCTGTAACAAAAAATGCCACAAGAGAGGGGCTTTAAGGAACAGGAATTTATTTTTTCACAGTTCAGGAGGCTAGAAGTCTGAATTTAGGGCATGGCTCTAGGAGAAGGTCCTTCCTCATCTATTTTAGCTTCTAGAAGCTGGCAGCAATCCTTGGAGTTCCTGGGCTTGTAGATGAATTTGTTGCAGTCATCGGTCTTCCTCTTCCCCATGTCTGTGTCTCTATGTTCATTCTGCCCTTTTTATAACTTAGAAGTGATTAGGCTTAGCACCCATCCTACTCTGGTATGACCTCATGAATATAACAAAAAAATAAACCCTATTTCCAAACAGGGTCATATGTACAGGTACAGGGGTTAGGATTTCAATATATATTTTGGGAGACACAATTCAATTCATAATAGCATTTAAGGACAGCTGACATTTGGTGAAGATCACTGAAATGAGGTGCAGCTCACATAAACTACCCTGAAATAGGTCTTATTAAAAATTGCACACATTACTGTGTTATCATTAAATATATTTCGATCCTTAAACTTTAGAAAATGTAAAATGAGTTACATAGTAATAAGCACAAATCATAACTATATGAATAATAACATTAGGAGATGCTGTATGATCTACTGTCAGCAGCCCTAGGAGGCAGGCATAATTATCCTCATTTCACAGTTGAGGGAATTAAGGCTCAAAGAGGTTAACTTCCGACAATCACACAATACTGGGTGGTCGATCTAGCAACCAGTTTCCATTCTACCTGTCTCCAAAGCCCAAAGATGATATCCATTATGCTACACCTTCTCCCCTGAGTTTAAAAACTTATAGGCGGTCTAGATTTTTTAAACTTCATGATACTAATCAGGAACAATTCTAAATATTCATAGTTTCTCACTTTTCATTATGTTACCAAAGGAAAATACACATCCTGTGAACTAATTATTATCCAAATATTAATCCCTCATTTTAAAAATCTACTCAGTGTGATTAAGGAACATTTCCTTGGGCATTATTCATCACCCACTCCCTGTAATCCAGCTCAGTTCTTCAGTTCTGATACCCAATCAGAGTTGTCGTCTTCTTCCTCAAAGTCCCTGTGAAAAAACAATTTGGATATTAAGCCTCCCTGTTAGGGGCGCATTAAGTATTTGTTAAGTGACTCAAAGCAGAACGCCAACATAGCAATATTTAAATTTCTTTTAAATGACCTCTATGATGGTTAATTTTGTGTCTCAACTTCCCAGTTGTTTAGCCAAACACTAGTCTAGTTGCTGCCATGGATGGAGTAGTTATACATGATTAAATCAGTTGGCACTGGGTAGAGCCAATTACCTTCAATAATGTAATATAATCAACTTCCATAATGTAATCTAGTGTAATGTAATCAATCAATCAGTTGAAAAGGGAGTTTCCTTAGGGTATGATCCGCCTCCAGACAATAAACAGATATTCTGGCAGAACTCTCACTTCACTTTTCACTCTGTCCATCACCTGACCTACAGATCTTGGGATGCAAGCCTGCAGAAGACTACAGCCTGCTGCCTGACCTATGGATTTTGGACTTGCCAGCTCCTCACAATTGTGTGACTGAATTGCTTGAAGTAAACCAATCTGTCTTTCTCTCTCTCTATGTATGTATGTATATATATATATATATATTTATATATATACATATACACACATACATACTTTCATACATACAGTGCAATGGATCACTTTTATATGGCCTTTCTCTCCATGTTCTCGTAACTCCAATCAAATGATTGGGTGGGACTATGAAAATAAGGTGTTTGTGGTATACCAATGGGATTGCACAGCTTGCTAATAATGTAAATAAGGTGCATGGCACACTTGCGGGGGTGGGACCATGCAAATAAGGTACATGGAACCCTAAGAAGGGGATTGGTCAGTTTTGCCATCCCACTAGACTTAAAGGGAGCCACAGAGGGAGAGAGAGTGGGGGGAGCTATAACACGGAAGACAGAGAGAGACGGTGGTGCAGCAGTAGCAACAGTGATAGTGGCACCAGACGGCAGGAACCAGGAGACCAGGGTGAGATGGCTGTGGTGGGGCTTGACAACCCACAGAGCTAGGAGCTTTGTAATACTTGGCTGAGCAGGGCAGAGGCAAGGCTGAGAGGCCACAGAGAGGCCTTCCTGCGGGCATGGCTGAGAAGAAGCTGTCCTGATTGGAGAACTGTATTCTGAGCAGTTTCTGATCCCAAGTTGCACCCTGTTACTTTCCTAATAAACCACTTAACTGTAAGTGTGGTTTGTGAGTTCTGTAAGGCGTTGCAGCAAATTACAGAACCCAAAGACAGAAGGGAGAGAACTTAGAGAGGAGGAGTAATTGGTGTTACAGACCATGGAGTGGGACGGCAGTTTGAAAAAATCAGACATTTGGGACATCTTTAACCACCACCTCATAGGAACCAGCCTTTGCTGATCCTTATAAAAGAAATTATTCATTTAATTGGTGTCAGAATGGTGGGATTCACTCCAACAGCCCAGACTCACTGGAATATGTGGTTTTGGAGAAAAGGGGATAAATAGGAGAATGAGAAACTTTTGGTTTCTGTATAGGATAAAAAACACCCATGGACCGAAGTAGCTGTTATGTTGCTATCAATCACACAAGGCAAAAGCTATTCATGGAAGTGGTGGGTCTAACTCCTGAGGAATCTGCTAGTTGGATGCATAAGGAAATACAGAGTGATAAGGAAAGGGTGATACATACAATTCCTTGGTTGATGTTATCAGTAACAGATGCAATGGTAGGGAAAAAGAATACAGTGGTGGATTGTAACACTGTACTAAGCCCAGATCCAGTCCGGTCAGAACTACAACTGTCAGTCTCAGAGCAAACCAGGAAAGGAAAAATCACATCAGAACAACAGGAAGTACCCCTATGACCACTAGTCACCAAAAAGGTAGTCCAGAGGGGAACAGGCAAAACCAAGAAACTATTGAAGCCAGGGGTACAGTATAAAGGAGTTGTTTCAATTTGTAGATTGGTACTGTCAGTTTCCTGAGGAACCATTACGAAAATGGCTGTAAGAACTACTAATTTAGGGGCAGGGTCTTTAGATCTGAATGTTGCAGAATGGAAGAGTATGTTTGGGTTGATGCAAGACCCACAATTTCACTATGGAACAGTCATGAATGATGACACCAGATCCAGTTACACAACAGGTTAACCCAAAGGGGACGGCCAGCCTGGTAGACTGGATAAAATATGCAGTGAGATTTTCTTACTCTGAGAATGGAAACTGCCCCTTTCCCCATCTAAATACCCAATGAACACTCCAGAGGAAGCAGCTGATGTGCTGTTTATGCAAGCCATGCTGGAAGGACTTTATGTTGATCAAGATATTCATCCAATGAGTATGCCTCTTACACAAGTCATGGTAGATATGGTAATCGATGGAGCCCCTTCTACATGGGCACCCAATGTAACCTTGCTACTGTGAAACAAACCAACAGTCCAAGAAGGCTTGTTGGATCTGTTGGCACAGTTTCCCCGCATGGGTCTTACAGATGCAAGAAACCTAAGAGTGATTCATAGGAGAATGGGAAGAGGCAATGGGGAAAGAACTTACTCCACGAGGACGGAGATTTTTCAATGGTTACTAAGAAATGGGATGAATATAGCGGACAATGATGGAGTTGAGACAAACGTCCTAATGGAGCACTGTAGGAGGTTGGGTGGACCAATACAAACTCCAGCTGGTCCCTCAGTGTTAAAGAGGCCTAAACAAGTCCACTCTATTCACCCTAGTTGAAAGGAATTTAATGATGAGAAGTCCCACCTGGGACCATTTGAAGCAAAGGCTCAGATAGTTGATCAGGATAAGGATTGATGAGGGGGCCAGGGTCTTCTGGTCCATCCCCCAGCAGGGGACATGAGGTTATATGCACATGTGTGGGTGAAATGGCCCGGGGTGGGGAAAAGATATTCTTGGGGCTCTTGGACACAGGAGCCCAATATACTGTAATTCCAAAACCTGTCAAAAAAACCTTAAAGGGGCCTAAAGGTAGACTAGGGGGATACGGGGATACAATGGTTGATGGGACTAAGGTGAAAGTTTGGATGAGAACTGGAAGATTTAAACAGATCTCGTATGAAGTAGTTGCATCTCCCTTACCTGAATGTATTATTGGTATGGATGTTATGCGTAACTGGGGAATACTCCCTCTATCTGATACTGTAAAACTGAAGGTGTGTAAGTCTGCCCTTAGGCCGGTATTGATTGGACATGCTAAATGGAAACCATTAGAATTGCCCAAACCCACTCAGGCTTGTTAATCTGAAACAGTACAGGATACCTGGTAGACAAAACGAAATTACTACTTTGATTAAAGACATGCTAAATGCTGGAGTGTTGGTGCCAACAAATTCTCTGTGTAACAGCCCTGCATAGCCTGTAAAAAAGGCAGGTGGCTCATGGAGGCTGACAGTAGACTATCGAGGCCTAAATAAAGTAGTGCCACCTGCGGCTTCAGCTGTTCCAGGATGGTATCAATGATGCAGAAAATACAGTAGGCTAAAGGAGACTGGTACTCATTGACTGATCTTGCAAATGCCTTTTTCTCGATCCCAATCTTGGAAAAGAGCCAGCCGCAGTTTGTTTTCACATGGAAGGATTCCCTTTCACTTTCACTATATTGCCACAGAGTTACTTGAATTCACTGGCTTACTATCATAGTTTGGTTAGAAGAGACTTCGACTTGGTACAGATTGCAAGTGTAAAGATAAATTACATTGATGACATTATGTTAGTATCAGAAACCAAAGAACAGGCTAGAGCTGATTTGAATACAGTGGTGACCCACATGGCCAACAGAGGCTGGTTAATAAATCCAGGGCCCTGCCCAAAAGGTGAAATTATCGGGAAAAATTTGGGCAAGGGCCACCCGTGACATTCTGCAGGCAACCAAGAATAAGTTGCTGTCACTCTCTACCCCCAGACTAAGCAGGAGGTCCAACATTTGGTTGGTCTATTTGGATTTTGGAGAACATATATTCCACATCTGGGAACATTGCTGCTCCCATCCATAAAATCACTCAGAAGAAAACTTTGTTCAAACAGAGACAAGAACAACAGCAGGCTGTGTTTGAATTACAGAAAGCGGTCTCACTCTCCCTGCCCTTAGGCCCTTATGATTCATGTTCAGACATGATTTTGGAGGTGTCTGCCACATGTGCTTATGCAGACTGGAGTTTATGGCAAAAACCTGAGAATGTTACCCTACTGGGTCTGCTGGGATTCTGAACTAAAAAAGTTTCCAGATGTTGCAGCATGATACATGCCATTTGAAAAGCAATTACTCACCTATTATTGGGCGTTGATTGAGACTGCCTCCATGACAGAAGGACATAAAATCATCATAAGACCTGAAATACCCATAATGTCTCGGGTGATGTCAGAGAAACACTCTAATACGGAAGGCAGTGCCCAAAATAGTTCCATAATAAAATGGAAATGGTTCATACAAGAACAAGATACTAGGGGAATGCAGGGAGGAACCCACCATATCCACGAGCAGGTAGCCTCTTTTCCCATAGGTCGTACTCTAGAACCACCTGAGAAGCTGCTAGAGCCCATTGCTACCAGGAGGCACCCTATCAACAACTTTCTGCTGATGAGCAGAAGGCTTCTTGGTTAACAGATGGCAGTTCCAGGGTACATGGACAACTGATGTGAAAAGCTGCGGCATTAAGGCCAGCAAATGGAAAGGCCCTGACTAAAGAAGGTAAGACGAGGTCAGCTGAATGGGTTGGACTTCATGCTGTCTTCCTAGCTGCAATGGAAGAATTGAGCAATGATGAGAGCCCATACGTTTGGATTTTTACCGATTCATGGGCTGTGGCCAATGGCCTGGCTATATGGTCAGGCAAATGTGAGATGGAAAATTGACTATTAAGGGGATACCCAAGTGAGGCATGGACCTATGGAAAGCACTCTGGGAATTTAGAGGGTGCATTAGAGTAGGACATGTTGATGCCCATCAGAAGAACCCCCTTCCTGGATCGGAAGATGACTGGAATCAGTAAGTGGACCTGTTAGTACGGCCACTTGAGGTGGTTGATTGGGCCCATGAAATGAGTAGACATGGGGGTGCTGCAGCAATGCAGAGATGGGCTGAATCTAGACGCATCCCTCTTGCACCCTCTGAGGCAAAAAATGCCAATAAGGACTGCTCTGTCTGCCAACAAAAAAGACAGACGTTGCAGATGGCTATGGGGTAGACTTCCCAGGGGGAAGGCCTGCACGTAGCTGGCAAGTTGATTGTATTGGACCAATGATGTCAGTGGCACCAGACAGCTACAAATGGGTCCTCACAGGAACAGATACTTACTCTGGACTAGGCTTTGTATATCCTGTGATGGATGCAAATGATAAAAAACTACTAAGGGATTGGAACAAAAGATACTGTACCAATATGGGCCACTAAGTTACATTTCATCAGATCAAGGAACACACTTTACAGTCCACAGGGTATAGCAATGGGCCAAGAAACATCATATTAAATGGACATACCATATTGCATACCACCCTCAGAGTAATGGTTTGATAGAGAATTGGAATGGGCAATTGAAACATTTGTTACCTGAAATGAGGGAGATAAAACCATGAAGGGCTGGCTCACGTGCCTTCATGAGTGTGTGCTCACACTCAACATGAGTGGGGCAAATGGAGGATCACCACTGGACAGATTCCTACGCTTCTCTTGGTGATCTGGGGAAGAAGGGCTGGAGGAAGATGCTGGTGCCACTGTACAGCTCTTCCCCATATCACCTAAAATTGCTTTTTTTCCTGCCAGATGCTGTGGTCCCAGGAACAGGGATGCAGCTGCAGGTGCCGGAAGCAGGGGTGATCCCTAAGCAAGAGACTGTAACTATATCCCTAGAATTCCTAAGGGCTTAATGGGATGGATTGTACCTTCCCTCAATCTGGCAAAAGTGAGGTTGACAATGAATAGTGTCATACTGTCTAGTGGTTGAGATAGCTCATTAGTGTTGTACCTATGTAACCCTACCCAACATGAATGAGTGGACTGAGGGGGAAGCACTTGCTTGACTGGTCTTGCTACCAGCAATCTGGACTGGTACAGCAGCTGAACCTGATGCCCCTTCCCAAAGTGGAAGAGTTTGGGTAAAAACAAATGACAAATGGAAGGAAGGAGAAATAATAGCTGAAGGTAAAGGAATGAATAAATGGGTTATGCAGCAGGGGAAATCTAACACTATGCTGATACCTTCAGAGAGATTCAGAGCAATGGAATAATCTTCCCTCAGTTAAATTTTATCAGAGGCCAGAGAGGGTGAAGCCGAGACAACTTTTGGAGAACCTGACCAGATCAGCTAGATACTTGTGGTAGACTTGAATGGCTGGTACCTGAGTAACCTCATCCTGAGGACTCTTTGCCCTAAGAGAGGACTAATTGTTAATAACTGTTTTGGACTGGTAAAATGGTTGGGAGGGGGAAGTTATCCTCCAAGTATGAAAGAACCATGGCTAGAAAACCCAGAGGGTGGACTGCGGTATGATGGATCACTTTTATATGGCCTTTCTCATCATGGTCTTATAACTCTCACAAAATTATCGGTTGGAGCTATGCAAATAAGGTGCTTGTGGCCCACCAAGGGGACTGCACAGTTTACTATTAATGCAAATAAGATGCATGGCACCCTTGATGGGGTGGGACCATGTAAATAAGGTATATGGGATCCTAACAAGGGAATTGGTCAGTTTTGCCATCTTACAAGGCTTAAAGGGAGACAGAGAGAGAGTGCTCGAGGAGCTTTAACATGGAAGACAGCGAGAGACGGTGGTGCAGCAGTAGCAAGAGTGATAGCAATGTGAGATGGCAGGAACCAGGAGACCAACTGGAGGGAGATGGCTGCAGTGGGGATTGCCGACCCATGGCACTAGGAACTTTGTAACACTTGCCTGAGCAGGGCAGAGGCAAGGCCAAGAGGCCAAGAAGCCAAGAGGCCAGAGAGAGGCCTGCCTGTGGGCATGGCTGAGAAGAAGAACTTATCGAAGAACTGTATTCTGATCCCAAGTTGCACCCTGTTACTTCCCTAATAAACCATTTAGCTTTAAATACAGTTCGTGAGTTCTGTGAGACACTGCAGCAAATTACAGAACCCAAAGACCAGACGGAGAGTACTGAGGGAGGGGGAGTAGTTGATGTTTGGATGATGGAATGGGACAGCAGTTTAGAAAAGCTGGACATTTGGGACATCTTTAACTTCCACCTCATAGGAACCAGCTTTGTGCTGATCATTATAAAAGAAACTGTTCATTAAATATCACTGGTTCTGTTTCTCTAGAGAACCCTAAAGCAGGCTCCATGAGGCAACTGAACAGAGAAAAAATGTGTTAGTATTTCAAAAGATCACTTCTTTCATTGTTAATATAACTGCTTTCAATGTAAAATCTAGTATGTTAAAGAAACAGTAAGTCTAAACTGAAAGATTATCTGTATGAGGCTCAATCAGGAACTCTGTAATACCATAATTAGCCATCCCAGAAAAAAGCACAAGATATAAATAGTAATTTATGATGAAAAGTAATATAACAAGCTCTTACTAAACCTGAAATTATTATGGTATAATTTAAATTATACACCCACACACATGCCAACTACATTTTTCTAGGTATATCACAACATACGTGTCTTCCTCATCCAGTCTAGGTTCTAGTCTCTCAGGATCCAAAACGACAGAATCATGAACTCCATCAACATTGTCTGATGCTTCTGTTTCTTCAGACAGGGGGCCTTTCAATAACCCTTCTGAACCTTCAGAGGAATATTAACAGAAATAATGCCAACTTAAACAGTGTTTACTTATTTCATGCAAATTAGACTAAAATCCTCTAAAAGCTTCCTAGCTAATTGAGGATAATGCCATGTACTATATTCCTTCTGAAGTGCCTCTCCACATCACCCACCATAATTTTTGGCATAAAACATCAGTATGTGGATCAAATTTTAAAATAGTACATTCTCCCAAAGGTAAAAACTCAGAAAATTATAATTAAAGCATTCAAAAATAAAAACCTATATTAAAGCATTAAAAGTTATCTTTGGATAGTGAGATTAGAGTTAAATTTTTTCCTCTGAGCTTACCTAACCCCACCAAGTTTTCACAATGGAGGGGAATACAATAGTGCAGTAAAGGAAGACCTCATGCACACTTAAAAATTTTCCAGATTGAGAAGCAAGATGGCAGCATGAGCAGCTCCATGCTCCCACTCTCCCCACACAAAAGCACTCTCCACCATAAAAAAAAAAAGCAGAAATTGGTAGAAGCAACTTTGTCAGAACTCTGGACACCAGCAGCTAAGTGAATGCTCAATCAAGATAAAGGCTACCTCCGAATGGTAGGAAAACTTAGGTTTTCAACTCGCCTGCACCCAGCTCCCTCCCCACCTTGGTGTGTCCATTTTAAAGTGGTGACAGTCCACGCATTCAGAGACAGAGTCTAGTCTCTGACTCTAGAGGGAGCAGAGCAGGCTTATTCACAAATTATTGTGTGTGTGTCTGTTCTAATCTCTCTGGGAGCTGCCAGTAGGATGGAAGTAAGGTGCTCTGCTAAGTTTGGCCTGTCTTGGAGCTCACGAGGGCTGAGGGGAAGCAACAATGACTGAAAGTTTAGCTAAGTGTTGAAGGAGGGCCCCGCACAGAGCCAATATGCCAACACTAAGAGAAGTCCCTCACTCTCTTGCATTCAAGAAAATATCTGCCAAAACACAAGCTGAAACAAGCCAAGGAACAAAGACTTCAAGTCCACACACATCCAGGAAGGCAGCCTTTGTAAAAAATAGTTGGAGAAAGTCACTAAACAAATGAACTACTGCAGCCTTCAACAATTAAAACAAACAAGCAAACAAACAGCAATCCTTATGGAAGAGGAAGAGTTGATGAATCTGATTTCTGGAGCTACCACATTATAATATTCAAATGTTCCAGTTTCAACAAAAAACTACAAGGAATAAAAAACAAAAACAAACAAACAAAAACTAGGAAAGGATAGCCCATTCAAAAGAACAAAATGAAGTGACAAAAACTGTCCCTGTGGAAGCCCAGATAATGGACAGAACAAAGACTTTAAAACAATATTAAATATGCTCAAAGAGCTAAAGGAAATATGGGTGAAGAACTAAAGGAAATCAGGAAAGTGATGCATGAACAAAATGAGAATATCAATAAATAGAAATTATAAAAAGGAAACAGAAATACTGGAGCTAAAAAGTACAATAACTGAAATGAAAAATTCACTGGAAGGGTTCAACAGTTGATTTGAACTGGCAGAAAAAAGAAGTAGCACACTTGAAGACAGGACAATTGAAATTATCAAGTCTGAGGAGCAGAAAAAAGTATGAAGGTAAATGAACAAAGCCTGAGGACCAACATATGCTTTATGGGAAGGAGAAGAGAAAAAAGCAGAGAGAATATTTGAATAAATATGACCAAAAGCTCCAAAGAAGATATGCAAATGGCCAAAAAATCTAATGACAAGATGTTCAGCAACATTAGTCATTAGGTAAATGAAAATCAAAATCATAATGAGATACCATTTCATACCATTTCATAGGATGGCTATAGTGAAAAAGACGGACAATAACAAGTGTTGGAGAGGATGTGGAGAAACTGGAACGCTCATACATTGCTGATGGGATTGTAAAATGGTACAGCCACTGTATAAAACAGTTTGGCAGCTCCTCACAAAGTTAAATATAGAATTACTATATGACTCAGCAATTCCACTCCTAGGTATATAGCCAAAAGAATTGAAAGAAGCAACTGAAACAGACACATGTACACCAGTGATCACTGCAGCACTATTCAGAATAGCCAAAAGGTGGAAACAACCCAAGCGCACATCAACAAGATAAGATATATCATACAGTGAAATATTACTCAGATATAAAGACAAATGAAGTCCTGATACACATTACAACATGGATGGAACCTTAAAAACATGTTGAGTGAAATAAGTCAGACATAAAACAACAAATTATATGATCCTACTTATATGAAATATCTAGAACAGGCAAATCCATTGAGACAAAAGAAGATTAGTGGTTACCAGGGAAGAGGAGGGAAGGGGAGTTAAAAAAAAAAAAAAGAATACAGTCAATTCTCCTTTTCATGACACTGGTGCATGAGCATTATTTACTTCTTTTCAAAGACAATGTATTTACTTTTATGGTAGGCTTTTCCAAGAGCCATTTTTTTTTTTTTTAAATCTACAACCATTAACCTTCCTTACACCTTCCTCCAATACATCAATCTATCCTCAGGGCTCCCATAATACCCTGTGCACAGCTCTATCAGAATGCATGCTACACAGTTTTATACTTCTCTATTTGTGTGCTGGTCTCCTTCAGGGCAAGAATTATGTTTTATTCTTTTTTAAACATCAACCTTGAACTCAGTAAAAGTTGACCAAATGAACAAATAAAGCTACACCTGTTACAATCAATGCAGTAGAGACTTACCAAACCATTACATGCTCTACTTGATATAATTTATCTGAGATCTAAACCAATCAAGATGGCTTAGTAATTATCAAACTTATACACTTATACACACACATATGTACACCCCTTTGTCTGAATTCCTAAGGATAATATTATAAAGGTTATTTTGTCCAACTGAGTGAAAACATCTGTAGAAAAAACAACCAAATCAAATTCTAATTGTTCACCTTTTTTGAGCTCTATTCAACCAGACGAGTTATGGAATGACATATAGGACTTCATACATGAAGAAAGCAAGAGTTCATTAAAAAGAGAGACTCTGAAACTTGCTCTTGAACATCGATGGAAGAAATGATGAAGTAAAAGAGCTAAATGGAATATTTCAAAGGGTGGCTCAAAAAGACAAAGTAAAGTATTATTATGACATGTGCAAAGACCTTTAGTTAGGAAACCAAAAGGGAAGAACACGCTTGGCATTTCTCAAGCTGAAAGAACTGAACAAAAAATTCAAGCCTCGAGTTGCAATAGTGAAGGATTCTATGGGCAAAATATTGAACAATGCAGGAAGCATCAAAAGAAGATTGAAGGAATACACAGTCATTGCACCAAAAAGAACTGGTCAATGTTCAACCATTTCAGGAGGTAGCATATGATAAAGAACTGATGGTACTGAAGGAAGAGGTCCAGATGCACTGAAGACATTGGCGAAAAAAAAGGTTCCAGGAATTGAAGGAATACCAACTGAGATGTTTCAACAAATGGATGCCGTGCTGGAAGTATTCACTCTTCTATGCCAAGAAATTTGGAAGACAGCTACCTGGTGAACTGACTGGAAGAGATTCATATTTATGCCTATTCCAAAGAAAGGTGATCCAAACGAATACAGAAATAATCGAACAATATCATTAATATCATACTCAAGTAAAATTTTGCTGAAGATCATTCAAAAGTGGTTGCAGCAGTACATCAACAGGGAACTGACAGAAATTCAAGGGGGATTCAGAAGAAGACGTGGAAGCAGAGGTATCATTGCTGATGTCAGATGCATTCTGGCTGAAAGCAGAGAATACCAGAAAGATGCTTGCCTGTATTTTATTGGCTATGAAAAGGCATTCGACTGTGTGGATCATAACAAAATATGGATAACATTGCAAAGAATGGGAATTCCAGAACACTTAATTGTGCTCATGAGGAGCCTGTACCTAGATCAAGAGGCAGTCGTTTAGAACAGGTGGATACTGCATGGTTTAAAGTCAGGAAAAGGGTGCGTCAGGGTTGTATCATTTCACCATACTTATTCAATCCATATGCTGAGCAGATAATCCAAGAAGCTGGACTATATGAAGAACAATGTAGCATCAGGATTGGAGGAAGACTCATTAACCACCTGTGATATGCAGATGACACAACCTTGCTTGCTGAAAGTGAAGAGGACTTGAAGCACTTATTGACGAAGATCAAAGACTTCAGCCTTCAGTATGGATTAACCTCAACATAAAGAAAACAAAAATCCTCACACAACTGGACCAATAAGCAACATCACGATAAACGGAGAAAAGACTGAAGTTGTCGAGGATTTAGTTTTACTTGAATCCACAATCAACACCCATGGAAGCAGCAGTCAAGAAATCAAACAATGCATTACATTGGGCAAATCTGCTGCAAAAGACCTCTTTAAAGTGTTAAAAAAAAAAAAAAAGCAAAGATGTCACCTTGAAGACTAAGGTGCACCTGACCCAAGCTACGATGTTTTCAATTGCCTCATATGCATGTGAAAGATTGGCAATGAATAGGGAAGACTGAAGAAGAATTGACACCTTTGAATTATGGTGTTGCTGATGAATATTGAATATACCATGGACTGCCAAAAGAATGAACAAATCTGTCTTGGAAGAAGTATAGCCAGAATGCTTCTTGGAAGCAAGGATGGCAAAACTTCATCTCACATACTTTGGACATGTTATCAAGACGGAATCAGTCCCTGGAAAAGGACATCATGCTTGGTAAAGTAGAGGGTCAGCAAAAAAGAGGAAGACCCTCAATGAGATAGATTGACACAGTGGCTGCAACGATGGGCTCAAGCTAACAAAGACTGTGAGGATGGCGCAGGACCAGGCAGTGTTTTGTTCTGTTGTACATAGGGTTGCTATGAGTTAACTGACTCGTTGGCACCTAACAACATTCAATGTAACAGAATTCCAGTAAACAGCAAAAAATATCCTGGAGTTCCTCAGAATTTACTACCATGAAGTCTGAGCTGCAAGGTCACTAAAGCAATGGTGTATTTTCGTGGTAAAAACAGGCTACTCCTCAAAGAAAGTAGTTGCGTAATTATTAAAATAAGCAATCAAATGAGTGACTAGAAGTAGTGTAGCTCTATGGGAAATTTTAAGTACAGATTAAAAGTGGCTAGAAAAGATTCAAGAACACCTGAAAATGCAATGCTATGAATTATTTCATAACCTTAAAATCAAAGGTTTCTGTGGTTATGTAACAGATGTGAATTACCTGGTTTGTATATTGTGTATGTCTGAAATGCCAAGCTGAGATCAGCATTCTTAAGGAGGTTCAACAAGGTTTCAGGGGTCTCTTTGAGCCACTGCTTACGGGCATTGTTTTCCCTGTACCTTATTACAGAGCCACCTAGTTGTGAAAAGGTAACAATTAGTGCCAAATAAAAGAATAGTTTCAGCATATATCTTCTACATCATAATTCAGGCAAAGTTATACTATATTTACATTTTACATTGTATTTTACTCTCTCCTAAAATATATTTTATTAGTCTGTATGATGAGAGCTCTGATGTGTGACACTTAAAAAAAAAAAAAACTCCAACACATTAATAATTATTAGAAAATGTCCTATAATAAAACAGTAGTATTCAATCTTACTACCAACCTCTATCGTCCTCTGTTGTTAAACTGGAGGTCAGTATGGATGCATTTTGCAAAGCACTAACAGCAGTCTTGGATATGTTTTTCTCCCACTGTTGCCTGTGAGGACTTGGTGAATTGGCTTTCCTGGAATGGACTGATTTATTGTGTGATTTTCAATGATAAAAAAGGAAAGTTAAGCATATTATTTTATTTACTCATCTATATCTATACATATACTGTAACAATAATAAGGAAGAATTTTCTTTTCTCTTTCAAATTCAGGTCTAGCAACAATGGTCTTTCAAATGTAAATAGCAAAGAAAATGAAAAAAAACAAAACGAAAAGGTGCAATGAATCATTAAAGTGACGGAATTATAAAAACTTATATATATTTACATATTATGCAATATACAAGAACAAAGCCCCAAAAGGCCTTATATGTACACTGTATGCCATGCTTTTTATGGTAGATACTGCAACAAATATTACTTTTCCTAATGACTCTTACTGATAAACACTATTCTCTCTTTTTTTATGAAAAAATAAAATATGCTGTACCATTAAATAAATTACTGGATAAACAAACAAAAATCTACCTGTCCACATACTTGCAACAACTAAGACCTGGTAACATGAAAATCAGTATTCCTTCTATACTCCCCAACTCCTCACCTATACAATGATTAGAATTTGAATAACTTACCTTTTTCTTCTCTCCTCAATGCATTTTCAACCAAATTTTTATTAATGCTTTCTAAATCACCGCGGCTACATTTTCTAACTTCTTCTTCCCCTTGCTTTAAAAAAAGATTAAAAATACAGATTAAATAATGCTTGAATTGGTATGAAAAAGGTGAACAAGTATGCAGTCAGACAGTTTAATTTTAAATGAAAATCAATGAATTAAAAAACATTAGTAGTCATAGAACCCCATACATACATGTATATGTATAAAAAAAACCCATTGCCATTGAGTCAATTCCAATTCATAGTGACCCTATAGAACAAAGTAGAATTGCTCCATAAGGTTCCCAAGGAGCAGCTGGTGGATTCAAAACTTAACCACTGTGCCACCAGGGCTCTTGTATATGTATACTAATTGTTACATAACCCATTGCTGTTGAGCCGATTCCAACTCAATAGTTACCCTATAGGACACAGTAGAACTGTCCCATAGGGTTTTCAAGGCTGTAATCTTTAAGAAAGCAGACTGCCACGTCTTTCTCACACGGAGCAGCTGGTGAGTTCGAATTGCCGACCTTTCGGTTAGCAGCCAAGCACTTAACCACTGCACCACAAGGGCTCCTTAAAAGTTACATAGTTATATGCATATATTCATGCTTATGTTAATGTATAATAGCCATATATATCAATTACTGCAAATATGAAGAGGATATATAACAAAATGATAGAGGTATCTGAGAGATCTGTATAGAGAAAATGAGTCCCCGGATTACAAACGAGTTCTGTTCCTCAATCGATCTTTAAGTCGAATTTCTATGTAAACCAGAACACTTAGGTACAATTTGTATCTAATGTCAGTCAAATGTTTGTCTTAGTATATAGTATATGGTGTACCTTTCCAAGCATAAAAAACATTAAATACTTTTAGATACACTAAAACATCTTTAACATAATACAGTAATAATATTAATAATGTTTTGATGCATGTAGCAAAGTAGCACCAGTTTGTTATTATGAACCACTGTGTATGTCTTGACTTATTAATATAATGGGCTTTACAGAGGTCGTTTGTAACTACAGGTTGTATGTAAGTCTAATGTTCGTAACCTGGGGACTGCCTATAATGAAAAATTTCAATATGGTTTGCTGTATTGGGCTTTTCATGCTGAAATATCAAAATGAGATATTTATATAATTCTTATATATGGCCAAAATATTCCTACTTAATTCAGTATTTTTCCAAATTATCTAACCTCTTGATTTCATGAAGTATAGTAACAGATCTAGCCCTTACTAAATCTGCATATATTTTGGGAAGGAACAAATATCCAGGGCCTAAAATGGTGCCTAGCACATACCAGAAAAGCCCAAATCTGATGCCGTCAAATCTATTCCAACTAATAGTGACCCTACAGGACAGGGAAGAGCTGTTCCATAGGGTTTCCAAGTAGCAGCTAGTGGATTTGAACTCCTGACCTTTTGGTTAGCAGCCGAGCTCTTAACCACTGCGCCACCAGGGCTTCTGGCACATAGGCTCTCAATTACCTATTGCATGAGTAAATAAATAAACAGTAGGCCTTAGCTGGCACAGAGTTTTCTTGTTTCTATACAGTGGTTCTCAAACTTCTCTCCCCACACATCTATCACTTAACAGTGGTAATGTACTATAACAGTGATTTCAAAGCCCCCACCCCCACCCCAGGCACCAGAAACTTGGAGGGGCAGTGGTGATGAGTAGCTTTTAAAAGCCGCCAGGAGACGATTTTTCCTCCCCCTCCCATCTCACTGCCACTGACCCACCTCTACTCCCATCACATCTTGCTGGCCTGCACATCACTCTCTTGCTACCTCAAGTCCTCTCTTACACAAATGACTTTTTGGCTCTTTCTCCCTTCTGTTTATAAAGCCATACCCTTTTTGTTTTGCAAAAACGTACTGATGCGTTCATTCATTATAACCAGAAGCCAATTGCTGTTGAGTCGACTCCAACTCGTGGTGAGCTCAGAGCAGCTGTGTTTCATATGGTTTTCAATGGCTGATTTTTTGGAAGTAGATTGCCAGATCTTTCTTCCAAGGTGTCTCTGGGTGGACCCGAACCACCAACCTTTCAGTTAGCAGCTGAGTGCATTAACTATTTGCACCACCTAGTGACTCTCTGTCCACTATAAGCGGTATTAAAAGTACAGTGGCAGCTGCCTGGGGCAGGGGTCAGGATCGTCTGCAATGGGTCATGAGGAAAGTTTTCAGGGTGATGGAACTTCTGTATCTTGACTGTGCCAGTGGTCAAATGACTATATAAAGTTACCAAAATCATCAAACAGTATGCTAAAAATGGGTAAATTTTATTGTAGATATATTATACGTCAAAAAACAAAAAGCTAGAAAAAAATAGATGTTACCGTGCAAAGAAGAAAAAAAGTGCCAGGGCAGGATATATTCCACTTGTAGTAACATCATGCTGGGATGTTATACATTTACAACCTAAGGTTCATTAAAATTGCTGACAACTTTAATTACTAGTATGCTCCATAAACAGAATAATTTATTGTTAGTACATCTTTTCCTTTTCATTAAAAGGTTAATTAAAATGTAGAAGAACCAAAAACCAGATCAATAGTACACTATTTAATGAGGTGGGTGTGACCCTGGAAAGTGGATCAGCTGTCACTACCTACTATTTTACAACAGTTTAGTGTAAAATCGCTTCACAGCCACATATGGTGAGCCAAAACAAACAGGACCTCAAATGCCAGGCTGAAAACGTAGACTTGATTCATGGGACAATGCAGAGGCACCAAAAGTTTTTGAGCAGAAAAATGTTAAGATGAAAATGGTGATCTAAAATGGCTCAGTGGCAGTACAGAACAACAACTACCAATTCCTTCACACGCCTGAGTTTTATCTTCACCAAAAGATGAGAAACTACTTAACCGGAACAGGTCACAGTCTTCCAAGTATCTCACAGCACCTAGTAGTACAGGGTACCCAGTGGATGGATGTTTTGTAAATTTAATTTTAAAGCCCTTACCAACAAGCTTGCTTCATTTCCCAAAGCTATCCCAATTCTGATGGGGTCTGAAAGAGAAAACACATAAAGGCTCGCATTATTAAGCTGCCAATTTGATTTGTGTAAAGTTTGAGAGACAAACAAGGTCCTTAAAGTCAAAGAGTCAAAGCATTAGCCTAAACAGAGATATCAAGCTTTAATTGCCTAATAATATGCTCATGTGTTAAATGAGGTTATTCCTGCTGTTTTATTCCTAATGTAAAAATCTGAAAGTTAAGACACTGAAAGGTACCAAAGAGTAAGAGGCAACAACAGTAAATAATAATACATATACAATCCTACAACAACAGTAATAACAAACAATAACGTACAAGTGCATACACAGGTAGATAATGTAATTTGAACAGAGGTGGGAGGGAATATGGAAGTACACCCACGTACATGTATGTGTACATGCTGTAAATATCCCATGTATGCAATAGTGTGCACAGGGAACACAGTCATGAAAACTTCTCAGCCATGACCAAACACCTCCCAGGACTGAGATACTGGGCTTAAGGGCTAGGGACCATAGTCTTGGAGGACATCTAGGTCAATTGGTATGTCCATACCGACAATGGTCTACATCATACCTTGGTTGAGTACCGACTGTGCTCTTAAAAGCTTGCAAGTAGCCATCTAAAATACAACAATTAGTCTCTTACCATCTGGAGCAAAGAAGAGTGAAGAAAACCAAAGACTCAAGGAAACAACTAGTCCAAAGGACTAATGGACCACATGAACATGGCCTCTACTAGCCTGAGACCAGAAGAACTAGATGGTGCCTGGCCACCACTACTGACAGCTCTGAGTGGGACCACAATAGTAGGTCATGGACAGAATGGGAGAGAAATGTAGAACAAAATTTAAACTCATAAATAAGACCAGACTTACTGGTCTAATAGAGATTGGTGGAACCCCCAAGACTATGGCCCTTTAGACAACCTTCAAAGTTGGAGCTAAAATCACTCCTGGAGATACCATTACAGCCATACAATATGCAGACCTTTAAAATAAACACAAGGATCCCTGGTGGTCCCATGGTTAAGCACTCGGCTGCTAACTAAAAGGTCAGCAGTTCAAACCCACCAGTCGCTCTGCAGGAGGAAGATGTAGCAGTCTGCTTCTGTAAAGATTACAGTCTGGGAAGCCCTATGGGGGCAGTTCTACTCTGCCCTATAGGGTTGCTAAGAGTTGGAACTGACTTAACAGCAGTGGATTTTTTTTTTTTAATAAAATGAACAATTACACCAGTGAGGAATATACACCTCAGAACAAACAACTATATGAGACCTAAAGGGCAGCATTTGCCCAAAAGCAAAGTTCAGAAGGACGGTAGGGGCAGGAAAGCCAGGCGAATGGACACGGAACCCAGGGAGGAAGGGGGAGAGTGCTGATATGTTCAGGGGTTTGCAATCAATGTCATGAAACAAGCTGTGCCTAAATTGTTGAATGAGAAACTAATTTGCTCTGTAAACATTCACCTAAACCACAATAAAATGAAAAAAAAGAAGGAAGGTTAAAAAACATCTCTATTCACTTATGCCAACCCATTTAAGCACTAGGAGGTAAAGCTACTCTGCATACTCCAAGGGCATTATCACCTTTAGTGCATGCCAGAGGAGCCTGCTTGTTCCTTGACAGCTATTATAGCAGCTATTACAGGTATCCTAACAAGAAGGGGGAGTTCCTGGGTGGTACAAACAGTTAAGAGCTCAGCTGCTAACTGAACAAGGTGGGTGGTTAAAGTCCACCCAGAGGCACCTCAGAAGAAAGACCGGGTGATCTACTTCCAAAATATCAGCCAATTTAAATCCTATGGCACACAGTTCTACTCTGACACTCATGGGGTCACTATGAGTCGGAATCAGCTCCACAGCAACTGGTAACAAAAAGGCAGCAGCTTATTCCCACTCAAGGGACAGCAGGATTCAGGAAGAACTCTGGCAATTATGCCCTTTGGCAGGGATGGCACCTGACTGCTTTTCCTCTGGCAGAGCCCTGCAGTCCAGGTTCCTTATTTATTCGCTACTTTAAAAAAAACTGTTACTGAGCATGGATGGAGACAGGCATGAGGATGCAGCAGTGAGCAGTTCAGACACATCCCTCCACTCATGCATGCTTCACTGTTCTGGCCCCTCGGCACCTCTCTACTAGTTTATTCCTGTCTTTACAGAAATTACAAAACTACACATTTCCAAACTACCTTGAAACTTTTCTTACACTGTTTTTCGTGCTCTAAATTTTAAAACTAGTTTCCCATTACCCTGGGATGTGAACAAAGGCTATTAAAAAAAAAAAAAAAAAAAACCTGTTGCCGTCGATTCCAACTCATAGCGACCAGTAATACCTAAAGTAAAATTAACACCAGAACAATTGGTGAAACAAAGAAAACTTTGCTGTTGTTATGTTGTTAGGTGCTGTCGACTTGCTTCCAACTCACAGCCACCCCATGTACAACAGAACAAAACAGGGCTGGTACTGTGCTATCCTCACAGTCATTGCTATGTTTGAGCTCATTGTTGCAGCCACTATGTCAGTCCATCTCGTCGAGGGTCTTCCTCTTTTTCACTGACCCTCTATTTTGCCAAGCATGATGTCCTTCTCCAGGGACTGGTCCCTCCTGGTAACATGTCCAAAGTACATGACACAGTCTCGCCATCTTCACTTCCAAGGAGCACTCTGGCTGTACTTTTTTTCCAAGACAGACTTGTTCATTCTTCTGGCAGTCCATGGTACATGCAATATTCTTGGTCAACACTGTAATTCAAATGTGTCAATTCTTCAGTCTCTCTTATTCACTGTCCAGCTTTCACATGCATATGAGGCGACTGAAAATACTATGGCTTGGGTCAGGCGAACCTTAGTCCTCAAAGTGACAACTTTCCTTTTCAACACTTAAAGAGGTCTTTTGCAACAGATTTGCTGTATGTAATACATCATTTGATTTCTTGAATGCTGCTTCCATGGACATTGACTGTGGATCCAAGTAAAATGAAATTCTTGACAACTTCGATATTTTCTTCATTTATCATGCTGTTGCTTATCTGTCCAGCCGTCAGGATTTTTTTTTTCTTTATGTTGACATGTATAATCCACGCTGAAGCTGTAGTCTTTGACCTTCATCAGGAAGTGCTTCGAGTCCTCTTCGTTTTCAGCAAGCAAGGTTGTGTCATCTGCATATTGCAAGTTAATGCATCTTCTTTCAATCCTGATGCTGCATTCTTCTTCATATAGTCCAGTTTCTTGGATTATTTGCTCAGCATACAAATTGAATAAGCATGGTCAAAGGATACAAATCTGACGCACACCTTTCCTGATTTTAAAACACGCAGTATTCCCTTATGTTCAAACGCGTGCTTCTTTGTCTATGTACAGGTTTTGCGTGAGCACACTTAAGTGTTCTGGAATTCCCATTCTTCGCAATGTTATCCATAATTTGTTATGATCCACACAGTCGAACGTCTTTGCATAGTCAATAAAACATAGGTAAACATCTTTCTGGTATTCTCTGCTTTCAGCCAAGATCCATCTGACATCAGCAATGATATCCCCAGTTCCACATTCTCTTCTGAATCCAGCTTGAATTTCTGGCAGTTCCTGTCAGTGTACTGCTGAAACCGCTTTGCTTTTGAATTATCTTCATCAAAACTTCATTTGCGTATGATATTGTTCGATAATCTCCATACTGTATTGGATCGCCTTTCTTTGGACTGGGCACAAGTATGGATCTCTTCCAGTCAGCTGGCCAGGTAGCTGTCTTCCAAATTTCTTGGTATAGACGAGTGAGCACTTCCAGCATTGCGTCTGTTTGTTGGTATTTTGTCAATTTCTGGAGCCTTGTTTTTCGTCAATGCCTTCAGCCAAGCCTGGACTTCTTCCCTCAGTACCATTGGTTCCTGATCATATGCTACCTCCTGAAATGGGTGAACGTTGACCAATTCTTTTTGATACAGTCATTCTGTGTATTCCTTCCATCTTCTTTTGATGCTTCTTGCATCATTCAATATGTTGCCCGTAGAATCCTTCACTACTGCAACTCAAAGCTTGAATTTTTCTCTTCAGTTCTTTCAGCTTGAGAAATGCCAAGTGTGTTCTTCCCTTTTGGTTTTCTAACTCCAAGTCTTTGTACATTTCAAGTCGCCCTTTGAAATCTTCTGTTCAGTTCTTCTACTTCATCAATTCTTCCATTCACTTTAGCTACTCCAACTTCAAGAGCAAGTTTCAGAGTCTCTTCTGACATCCATTTTGGTCTTTTATTTATTTCCTGTCTTTTTAACGACCTTTTGCTTTCTTCCTGTATGATGTCATTCTACAATTCATCTAGTTTTTGGTCATTAGTGTTCAATGTGTCAAATCAATTCTTGAGATGGTTTCCAAATTCAGGTGGGATATACTAAATGTCATATTTTGGCTCTCGTGGACTTGTCTAATTTTCTTCAGCTTCTACTTAAACTTGCACATCAGAAATTGACAGTCAGTTCCACAGTCAACCCCTGGCCTTGTTGTGACTGATGACATTGAGCTTTTCCATTGTCTTTTTCCACAGACGTAGTCGATTTGATTCCTGTGTTTTCCATCTGGTGAGCTCCACATGTATAGTCGTTTATGTTGCTGAAAAAAGGTATTTGCAATGAAGGGGTCATTGGCCTTGCAAAATTCTATCATATGATCTCTGGCGTCATTTCTATCACAAAGGCCATATTTTCCAACTACCTGTCATTCTTCATGGTTTCCAGCTTTTGCATTCCAATCACAGTAGTTATCCATGCACCTGGACTGCATGTTTGATCAACGTCAGACTGCAGAAGTTGGTAAAAATCTTCAATTTTCTCATCTTTGGCATTAATAGTTGGTACATAAATTTGAATAATTATTAACTGGTCTTCCTTGTAGACATATGGATATTATCCTATCACTGACAGCGTTGTCCTTCAGGATACATCTTGAAATGTTCCTTTTGATGATGAATGCGATGTCATTCCTCTTCAATTTGTCAATCCTGGCATAGCAGACCATATGATTGTCTGATTCCAAATGGCCAATACAAGTCCATTTCAGTTCACTAATACCTAGGATATTGATCTTTATGTGTTCCATTTCATTTTTGATGACTTCCAATTTTCCTAGATTCATACTTTATACATTCCACGTTATGATTATTAATGGATGTTTGCAGCTGTTTCTTCTCATTTTCATTCATGCCACGTCAGCAAATGAAGGTCCCAAAAGCTTGCCTCCATCCACTGTCATTAAAGTCAGCTCTACTTTGAGAAGGCAGCTCTTCCTCAGTCGTATTTTGAGTGTCTTCCAACCTGAGTGGCTCATCTTCTGGCACTATATCAGAAAATGTTCCGCTGTTATTCATAAGGTTTTCACTGGCCAATTTTTTCAGAAGTAGACTGCCAGGTCCTTCTTCCTAGTCTGTCTTAGTCTGAAACCTGTCCATCGTGGGTGGCCCTGCTGGTATTTGAAATACCAGTGGCATAGCTTCCAGCATCACAGCCACCACAATATAACAAATCAACAGATGTGTGGTGGAAAGATAATTTACAACCTCTGTTTTACATCTGTGCAGGAGCTGCAAAATTGAGGTGTTTGACCCTAGTAAAATGGCTAGTCTGGGTCTGAGTTCAGACTCCATCTTAACTAACAGTAGCCTCTGTGTAGATTTCGAAGTTTGTAACTAAGGAAATATTTTTCTTTGTGATTAAGACAAGGGTTGGGAAAGAATGTTCTTGTGAGGATCCTGATGCCATCAGCTTATCAGACATCTGCAAAGCCAATCACCCTCAGGAACTATATTGTTCCCCGAGCTATTTTAAACTTAATGTTCCTGAGAACGAATGCTTTGTAATCATCTTGTGACCACCCTAGACTGCCCCATAGTCACGTATTTCTGCAATTATTTTGTGTAACCAATCACAATCATCCACCTATGCCTATTGTAACAATCCCAGAGGAGCCCCACTTCAAGATATCCTGCCTCTTACCTCCCTGAATCATGGAGCACTAATCATAGATTGGTGTTAGTTCCTGATTTAACCATATCAATGTACCTTTTTTACCTCCCCATTTGGTTTCAGTTTCTGAGACCTAACGTATCTCCAGTTCAAACCTGTTTTGAACCTGTAATAAATCTCTGTTTCTATTTAACAGAGTACACATTCCTACTCTTTGACATATCGTTAGAAGGGTTTACATCCTGTGCTACCACCAATGGTGCCAACTGCACTACAAGAGGGGCAAGGTGGGCAAACCCTCACCTTTATCACTAACTGCCTGGCAAAGATCAATATGAATCCAATTCCCAGCCGGTAATGAATGCAGATTCTACTTTTGCACAAACCCATTCCTCGTCGGCAGCCACCTCTCCTGTGACACTTTCTCTCTATGACCCTAACAACCCAGAGCTAGGCCAGACTTCATCCCTGGCACGCTGAGCCAGGTCATCGGGTACCAGCTGTAGGCTCAGGAGTCTGCACAACTCACCACACTTCAGAGCAGCCAGCCCACTCCACCCCTCAACCCCCTGGGCTAGGTCACAAGCTAGAAGGACCTGTCCTTCTTCATCAACTACCCATACAGCCTTTCTCTGTTACCCAGCCACCCAGAGCTGGACAGCGTTATGACTTTGTTCTTACGACTGCCTGTGCGGCCCTTTTCTGTATTAGCCACTCCAAACTAATTCAGAGTCTCATTGCCCCGCGGGTTCCTTAATCCTCTATCACTGGGAAGACTATTACTTATACTTACAGTTACCCATTTATTACAACCATAAAAGCGAAGAGACGCTTCAGTAAGGTCTAGGAAAGGTCTCAGCATGAGACTTCCATTGTCCCCAGGGACGCGTTCCCCAGGGACATGCCACAGTCTCCAGTGTATGAATGTTCTCCCCACTCCAGGAATCCCAAAAGAGAGTGCAAGATCCAGAGCCCTTACTCATTGGGGCATCAATGCATACGCATGAATCAATGAATACGCATAATTGACTACATCCATACCCGCTCCATTCCTGAGGGTTGTTGCCAGGATGGAGCCTGTGTAGCCTCTACTCATTCACACATGTTTAAGTGTTGCCTGGATGTTTTATAACACAAAAGCCCCTTGACTGCTGGCAAATTCCAAGAGTTATTTTCAGACACCAGAGACAAAAGGCCAAATGGAGTTCTTTGTCCGACACACTCTTACAAAAATATTTAAAATTTAAGACAACAGTATTTTCAAAATGTTTCTTTTTTAAGTATATGAGTACAAAGGAGCCCTAGTGGCATCGTGGTTAAGTGCTCAGCAGCTAATAGAAATGTTGGTTTAAACTCACCAGCCCCTCCAGGGGCTCTGTAAAGATTTGCAGTCTTGGAAACCCTGTGGGGCAGTTCTATTGTCCTATGAGTCAGAAACAAATCGAGGGCAATTGTTTTTTGTTTTTGTTTTTTTTTTTATATGAGATATGAGAACAACACCAAGACGATGAGCACTAAACAACAGAGGTTTTCAACCTCTCCAAACAGTGGATAATCTTCTATGCTTCTTTACTTCTTCTCCTTTATTCAGTTTATACCTGTCTTTCTTGGGATTTTTTTCAGATGGATGATCTGGGTCACTGAGGACAAATGGAAAGGAACAAAGCTGGCTTTGGAAAATTAAGATATGATAACTTCCAAAGTGACAGTAAGCTAAATCAGAAATTCGCTTGGGGTAGACTGTAGATGTATGAAAACTGTATGCAGCTATTGTGTGGACAGTTCCCAACTTTTGAAAAGGTTTTGCTTTAAAAAGTTTACTTATAAGTTGGTTCTTCAGAAACTTGGAGATACATTTTCCTAAAGGATTAATGTGATATTTTCATGGCTAGACTCCGAGGCCAGCCCACAGAAGTCTTCCACCTGACCCAGAACAAACATAAGTAAATATGGTACCAGTAACAAAACAGAGCCTAGTCCCTAATGTAAAACAATCTTTCTATTAGTAAAATCTCCAAACTAGGCTTTTTTGATCCTAGGTAAACTTAATGTATAAGATTGAGTACCAGAATTATGTCTGAAGTAACAAAAGGAACATTTTGACTTGAAGAATATCTCCGTTAATCATTTCTAATAATTCACAAATTAATCTTTTCTTTTTTGTTATACTATATTTTAAAAGAACACTTAACAAAAAATAAACTTTTTAAAAATTATTACCCTTTCTTTTCGGTGTATTATGCTTAGATTTTCTGGTTTCTTCTAATACCTGTTCACCATATTCTGTGATGATCTGAAATTTTAAAAAGAATTTAAAGATGTGAAATACACTTTTCTTTAGACACTGCCATAATGTCATTTAATCATCAACATTCTTCCTCACTTCAATATTTAAAGTTGAAAAATACAAATGCCATTTAAAAATACATATAATTTAGACAGATAGACTTTTATATATGTCTAGAAAAAGATCTGGAAGGATCTGCAAATTGTAACGGTGATTATATTTGGGAATAGCTTTGTGGGAGGGAGAAGAGGAAGTAAAGGAAGTTTTAACTTTTCCTATTTATACACTTCTGCGTTGTTTGAAGTTTTACGAGTTTTTTAAAAAAACAATGAAACCACTTGACCATACACTCAAAAACTGTTCACTGTCAATCCAACATGTATCATACCTCTGGGGGTAGGCACTTCTGGATAAGCGGGGCTAAGCTGCCTCTAGAGAGAAGTGTTGTAGCTGAAGGGCGATGAGAGGGATTCCTTTTAAACATCTGCTTGATTAGATACTGGAGCTCATAGGAATAATGAGATGGCAGTGGACTGATGGACCCTTGGCATATTTTGAGGATAAGATTTTTCCAACTATTTGCCTGAAACTAAGAAGTAAAACTGAACTTTAAAAGCAGATACAGGGAGAGAAAATGGAAATAAGAAAATACCGATTGACCTTAAATACATATAAATTATTTTAATTTTATAAACTTGGCTGTTGCCTTGTCATTTATCTTCCTAGAGGTGTCTAAAATCTTATGATGGTTCAGGAGAAATAATAAAAACCTTTCCCATGTAGAGAAAGTCTCACCATTGCTTTGGGTACATTATTAGTTGTAATCAATGGTTTTGTAGATACACGTTGGTAACACATATTTAAAATCAAAGCAATACATACACATAGCTTTAAAGGAAGTCAAATGATACCACTTATAAGAAGTGTAATACCCTTTTGCTCCACTCCTTCCCAGAAACCCTCCGGCTTGCTCCCTAGTGACAGGCACTTTTGACTTCCCCAGCTTTAAACGTGTACTGCAACTTTTTACTGAAATCATGCATATCATTAAAGTAGCTATTAACATTTGAACCCACGCCATGGCACTTAACAACAACACAAAATTAACATTCGACAAGCAGCAGAGTGGGATATAAAATGACATACCAGAATAATATTTTAAAGTTTTCTGATATAATAGATGTATCAGAGATAATACTAGATGCCAGCCTTGGTAATCCTCATGTAAGGACAAGTTGGCATTCTGCCTTGAAGGTTTATTAATTGCCCTATTGATAAAAAATACAAGTGAAGATACCAAAAGGGAAAAATTAACATATAACAAAGGAAAAGTTCAGGTAGTGAAAAATAAGACTGAATTTGCTTTGTCTCGGGCTTTTAATCATTACGCCAGGGTTCTGTTTCCTGAAGGTCTGCTAACTAATTTTGCTTTAAGGTAGAAAAGAGATAACAGACGGCACCAAATACCAGGACACTATAGTGCTTAGTACTTATTCTCTCTAGAAAAAATAAGAACATGTATATGTAAGCTTGAGAAAAAGGTAAGAATCAGGGAAATAAAGAATATAATCGTAAATTAGATACTGGAAATTTTAAAGTATTTTATTTGTATCTAACAGTGGTTCTCATCTTGGGCTATACATTACAGTTACCAGCCTGGTCAGCCTCAGAGATTTTTATTTAATTAGTCTAGTGTAGGGCCTGGGCATCAGCATTTTCTCAAGTTCCCCAAGTTTTTCTAATTGTTCAGCCAGTGGTACAAGCCATTTATATTTCAGGAAGACCACTTCTCATTAACAGGGCATGCCTTCAGTCTGAGTAACTTTCATCTAGCAGTGCTGAGGGATTTTTCTCAGCCATTACTCTCTTGTCCTTTACGTGCTCTCAAGCACATCTGCAAGAAAGCTGGTAGAGCTGGGTTTCAATCTGTGCCCAAAGAACAGAATTTATTTCTAAGCAAAGCTAAGACCTAATAGAGATCAGCCCTATGATTCTTGACTGTATGTAATAAACAACCACTGAACAAGGACAAGTCATTTAACCTTTTATTTGCTGTTGTTAAATTGTTTCTTAAATTTTTTTGAAAAAAATAATATAAGTAATACAATAAGGCCAAGTCTATTTTCTCATGATATTTCAGTTAGGAAACTCACATGATAAGGGAAATCTAACTGCAAAAAGATAAGTACAGAACTCCAGAAACTAAATAATGGAATTTCCCATTAGTATATACTACTCATAGTATAAAGCAGCGATGATAGCAAATGGAAACATATGAAAACATCTATGATGAATGAATTCTAGGGAAGCACACTACAAATATGAGCAATAGCCTGCCTTTTCCTTTTGTGAGCCATACTTACTGGATGTCGAAGGGTACAGAGTTCATACAGAATGCATCCCAAGGACCAGATATCACTGGAGGCACAAAGAAGCAATGCAATAAGAAACAGGTTGTGAGTTCTATATATAAAATATATATGAAATATGAAAATACTAAATGCACCTATACTAAAATATATGTATTTTCTAATACAAAAAAATGAAAAATTATTATGCCTTTAATAAGAGCAGATTTCAAAACTAATTATGAACTATTAAAATAAAATATATGGTAATTTTGGTAAAACATGTAGATACTTGGTAAGAGTAATGTTCACAAGTTAAACTCTCTGTTGGTTACCAGTGGTTTGGCCAAACACTAGTGTAGTTGCTGTTCCATAACGTAACTTAACAATATAATGTAACTAATTAAATTAAAAGGGGGGAGAGAGGGAGGGAGCAAAGGAGGGAGGAATGGAGGGAGGGACGGATGGGGAAAGAGTTTCATAGATCCCTACCCTTCTTCATACTAAGAATCTTGTTTCCTCTGTCATTCTTGACATCTAGTTGCTGTGCTCCAAAATTTTTCTATATGATATTCTTTTTTATTTTAACTAATGGTTTTTATCAACTGTTTTCCCTCAACTTTTAATTTTTTTAAATTTCAAACTAGAGATAAGTTGTAAATGTCCACTTGCCTTCACCTAGATGCACCAACTGTTAATATCTGCTGCATTTGCATGCTCTCTCCCTCTTCTCTATATATATCTGAACCTCTTAAAAAAAAGGTTATGGACATCAAAACACTTCACTCCTAAACTCTTCAGTATATATCTTCTAAGAACAAGGACATTCTCCCTCATAAATTCAATACCATGATCACATCCAAGAAACTTAACCTTAAGTCAGTAACATTATTTAATATTTAGTCTATATTCAAATTTCCCCAGTTGTCCCAATAAGTCACTTTACATCTGTTTTGCCTCTGATCCAGTCAATTTTACCCTTAAAGGAAGCTATTTAGTACAGACAGTTATACTCTTTTCAGAGAGCAACTCAGCAGAAGGTAATAAGAGCCTTTAGGTGATTCTACTTCCAGGAATCCATGCCAAGAATGTGATATAAAACTATGACAGCTTTATACACAAAATGTGTGTTAATCACAGCACTGTTTATGAAATTAAAAATTGGAAATAACCTAGATGGCCAACAGTAACTTCTGGTACAGTCATATCGTAAAATATTATGCAGCCATTAAAAATACTTATGAAGAGTTTAAATATGTGGGGAAGTAAATATGATATTGTTATGGACTGAATAGTTTGTCTCTCAAAAAATATGTATTGTAAATCCTAACCTCTATGCCTGTGGTTATGATCCCATTTGGGAACAGGTAATCTTTGTTAATTAGGAAGATTAGTATAGGGTGTGTCTTGAGTCAATCTCTTTTAAGAGATTAAAAAAGCAAGCAGAGATAGGGGAAGAGAGATAGCAAGCCACATGAAGATCACCCAGGAGCAGAAGTTCAAAGAGACAAGGACTTTCTCCAGTCCTGGCAGAGAGAGAAAGCCTTCCCCAAGAGCTCCTAAACTGTGAGAAAATAAATTTCTGTTTGTTAAAGCCACCCACTTGTGGTATTTCTGTTATAACAGCACTAGATAACTAAGACAAAATTAAAGTGAAAAAAGTAGGATAGCAAATTGTATACAGAGTGTACCAGCTAGGTTTAGGAGAAAAAAGTGAATGGATAAAAAAACACGAAAATATTAGTAGTTGTGAAAAACGTGGGTGATTTTCCTTTCCTTTCTTATGCATATCTGTATTTCCAATCCTCCCCACCACCCACTCCAACCATGGGCACATACATCTTATATTCAGAAAATATGTAATCTTTTAAATCATAAGATCTTCATGTTATTTTCCTGTAATCAATTAACCTATTAATCAAGTGCTTATTAACTAGTCCTGTAAATCTTAACTCAATGACACAATTCAGTGGTTCCCAAATTTTGCTGCATGGGAATCCTTTGGTGATTCTAAAAAATTACTGACACCTGCCTCCCATCTCCATACACTCTGATTTAATTGGAATGGGGTGCAACCTAGGCTTCCGGATTTTTAAAAGTGGAGCAGCAAAGTTTGGGAACCAGTGATGTAGCTTATACTGCCAGTAGCAATGACAAGCCTATCTTTCAAATTTCCACCATCCGTCAGTTTGTTGTACTGTGGTAGCTTGAATGTTGCTGTGATGCTGGAAGCTATGCCACCGGTACTTCCAGTACCAGCAGGGTCACCCAATGGTGGACAGGTTTCTGCAGAGCTTCTAGACTAAGACAAATTAGGAAGAAAAGCCTGGTCTACTTGTAAAAATAAGCCAATGAAAACTCTATGGATTAGAACAGAATATTGTCTGACTAGACTCAAACATTCCAGTGATCATGAAGATGGCACAGCAGCCAGCAACATTTCGTTCTGATATACATAAGGTCGCCCTGAGTCGGAGCTGACTTTCAAATTTACATTTAGCTCCTCTCAGCTCTGATTAAAACAGTTGGAAAACTATGACTTTCATCTAGAAGCCTGAGAATATAGATTTTACATTGTTTTACAAAGCCAATATGTTCCATACAACTACTTTAAAGGTGGTACCAAACTCCAGCATCATTCTCAGGCTACAATGCCCATTACCAGAGTCACCTTTGCATTAAATATTTCATCACTTACCTTTTATTGTTATAGGGCATGTTTTCCCAAATTTCCGGAGGCACATAATAAGGTGTTCCCACATACGTACAAGCAAATGCCGTGGGACTAAAACCACAAAAAGGCAAAAAGTGGTTACAGAGCATTCTTGAATAATGGATGTTTTCATTACTGCTGCTACTATAGAATAGAAATACATACTTGCAGAGAAGATGAGCAGATCCAAAATCTCCCAATTTTACTTTTCCATTTTGGGTGAGGAAGATATTCTGCATTTAAAAAAAAAAAAAAAAGAGCTCTGTTATATCTTCTACCATTCAAACATAAGGCAGAGGTCTCTGGAGAAGCTGTCTTTCAAAGTGTGCTGATGATAGGGATCAAGGGTAGACACGCTGACAGCTAAGTGCCTGAGTGGAACACAAAAAGAAAGATACCCTCTTGAGGGTTACACCTCCTCTCCTTGGGAATTATGGATGACTGATTAGAAATCTAACAAGTGAGTTTCAGGTTGTATCAGCTGACCCTGATTGACAGACTGGGAACTTGTTTCAGGGTAACTCGACATCGCAGGCCCAGGCTGCAACCATTTTCCATCAGAGAACATACAGGTTAGTAAGTGGTCACTAAAAGAGCTTGGAACATATTACCATGTGCTGCTAAAGACACTTTCAAGACTTTTTGTTAGTGTGCAGAATCAACTTACCAAAAAAAAAAAATGTCCTGTGTTCTTGGTTCCTGAGATATAACCCTTGGAATTTCCTGAGTAACTGAGGTAATCTTAATCTAAACAACACCTGAGAATTTGTGCTAATGAGCAGGGGCTGGCCAGACCAGAAAGACCACCTCATAGCCCAATATCAACTAACCTCAGGAGGCATCAATCATAGTCATGATTAAGGCCGATAAAGGCTCTGAAAACTAAGGCTCCAGGAGCTTCCTGGTTGGTGAAGGGAGAGTGATGCGTCTTCTTTGGGATGTGGAAATTCCACAATGGAAATCCTCCCAGACCTCACCCATGTGTCTCTTCCTTATTATGATCCTGATTTGTATACTTTTGCTATAATAAATCTGTAATCATAAGTATAGTACTTTCTGTGAATTCTGTGAGGAGTAGTGGGAGCCAGCAGGTGAAGGCGAGGGAGCCCAGGGGAGGGCTTCGAGCTTGTGGCTGGCATCCTGAAGGAGTAGTGGAAAACCCCAAATTTGCAGCCAGCAGGTCAGAAGTAAGGGTGTCATGTGGACTCCCAAATTTGCAACTGGTGACTGTCTATTTTGCAGCATGAAGGACAATGTCCTTTCAATTTGTGAGCTCTGACCTATCTTAGGGTGACTAGAGACAGAGAAAGAATGTCTTGTGGGCAGCTGGCGTCAGAGATGACGGAGACATGGGAAAATGAGGATTTGATTAATCTTCACATTTGGGGATTGGACTTATGTTGATTCTTATCCATGAAGTCAGGTAGTATTTTACTTAGCAAGTGTAAATATTAGATTGACAACTATTTCAAACCTAAATAAAAATGTCCAAAAGTAAAATGGAATAATCCATAAAAAAAAGACTGAATAAAATAATTTTTTGTTTTTTTGTTATTTGTTTAAGTCCCTGTGATGGTTAAGATTATGTGTCAGCATGGCTGGGCCATGATTCTCAGTGTTTATATATGATCACTCTCATGATGGAATCTGCTGTGAGTAGTCAATCAGTTGAAAGGGCATTTCCTTGGGGGTGTGGCCTGCATCTGAATATAAGCAGATGTTCTGGCTTTTTTGCTCACTCTGGATCCTGCAGCTGCCTCCTGTTCATTTGCCCTCCGGTTCTTGGGACTTGGGCTATCAGCTTATCTACGGATCTTGGGATTCGTTGATCTTCACAGCCTGTGAGAAGGAGCCCTGCTCTCTGCCCTGCTGATCTCAGGTTTGCCAGCCCCTGCAGCTACATGAATCAAGAGAAGCCTCTATGCTGATTCACGGACTTGGAACACTGCGGCCTCTACAATCACATGAGTCATTTCCTTGATATAAATCTCTCTCTATATATATATTTATACACTTTATTGGTTTTGCTTCTCTAGAGAACCCAGCCTAAGACAATCCCTACAATATATTCCACTTACCTTGGACTTGATATCTCTATGTAAAACACGTTTCTTGTGAATGTGATTTACTCCAAGGCACATTTGTGTAAACCAATTAAGTATCTATAAGAAAAAAGTAAACAAAATCTACAACAATGTAATAACTGGTTCATGTTAACCCAAAATTCCAAAGAATCATCTCCAGGCCTTAGGTCGACCAGAGTATTACATAATTTAAGTGCAGAACTCCTGAACATTGCATAGTTTAACTAAGATTCAGCATTGCCTAGAGAAATTCAGAAAAGCTCTAAATCTCAGGTTCTCTCATCTTATGTATCATACAAAGGGCAATTTATTTTAATAAAACTTCTATCAGGAAACCCTGGTGACGTAGTGGTTAAGAGCTACAGCTGCTAACCAAAAGGTTGGCAGTTCAAATCCACCAGGTGCTCCTTGGAAACTCTGTGAGGACTCCGGCAAGATGGCGCTCTAGGCAGAAGCACCACGCCGTCCCTCCACAACAAAGATCCTAAAAACTAAGCCAAACAGAAAATCAACAATCCTGAAACCCTAGAACATCAAATGAAGAGATAAAGAACTCAGCCGAACACCAAACGGA
>NW_004444141.1:61338-65630 GCF_000243295.1 Trichechus manatus latirostris
AAAATGTTGTGGGGTTGTTAACCAATGTCATAAAACAGCATGTGTGTTAGTGTTACATGAGAAACTATCTGTTCTGTAAGCCTTCACCTGAAGTACAAAATATTTAAAAAAAAAAAAACTTCTATTATATTTTTCTTGTATTCAACCAAATAAAAGTATTTCTTATGCATATATAAAAGTAAATGTGAACCAATTAGATAGAAGATACGAGGTAATACTCTTGAAGGGAAAGACAATACATAATATGGTGGAAGTCAGCACAACATGCCCAAGGCAAAAGAGGACACTGACAGGAACGCAAGAATAAAGAACAACTAAGGTTAACTACTATAGCTTAGACAATCCTGCAGTAACAGTATTAACAAACAATAACTTACAAATGGACAAATAGGTAGAGAGATACTCCAAGAGGTGTGGGTGGATGTAAAGGAACACACCCACCAGCAATAGAGATTTGGTGGTAGATATTACTACATACATGACTGTAGGTGTGGCTCAGATAGAGCACACAAGGGTAGAGTCAAGGAAGCCTCTTAGACATAACTAAACACTTCATAGGATGAAGTTCCTAAGCTAGAAGACAAAGGACCACAGATTCAGAGGACATCTAGGTCAACTGGCACAACACAGTACATAAAGACAATGTTCTGCATCCTACTTTGGTGAGTAGTGTCTAGGGTCTTAAAAGTTTGTGAGTAGCCATCTAAGATACAACGATTGGTCTCTTCCCACCAGGAGCAAAGGAGAGTAAAGAAAACCAAAGGCTCATGGGAGCAACTAGTCAAAAGGGCCAATGGACCAAATGAACCACAGCCTACACAACCCCAAGATCAGAAGTACTAGATGGTGCCCAGCTACCACTAGCAATTACTCTGACTGGGATCACAGGGAGAGGATCCTGGACAGAATGGGAGAAAATTGTAGAACAAAAAATCAAATTCACAGAAAAGACCAGACTCACTGGTCTGACAGAGACTGGAGGAACCCGCAAGACACCCTTCTGACCTAAAACTGAAGCCATTCCCAGAGACTACCTCCCAGCCAAACAACAGACAAGCACGTAAGATAAACAATATCACCCAAGTGGAATATGCTCCTTAGAATAATCAAATATATGAAGTCAAAAGGGCATTATTTGCCCCCAAAGCAAAGATGAGAAAGGGGGTGAGGAGTAGAAAATCAGGACAAAAGAAAATGGGGAATCCAGGGTGGAAATGGGGAGAGTACTGACACATTGTAGGGAATGAAATCAAGGTTATGAAACACCTATGAACAAACTATCAAATGGGAAACTAATCTGCTATGTAAACTTTCATTTAATGCACAATAAAAAAAGGAAGAAAAAAAGTAATTAGGAAACGAAAATGCTACAACTTTTTATAGTGTAATCATTATGTTGGATTTTCCTTTTTCAGAATATTCACATATTAATATTAAAGGATTTGATTACATTGTCAAGAATCCTTTGAGGTCAGTATTTTCTTCTTATAATTCCCCACTCAGTAATACCCAGAATTTCCAGGTGCCTGGGGGGCCTACAAGGAGCCCTGGTCGCACAGTGATTAAAGCTCAACAGCTAACCAAAAGGTCGGCAGTTTGAACCCACCAGCCGCTCCACGGGACAAAGATGTGGCAGTCGGCTTCCATAAAGATTTGCAGCCTTGGAAACCCTATGGGGCAGTTCTACACTGTCCTATAGGGTTGCTGTGAGTTGGAATCAACTCGATGACAGTCGGTTTGGGTTTTGGGTGAGGGCCTACAATTAAAAGTACCAAACTGATTTTTTTTTTTCTTTTTTGCTATAGTCATCCATTTGAAGCTGAGGCTGACCTCTTGTCATGAAACTCATATTGGTTAACAACATAAATTCTAAATGAATAATATCTATATCAATTCACTTTCATAACATGTTATAACCTCAGTCATACTACTAAGCCCTATTAAAGCTAATTACTTCAATATTTTCCTTAGTCAATTCATTAAAAAAAATTAGTATGCAATTTTCCATTAAAAAGACAGTAAGTCCTAGATTTATGAGACTATGACAAGCTTTAGAAGGAAAAAGACTGAGAAGAAGAACTCCCAAGAAACAAATACGGCAGGTTTCATTCCTCTGATAATCTAGTACTACAAAATAAAATCCATCTGCCTTCTAAGATTTCAGCACAATAAAAAATAAAAATTTTAAATATTTACATATCTAGTATAAAATACAGTAAGTAATACAATTCTGAAATTCTTCTAAACATGGAAATTTTATTCCTTGATGTTTTATAACTCATTGATTTTACTTCCTAAAAATGTTTCATTTCAGGCAGACACATCTTTTTTTTTATTGTTGTAATTAAATAAAGTTTACATTTCAAGTTAGTCTCCCATAAAAAAATTTTTTTTTACATACATTGTTATGAGACCCCAACAGCTCACCCCATTCTGCGACAGCACACTCCTCCCCTCCACCCCTGACTCTCCACGAACATTCAACCAGCTCCTAACTCTCTCTGCCTTCCCATCTCACCTCTGGACAGAAGCTGCCCCTTTGGTCTCTTGTATCTACTTGATGAAGAGGCACATTCTTCACAAGTATCACTTTATGTCCCACAGTCCAGTCCAATCCCTGTCTGAAGAGTTGGCCTTGGAAATTATTTTAGTTCTGGGCTGATAGAGAGTCCCGGGGCCAGGCTTTCCAGGGCACCTCCAGCCTCAGTCAGAACATTAAGTCTGGTCTTCTTACTAGAATTTGAGTTCTGCATCCCATCCTTCTACTGCTCCATCAGGGACCCTCTGTTGTGTTTCCTGTCAGGATGTTCATTGGTGGTAGCCAGGCACCATCTAGTTCTGATCTCAAGCTGATGAAGTCTCTGGTTTATGTGGCCCATTCTGTCTCTTGGGCTAATACTTTCCTTGCGTCTTTGGTGTTCTTCGTTCTTCTTTACTCCAGGTGGTTGGGACCAACTGATGCATCTTAGATGGCCACTTGCAAGCTTTTAAGACCTCAGACAACACTCACCAAAGTAGGATGCAGAACATTTTCTTAATAAGCTTTGTTATGCCAATTGACCTAGATGGCCCCTAAAAGCATGGTCCCCAGAACCGCCATCCCTGCTACTCTGTCTCTCAAAGTATTTGATTGTTTTCAGGAAACTTCTTAGCTTTGGTTTAGTCCAGTTGTGCTGGCTTCCCCTGTAGTGTGTGCTGTCCTTCCCTTCACCTAAAATGATTCTTATCTACTATCTAGTTAGTGAATAACCCTCATCCTCCCTCCCCAGCCCCGTAACCATCAAAGAATGTTTTCTTCTGTTTAAACCTTTTCTTGAGTTCTTATAATAGTGGTCTTATACAGTATTTGTTCTTCTGTGACTGACTAAATTCACTCAGTATCGTAAGTTCCAGCTTCCACCATGTTATACGATCTTTCACAGCTTCATTGTTGTTATCGTTGCATAATATTCCACTGTGTGGATATGCCATAATTTGTTTATCCATTCATCCGTTGATGGGCACCTAGGTTGCTTCCACCTTTTTGCTATCGTGAACAGTGCTGCAATGAACATGGGTGTGCATATATCTATTCCTGTGACGGCTCTTGTTTCTCTAGGATATATTCCAAGGAGCGGGATAACCGGATGGAATGGTACTTCTATTTCTAGCTTTTTAAGGAAGCGCCAAATAGATTTCCGAAGTGGTTGTACCATTTTACATTCCCACCAACAGTGTATAAGTGTTCCAGTCTCTCCACAGCCTCTCCAGCATTTACTATTTTGTGTTTTTTGGATTAAGGCTAGCCTTGTTGGGGTGAGATGATATCTCATTGTAGTTTTGATCTGCATTTCTCTAATGGTTAAAGATCGTGAGCATTTCCTCATATGTCTGTTAGCTGCCTGAATAGCTTCTTTGGTGAAGTGCCCGTTCATATCCTTTGCCCATTTTTAATGGGGTTGTCTTTTTGTTGTTGAGGTTTTGCAGTATCTTGTAGATTTTAGAGATTAAATGCTGATCAGATTTGTTATAGCCAAAAATTTTTTCCCAGTCGGTAGGCTGTCTTTTTACTCTTTTGGTGAAGTCTTTTGATGAGCAGAAGTGTTTGATTTTTAGGAGCTCCCATGTATCCAGTCTCTCTTCTGATGCTTGTGCATTGTTACTTATGGTCTGTATTGTGTTTATGCCATGTATTAGGGATCCTAGCATTGTCCCTGTTTTTTCTTCCATGATGTTTATCATTTTCAATTTTATATTTAAGTCTTTGATCCATTTTGAGTTAGTTTTTGTACATGGTGTGAGGTATGGGTCTT
>NW_004444141.1:67364-99818 GCF_000243295.1 Trichechus manatus latirostris
TGTTAACTCTTTCAGTTGTTTTTCTATTCTCTATTTCATTTAATTCTGCTCTAATTCTTATTATTTCCTTCCTTCTGGCACCTGTGGGCTTCTTTTAGGCAGCCACATCTTGATAACACTAAGCAGTAACACTAGTACAGAAATCAGTTATTTCTAAATAATGTGTCAGGAAATTCACAGATATCAATGCTTTTATTTTAATTTATACAAATTATGTGAGAAAATTTGCTTCTAAATCTTGAGGGAAGTAAGTCAGTCTCTTACCATATCTTCAGGAAATAACTTCCCTTTTTGATTTTTAATCTTTTGCATTAGGTCCCCTCCATCACAATATTCCATCACAATATACAGATGTCCATCAGCTAAAACAAATGTAAGATGTGTTAGAAAAGCCACAGTGGTCATAAATTAAATTCAGAAATGCATGTTTTTTGGAGGGATTCATATTTACCTTCAAATGATTTTCTAAAGGCAACGATATTGGGATGTTTCATTTTGGCTAACAGAATAGCCTCCTTCCTAGAATTCTGTGTATCAGAGAAAGACTAAAAAGAGATTTTAAATAGGTATAACTTTAGAACTGCATTTTACAAGAGATGGATTTACAATAATATACTTTGTTTGTATGCTCCTTCATTGCTGGACGCAGTTTTGTAGCACTGCCCTCAGGCTCAGCTTAAGTTTGTCAAACTCAGAGAGAAAACGTGGTGATTTTTCAACTATGGTTATATTTTGTAGGCTTGAACTGACCCCTTGTATCCTTACAAGTACAGAACTGTACTTGAAAGTTTTAACATCAGCCTAAGCAGAATGTGGCTTGGACAGCCAGCATGCAATCAAAAGTAGCTTAACCTTTAAAAAACAAAAACTAAGGATTTAATATTTTGACTGTTTGTATTACTGTATCAATCCACTGGCCCAGATAAAAAAAAAAAAAGGAATATAGTAGTGTATTATTGCATCCGGGATGGACAAAGACAATTCATTCAACAGTTCAAAAGCAAGTTTCCAAAACTGTTTATCCCCTAACTTACTCTACTGGGGATGAAATCCTGAGTGATTTATCTTACAACCAAGGTGTCATACCAGCACCCACTGGGAACATGTTAAAATGCAAATCTGCAAGTCTATGATTTACTATATCAGCAACTCTGGGGTGGGCCCAGCCATCGCATTTTAGCCATCTCTCCAGGTGATTCTGATACCTGCTCCAGTTTGACAACCACTTCAGGAAGTCAAGAATACTGTGGAGAAAAATGCTTTGCATACTGAGAACATACTGACTTTAATCAACTGCTGTGATCTTTCCAATGCAGATAGCAAGGGCTTTCTTCCAAGGTGCCTGTGGGTGGATTCGAACCACCAACCTTTTGGTTAGCAGCCGAGCACTTAAACATTTGCACCACCCAGGGACTCCTAACAACTATGATACACAGTGATAAGTCAGCACCTTACTCATCTTACAGGGAAATAAAACCTATAAACTGATGCCACAGTATAGATTCCCTGATAATAGAAGTTAACATTTTAGGTCTTTGTTCTTCATTGTATTTTCCATGTTCCTTTTTTCACTAATATTGCACCTGAGTTGCTTTTTGCGAAGGTTTCAGATACCCTTGGGTATAAGAACTGTAAATTATTACAAATTATTCTCATTGCCATAAAATAAGGAGAATCACCATCTAAACGTTGACTATTTTTCTTCTTTTTTGCTAATAACACTACCCTAATAGCCACATAAAATATATCAAGACCTTGTAAAGCTAATGAATAAGCCAATTACATCTTTTGTATGTAGGAGAAATTCCATGTTAAATCCAGAGGACGTATTCTCCTATATAAGTTGCATGTACACTTTCAACACAATCTAATTTCTTTAGCAGTGACCTTGGGAAGCCTTATTTCCTTCATGGCCAGCACCCGATTACTGCTTTCCTGCTGAACCAAAAGAGCTCTGCCAAAGGAGCCCTCGCCGATCACTTGCAGGACTGTGTAGTCATCCATGCTGGGGCACCACACAACCAGGCTCCACTCATGGAATCACCTCGGCTCTCCCAAACTATTAAAATACAGAAACATTGGAGAATTGAATTTATTTTCAAAGGCAAAATTAATTCAAAGTCACTCTTGTAATCCTTATAAGACAATGGCAACTTATTTGTTTATTCATTCAACAGGTAAACCAAAAAAACTGAACTCGCTGTCATTGAGTCAATTCCAACTCAGCAACCCTGTAGACAGAGTAGAACTGTCCCATACAGTTTCCAAGGCTGTAAATCTTTAGGGAAGCAGACTGCCACATCTTTCTCCCTCAGAGTGGCTGGTGGGTTCAAACCACTGACCTTTTGGTTAGCAGCCGAGCGCTTTAACCACTGCACCACCAGGACTCCTTTAACAGATAGACAGTGAGCGCCAACTCTGTGCCAGCTGTTATAATCCTGAACAAATCTCTCATGGTCCCTGTCACCACAGTCACCCCAATTCAGATGGGACCACAGACCTCAACAAATGGAGGATGGTGAGTTTTACAAAAGTGCTAGGATGGCATGTAGCAGGAATATTTGGGGAAGTTAGGAAAATGATGTTTAAGCTGAAGCCTCAAGGATGAATGGAAGTTGGCTAGGCAAACAGGAGGGGAAAGAATGATCAAGGCAGAGGGAATCGTTATCTTTGACGGCAAAAGAGACTATGATCATAGAATATTACTCAGCCATAAAGAGAAATGAAGTCCTGATACATGCTACAACATGGATGAACCTTGCAGAAATTATGCTGAGTGGAGTAAGTCAATTACAAAAGAGTAAATATTGTGTGATCCCACTTACATGAAATATCTAGAATAGGCAAACGTGTAGAGCTGAAGTTTATTAGTCATTACCAAGGCAGGGAATCCCTGGATGCTGCAAAAAGTTAACATGCTCGGCTGCTAACTGAAAGGTTGGTGGGTGGTTCAAGTCCACCCAGAGACACCTCAGAAGAAAGGCTTGGTGATTTGCTTCTGAAAAATCAGCTATTGAAAACCCTATGGAGCACAGTACTACTCTGACATATATGGGGTCACCACTGGTACCAGTGTCAGGTGGCAGGGGAAAAGGGAGTCACTGTTTAGGAAGTATCGAGTATCACTTAATGGTGATGGAAATTTGGCAACAGATACTGGTAATGGTTGCACAACATGATTAATGTAACTGATGTCACTGAAAAATATAAAAAATGTTGAGTTGGTAAATGCTGTGTTATATATATTTTTACCTCAACCAATCAATAAATAAGATTGTGTCCAGTTCAAGAAACTGAAAGAAGAAAACAGGTCGGTAATGTTCCTGGATTTACTCTTCAGGGTAATTAATGGGATGTCTCTGAAGGGCTTTAACCAAGAGAGCAATATAATCATATTTGCATATATTAGAAAAACCACTCATTTTACAGTAGAGTGACTGGACCAGATGTGGGAGAGTGCAGAAGGGCCAGAGTGGAGGCACGAGCCAGTCAGGAGGTACCAACAATAGAAAAGGCAGGAAAATGAAGATGGAATGGAATTGGGTGGTGGCCATGGGGATGAAGAAAATTGGAAAGTATGTAGAAAGAATTGACAGGATTTTTGGTGGCAGGTTTATGAGGGACAAGTAGGGAGAAGGCAAGGTTGACTCCCAGGTTTCTGGTATAAACTGAGTGAATGGTGACAGCATTCCCTGAGAGAGCATGGAAAGGTACAATAGTTGCATGTGTGGTTTTTTTTTTTTAAGTGCATGGAAGTGTCGTGGGACTGGGACAAGGTATGGGAGAGGAGACATGTTCCTTTTTATTCAGTTGGAGGTGCCTGGGACTCAGAAGAGATGTTAAACAGGCAACTGGAGTCTTTGAACTTGTCTCACCATCTATTATTTCCAGGATGAAGGGGCTAGTTAGATTGTTTAATACATAAGAGAGAATGAGCATAAAGTTCCTAACACTGTGCCTGGCACAGACGAGGCCTTGAATAAATCACAGTTGGTATTATTATTAAAAGCTTAGAAAGATGGTGCAATTATTTTTCATTACAGGGAAGAACATTGGGATGAAATTTCTTGATTTTCAGAAAGCTTATTTGCAGTGTTTTATTTACAGGAAAAAAAAAATTACACCATAAAGAGTTGTGAAGCGCAGAAAGCATGGCAGGTAAAGCAAAAATCCCAAACCAAAACCTGTGATATAAAGGCCGTAAAGTTTTCCCAGGCTTTAAAACTTCCTATCTGTATTCATGCTTATCATAGAATTACCAGGAAGCCCTAGAAATAACTTCCCCATATAACCAAATCCAATTCAATGTCCTCAAAAAGAGTTCAGCTTTCAGTGTTTTTAAGCACCTGAAAGGAAAAAAGTCCCTTCCTTTTATTCTAATTGACCCCTGGTATTACACGATTTATAGACTCGGAGGCCAAATTTTCCCGTATTTCTATTCTTTTCCTTAGGGTCTTTGTTCTTTGTAATGGACGGTAACTACTGATAAGTAAGAACCACCACAGACTTTTCTTAGCTGATAATTTTGGTCCTTTCTGCCCACATGTGTCACTGTTACTCAATATTACACCCATAAGATCATAAAGACCTGTATACATCCTTAATGTGGCATTAGCGTACAAGTCCCTTCGTCTGCCTTGACTTCTCAATTACTGGCAAATTCCCACAAGTGGGTTCACTCGCGAGATAAAAGCTAAGCGGTGCCCACACCAAGCGGGAAACAAGTTACCGGTTCACACTCGACCAAATCATTACTCCCAGAAATGCTGCGGGGTCAGCCAGGCAGCGGGACCTCAGAGAGAGGCCTGGCGCCCAACCCGGCTGCCCACCACAGGGCTGCTTTGGGTTGCATACGAGCGGGCGCCGCCAGCGTTCCGACCGCGGGGCGGTGGTGCCCGAGCGCCCAGAGCGCGTCTCCGACTCGCCCTCACCCCGCGTCGGCGCCGCGCCGCTCCCCCAGGCTCCATGCGACCACCTGCGCCGCTAGTCGGCCCAAGCCCCTCGCGTCCTGGGCGGGGACCGCTCACCTGCTTCCGGTGTGACCTGACCTGCGTTGGCTTCTCAGTCGCCGAGATTTAAGCGTTTCCGCAGGGCCTGCCCTGGTGGGTCATCCCTCCGGTTACTGGCAAGGAACCCGCCCAGGTCTGGCGGGCGGCGCTGTTTTTGCAGTAGCCAGGCCTTCAAAGGGCGGTGCTGTAGAACAAAGCCAATAATATTGAGGGAAAGTGGCCCACAGTAACGAGAGTCTGGTCTCCAGTTTAAGCTAACAGCTTATGTAGATGACATTTCATGGGCACAGCACTCATACTAGCTGTGGGACCTCGGGCAAGTGTGGCAGGCAGAATAATGCTCCCCTCCCCTAATAGAATAAAGTCCCTGGGTGGCGTAAACAGTTTGGCTGGACTGCCAACCCAACGGTTGGCTGTTCCAACCCATCCAGTGGCACCAAGGCCTGGCAATCTGGTTCTGTAAAGATTACAGCCAAGAAAACCCTATGGAGCAGTTCAACACTGTAACACATGGAGTCGTCATGGGTGGGAGTCAGCTCCACAGCAACGGTTTTTTTGTTTTTTAGGGCTTGTTGAGAAGTCCTTGGGTGGCTCAAACTGTTAAGTACCAGGCTATTCACTAAAGTGTTAGTGGTTCAAATCCGCCCACAGGCACCTGAAAGAAAAGCATGGCAATCTACTTCTGAAAAATCACAGCCACTGAAAACTCTATGGAGTGCAGTTCTACTCTGACATTCATGAGTTGGAATCGACTGGACAGCAACTGGTTTTGTTTTTATTTATTTTTGTTGTTGTTTCCCTTAGTAGAATGGAGAAAGAGGCAAGAAGTAAGTCAAGTAAAATAAAACAAACAAACAAAATCAAATCCACTGCCATCAAGTGGATTCCAACTCATAAGGACCCTATAGGACAGAATAGGACTGCCCCATAGGGTTTCCAAGGCTGTAAATCTTTACAGAAGCAGACTGCCACATCTTTCTCCTGCAGAGGGGCTGGTGGGTTCCAACTGCCAACATTTTGGTTAGCAGCCGAGCACTTTAACCACTGTGCCACCAGGGCTCCTTCAGGTAAAAGAGGAAGTTAAAAAAAATTGTAGAGAAAGTTAATTCTCTTGCTAATAATCTTGTGTTTGCAGGAGGATATAGAAATTCATATTTATTCTCATTGTATATTAATTACTAGAGGTTAATATATTTAAAGAATATATAAAATGTGAACTTACAAATAATTCCTAAGTATTCAAGAAAAATGCTCAAATGTTCATAATAGCAGTATTCATATTAACCAAAAAACTGGAAATAACCCCCAAAAGTCTGTCAAGTGGTGAGTATAAAAACATTGTGTGCTATACCCACACAATAGAAACTAAGCAATAACAAGGAAAGAACTACTGATAAACACAACCATATAGATGAATCTCAAAGATTTCATACTATATCAAAGAAGCTGGACACACTGATTGCCTCAATAAACAACTGTCTCCTTTGCTGTGAGATCAGAAGAACTGTATGGTGCCTGGCTACCATCACTGAACGTTTTGATCAAAGATGCTATAGAAGAATCCTGACCAAAAGGGGGAAAATGTAGAACAGAATTTAAAATTCCCATGGAATTCAGACTTTCTGGAGCCACTGGGGCCATATGAGCCCCCAAAACTATTGCCCTGAGATAATCTTTAAACTTTAAACCTTAAACTGAAACTATCCCCTATAGTTTTCTTTGAACCAAAAAAATAGCTTATCGTAATTAGTAAATTATGTCTGCTTTGAGCATTGTGCTCTTTTAAAGAATTATCTATGTGAGATGAAATTATAAATGGCAACTTGAAAGGTTGGATAGGAAGCTTAGTGGGCAGTGAGTTTAAGATAATGGTGGTAGAATAATGTGGAAAAGGATAACAAGAATGGTAGCACAACTTGAAGAATGTAACCAATGTCACTGAATTGTACTTACGGAAACTGCTGAAATGGTGTATCTTCAGCTGTGAATACTTTCACCAAGTTTTTTTTAAAAAGAAGCTGGACACAAAAGAATATGTGATTGTTAATGTTGTGTGTCACCATGGCTGGGCCATGATTCTCAGTGGTTTGGCAGTTATGTAGTTTGGCAGTCATGTGATCACTTCCATGATGAGATTTGATATAATATGATCACCTCCATGATGGGATCAGCTGTGAGTAGCCAGTCAGTTGAAAGAGAGTTTCCTTGGGGGTGTGGCCTGCATCAAATATAAGTTGACTTTCTGGCAAGACTCTTAGGCTTTTGCTCGCTCTGGATCCTGCAGCTGGCTCCTATTCGTCTGACCTCCAGTTCTTGGGACTTGAGCTAGCAGCTTACCAGCAATCTTGCCTGCCGATCTTGGGATTCGTTGGTCTTCACAGCCTGTGAGCCAGAGCCCGGCTGTCTGACTTGCAGATCATGGGTTCACCAGCCTCTGCAGCTACATGAATCAGGAGAAGCCTCCAGCCCGACCCGCGTTCCAGCCTCTACAACTGCGTGAGCCATTTCCTTAATATAAATCTCTGTATATATATATATTTATATGCTTTACTGGTTTTTGCTTCCTTAGAGAACCTAGCCTAAGACAGTTTACATACTTTATGATTGCACTTACATGAAATTCTAGAAAAGGTAAGACTATAGTGACAAAACATATCAGTGGTTACCTGGAGTCATGGGTCAGGGGAAGGGGTTGACTGCAAAGGGACAAAAAGGAACATTTTGGAGTAATGGAAATGTTCTGTATCTTGATTGTGATTACTTGGCGATTCTCATCAAAGTGGGTGAATTTTACTATATGTAAATTATACTTAAAGAAGAAAAAAAGGTACACCTTTACCTTTAAAAAAGTAAGGGTAGCTACTAAAAGAATAAAAATAGAGTATATAACTCCAGCCTCTGTGGGGCGGGGAATGGGATGGAACTTTTTACTCCAAGGAGTTAGCCACATAGAATTAGATGCTTGATGAGCCTCAAACTGTTCCAGCCCGCAGCTGTTTGAGTCTTCCCAGGCCAGGTACCAGACATGTGAGTGAGTGAGCCTTCAGATGATGCCAGCACCCAGCCTTCTTGCTGCTCCAGTTTATGCCAAACAGAGACCCTCAGGGCTGACTTATTTTTTTCTTTTTCATCTGTGTTTCAGGAGCAGCATGAAAACTTCCCCTATACCATCCCTCATATCTTGCCTTTATGTGGCTTCTAGTAAAAGATGAATTTTTTGGTGATGCCATGTTTTTTCACTAATGGAACGGACGCTGAATCATTGTTGGTAGTTTTTTATTATTTGAAAAAATGGGGTGCCAATTGCAAGTGGGCCATATCAGTCCTATGCTCCACGAAGTACATCACAAATGCTGTACATATTGGTCCCATGGCCCAGGAAGTACATCACAAACTGTTTTCATGGAGGCAAGCACTTTATAAAAGATGTCATCAGGGAGGTGACTAATGCAAGCGTGCCACATTGGTCCCATGTTCCATGAAGCACATCACAGACGTGGTACATATCGTACCATGGCCCAGGAAGTGCATCACAAACTATTTTCACCCCAAAAATAACTCATTTACTTGAATATTTCTGAATGCCAGTAACCAGACTGTCTTAGTTATCTAGTGCTGTTGTAACAGAAATACCACAAGTGGATGGCTTTAACAAACAGATTTATTCTCTCCAGTTTAGGAAGCTAAACATCCAAATTCAGGGCGCCAGCTCCAGGGGAAGGCTTTCTGTCTGTGTTGGTTCTGGGGGAAGGTCCTTGTCATCAATCTTCCCCTGGTCTAGGAGTTTCCAAGCACAGGGACCCCGGGTCCAAAGGATGGGCTGTAATCCTGGCACTACTTTCTTTGTAGTATGATGTCCCTCTGTCTCTCTGATTGCTTCTCTCTTTTATATCTCAAAAGAGATTTACTCGAGATACAACCTAATCTTGTATATTGAGTTTTGCCTCACTAACATAACTGCCTCATTAACATTGTAGAGGTAGGATTTACAACACATAGGAAAATCACGTCAGATGACAGAAGAGTGGACAATTCACAATACTGGAAATCATGGCCTAGCCAAGTTGACACACATTTTGTGGGGACACAATTCAATCCATAACACAAACCTTCCAAATAACACAAAGGAAATAGTACAAATGATTGCAAGCCTTATCTCACTGTACAGAAGCCAAGACAAAAAAGTTTCACACAATCACTCCTCCAGGAAGCATCCCCTCATATGAAAGGCTCTCAACACTCACATGTGGCACAGACCAACTTCCTTGTTTTTTAGGGAGTTGCATCAGTATCTGTCATGACACTAGAATGTACTAAAGTGGCTTAACTGCTTGCCAATAAACCTCCAGGGGTGGAAAACGTAGCTAGAATATATATTTGCCATTTCCCGTTAAGGGGCTAAGACCTAACTCACCCGATATGTGTGATGGTTAAGGTTGTATGTCAACTTGGCTGGGCTATGATTCTCAGTGGTTTGGCAGTCGTATGATGTTGTAATCACTTCCATGATGATATCTGCTGTGAGTAGCCAGTTGAAAGGGAGTTTCCTTGGGCTTATTACATGCATCAAATATAAGTGGACATTCTGGCAAGGCTCATGGGCTTTTTGCTCACACTGGATCCTGCAGCTGGCTCCTGTTCATCTGACCTCCGGTTCTTGGGACTTGAGCTAGCAACGGTCTTGTCTGCTGATCTTGGGATTCATCAATCTTCATAGCCTGTGAGAAAGAGCCCTGCTCGCTGACCTGCCCATCTCGGGTTCACCAGCCCCTGCACTTATGTGAATCAGGAGAAGCCTCTATCCTGACCCACGGGCTTGGGACATTCCAGCTTCTACAACCATGTGGGCCATTTCCTTGATATAAATCTCTCTATATAGTTATACGCTTTACTGGTTTTGCTTCTCTAGAGAACCCAGCCTAAGACAATATGTAAGGGGGAGATAATGAAATTAAGACAATCTTTTTTCTCTATCAACAAGGGCTAGAATTTGAAATTATCTCATGAAAATTAATTTTGAGATTCAGAGGTCAATCGATATCTTATCAGTTTAATACTTTGAAAATATTTGTTATATATCCATGTTGTCTTACCATGACAGAAACCTGGCTCTCCCCTCAGTTCCTAACTGCTCCTTCTACATGTCAACTTCATCTGCTGCAAAGCTGAGAGTGATGTTAGCAATTGCATCCCATGTTATTATCACTTAAACGACTATTACTTTTCCACCTCAAAAGGCCATTACTTTTGAGGATCATAGTATCTGTTATGGGTTGAATTGTGACCCCCTTCCCCCACCCCCCCAAAAAAGTTGAAGTCCTAATCCCAAGAATTTGTGAATGTGACCTTATTTGGGAAAAAGAGTTTTGAAGATGTAATTAGTCAACATGAGATCATACTGGAGTAGGGTGGGCTCTAATCTGACTGGTGTCATTATAAGAAGAGATGCAGACAAATACAGACACAGAGAGAAGACAGCCATGTGAAGACGGAAGCTGGGATTGGAGTGATGCTGCCACAAGCCAAGGAACACTTGGGGCTACCAGAATCTGGGAGAAAAGAAATGATCTTCTGTAGAGCCTTCAGAGATAGCATGGCCCTGCTGATGCCCTGAATTCTAGCTTCCAGAACTGTGAGACAGCATATTTCTGTTGTTTTAAGCCACAATTTGTGACAATTTGTTACAACAGCTCTAGGAAACTAATACAGCATCCAACTAGATGAGTGGTTCTCAAGCAGGGGCAGTTTTGCCTGCCCCCCACCCTAGGACATTTTTAATGTCTGGAAACATTTTTTGTTGTCAAAACTGAGGGTAGAGGGTACTGCTGGAATCTAGTGGGTAGAGGCCAGGGATACTGCTAAGCATCCTACACTGCACAGGTCAACTCCTTCACCTACTGTGATGGTTAAGAATCTGTGTCAACTTGGCTGGGCCGTGATTCTCAGTGTTTATATGTGATCACTCCCATGACTGAGTAGGCTGTAAGTAGCCAATCAGTTGAACGGGAGTTTCCTTGTGGGTGTGGCCTGCATCTGAATATAAGCAGACGTTCTGGCTTTTTGCTTACTCTGGATCCTGCAGCTGCCTCCTGTTCGTCTGACTTCTGGTTTTTGGAACTTGGGCTATCAGCTTATCTGTCCATCTTGGAATTCGTCGATCTTCACAGGCTGTGAGCAGAGCCTTGCTTTCTGACTTGCCAATCTTGGGTTCACCAGTCCCTGCGGCTATGTGAATCAGGAGAAGCCGCTATCCTAATCCACGGACTTGGGATGTTCCAGCCTCTATAGTCGCGTGAGCTGTTTCTTTGACATAAATGTCTCTCTGTATATATTTATACACTTTACTGGTCTTGCTTGTCTAGAGATCCCAGCCTAAGACATTTGGTACAGTGAGTGGTTCTAGAGAAACAAAATTGTAAGGATGAGTTTTCTAAATTGGTTCTCAAGTCTAGTTAGTTTTAAAGTTGTTGATGACTCTGCTTCCAGCAGTAAAGAGGGCACTGCTAATCCATGGTGTGAGGTGGTGATACAAATATGCAAAATATCACCACCAGTAGATCAGGTATTGGTGAAAGGCGAGGCTTGGTGTGAACATATGTGTGATATCTTTCTACAGTTTTGTCAGAATGAGAAGTATAAGGAAGTTTGTTGCTTGGTCCTACTTTAGCTAGACAAACTGGCTTCAGAGTCAAAGCTCAAGTGCTGCATAAATGACCTCACAGCTTCCATTTGTGCTTTGAAAGAAAGCCTTATTTCTTGTAGTAACAGAGCTGAAATTGCCAGAAACAAAACCCGGCGTCTTATTGTAAGAGTGGCGGAGTTACAACGCCAGTTCAATTGCCAACCTCGAAAGGTGTCTGAAGTTAAAGTAAGGGCACCATTGATTGGGAAGAAATGGGATCCTGAAACTTGGGGTGGGGACATATGGGCAGATAATCACGAAGCTGGGGACACTGAGCCCCTAAATTCCATTGAATCACTCCTGCCAGCAGAACCACTCCCATCTGAAGAGATTACTTCATGTTTGTCTATTAAACCAACCTGCCCAGAAAAACCATTAGCCCCTTCACTCCCATCTAATTAGATTAGCCCTAGCCCAGCTGCCTCTAAAGAGCCCTTGCCTGAGTCATTGCCTGGGGTATCGCCTGAGGCAGATGCTTTACAAGACAACGCTAAATGTTCTCAAAACAATTCCACACTATGGATTCTGGCTTCTAGACCTATAACTAGACTTAAGTCCCAGTGAGCCCCAAAAGGTGAAGTACAAAGTGTGACCCAGGAGGAGGTACGCTACACTCCAAAAGACTTTTCTAATAGGTACAAACAGAAACCTGGGGAATATGTGTGGGAATGGCTATTAAGGGTGTGGGATAATGGTGCAAGGAACATAAAGATGGATCAGTCTGAGTTTATTGATATGGGTCCACTAAGCACAGATTGTTCATTCAGTGTTTCAGCTCGAGAAGTTAGGAAAGGATCTAGTAGTTTATTTGGTTGGGTTGCTGAAGCATGGATTACGTGCTGGCCGATACGAAATTAAGTTGAAGTACCAGACCTGCCTTTGTAGACTGTAGAAGAAGGTATCCAAAGGCTTAGGGAAATTGGCATGGTAGAGTGGATTTATCAGGTTAGACCCACAGACCCACACATGGAGTGCCCAGAGGACACAGCTTTTACCACAACTGTGAGGAACAAATTTGTGAAGGGAGCTCCAGCATCCTTGAAGACTGCTGTGATTGCTATTTTATGTAAGTCATATTTGACAGTGGGAACTGCCCTAACTGAATTAATACACCTAACTACAATGGGGCTGATTGGACCCCATGGTAGTAGGGGCCAAGTGGCAGCACTCAATCAACAAAGACAAGGTGGGTGTGGTTACAGTAATGAACAGCAGAGTCAAAGCAGTAATCAGAATAATCTGACTCGTATGGACTTACATGGCATTGGCTAATTAATCATGGCATTGGCTACTTAATCATGGCATCCCTAGGAGTGAAGTAGATAGGAAATCTACTAAATATTTACTTGATCTATACAAACAGATGAATTCTAGGTCAGGTGAACAGCAATCTAACTCAAATCACCAGAATAGAAAGTCACAGTCCCTCAATCAATTCTCAGATTTGAGTGAATTTAAAGACCCACAACCCCTTGAATGAAGGGGAGGCTGGGTCCCCTTGAGAAAGGACTCCAATACACTGCCAAAAATTTTTACTGTTAATCTTTCTCCCAGCCTTCCCCAAAGGAATCTATGGCCTTTTACGAGAGTTACTGTTCATTGGGGAAAAGGAAATAATCAGACTTTTTGGGGATTACTGGATACTGGCTCTGAACTGATGCTAATTCCAGGTGACCCAAAACATCACTGTAGCCCACCAGTTAGAGTGGGGGCATATGGAGGTCAGGTTATTAATGGAGTCTTGGCTCATGTCCATCTCACAATAGGTCCAGTGGGTCCCCAAACCCATGCTGTAGGGATTTCTCCAGTTCCAGAATGCATAATTGGAATAGATATACTCAACAACTGACAGAACCCAACATTGGATCCCTAAAAAATAAAGTCAGGGCTATTATGGTAGGAAAAGCCAAGTGGAAGCCATTAGAACTGCCCCTACCTAGGAAAATAGTAAACCAAAAGCAATACCGCATTCCTGGAGGGATTGCAGATATTACTGCCACCATTAAGGACTTGAAGGATGCAGGGGTGGTGATTCCCACCACATTCAACTCGCCTATTTGGCCTGTGCAAAAAACAGATGGATCTTGGAGAAGGACAGTAGATTATTGAAAACTTGACCAGGTGGTGACTGTAATTGCAGCTGCTGTTCCAGATGTAGTTTCACTGCTAGAGCAAATTAATACATCTCCTGGTACCTGGTATGCAGCTATTGATCTGGCTAATGTCTTTTTCTCCATACCTGTTTCAAAGGACCATCAGAAGCAGTTTGCCTTCAGCTGGCAAGGCGAGCAATACACCTTCATTTGCCTACCTCAGGGCTACATCAACTCTCCAGCCCTATGTCATAATTTAGTCTGCAGGGACCTTGATCACCTCTCCCTTCCACAAGACATCACACTGATCCATTACATTGATGACATTATGCTGATTGGACCTAGTAAGGAAGAAATGTCAATGACTCTGGACTTATTGCTAAAATATTTGCATGCTAAAGGGTGGAAAATTAATCCCACAAAAATTCAGGTACCTTCCACCTCAGTGAAATTTCTAGGGGTCCAGTGGTGTGGGACATGTTGAGATATTCCTTCTAAAATGAAGGATAAGTTATTGCATATGACTCTCCACAACTAAAAAAGAAGCACAACACCAAGTGGGCCTCTTTGGATTTTGGAGGCAGCATATTCCTCGTTTAGGTGTGCTACTCTGGCCTGTTTACCAAGTGACTCAAAAAGCTGCTAGTTTTCAGTGGGGCCCAGAACAAGAGGAGGCTCTGCAACAGGTTCAGGTGGCTGTGCAAGCTGCTTCGCCATTTGGCCCATATGATCCAGCTGATCCAATGGTGCTTGAAGTGTCAGCGGCAGATAGAGATGCTGTTTGGAGTCTTTCGCAGGCCCGTATCAGTGAATCACAGTGCAGACCCTTAGGATTCTGGAGCAAAGCTCTGCCATCCTCTACAGATACCTACTCTCCTTTTGAGAAACAACTTTGGGCTTGTTACTGGGCCTTAGTAGAGACTGGACGCTTAACAATGGGACACCGAGTCACCATGCGGCCTGAGCTGCCCATTGTGAACTAGGTGTTGTCTGACCCACAGAGTCATAAAGTTGGACATGCACAGCAACACTCATCATTAAGTGGAAGTTGTATATACGAGATCAGGCCTGAGCAGGACCTGAAGGCACAAGTAAGTTGCATGAGGAAGTGACCAAATGCCCATGACCTCCACTCCTGTCACATTACCTTCCATCTCCCAGCCTGCACCTATGGCCTCATGGGGAGTTCCTTATGGTCAGTTGACTGAGGAAGAGAAAACTCGTGCCTGGTTTACAGATGGTTCGGCATGATATGCAGGCGCCACTTGAAAGTGGACAGCGGTAGCACTACAGCCCCTTTCTGGGACTCCCTGAAGGACAGTGGAGAAGGGAAATCCTCTCAATGGGCAGAACTTTGAGCATTGCATCTGGTAGTTCACTTTGCTTGGAAGGAGAAATGGCCAGATGTGCGATTATATACTGATTCATGGGCTGTGGCCAATGGTTTGGCTGGATGGTCAGGGACTTGGAAGGAACATGATTGGAAAATTGGAGACAAAGATTTATGGGGAAGAGGTATGTGGCTAGACCCCTCTGAATGGGCCAAAGAAGTGAAGATACTTGTATCTCATGTGAATGCTCACCAAAGGGTGACCTAGCAGAGGATGATTTTAACAATCAAGTGGATGAGATGACGTGTTCTGTGGAAACTAGTCATCCTCTTTCCCCAGCTACTCTTGTCATTGATCAATGGGCTCATGAACAAAGTGGCCATGGTGGCAGGGATGGAGGTTATGCATGGGCCCAGCAAAATGGACTTCCACTCACCATGGCTGACTTGGCTACGGCCATTGCTGAGTGCCCAATCTGCCAGCAGCAGAGACCAACACTGAGTTCCTGATATGGCACCATCCCTCAAGGTGATCAGCCAGCAACCTGGTGGCAAGTTGATCACATTGGACTACTTCCATCATGGAAAGGGCAGAATTTTGTCTTTACTGGACTAGACACTCTGGATATGGATTTATCTTCCATGCATGCAATGCGTCTGTCAAAACTACCATCCATGGACTTACAGAATGCCTTATCCACCACCATGGTATCCCACACAGCATTGCCTCGGATCAAGGGACTCACTTCACAGCAAATGAAGTGCGGCAATGGGCCCACACTCATGGAATTCACTGGTCTTACCATGTACCCATCATACTGAAGGATCTGGCTTGATAGAACGATGGAATGGCCTTCTAAAGACACAATTACAGTGCCAGCTAGGTGGCAATACCTTGCAGGGTTGGGGCAGTGTTCTCTAGGAGGCTGTATATGCTCTAAACCGGCATCCAATATATGGTGCTATTTCTCCCATAGCCAGGATTCATGTGTCCAGGAATCAAGGGGTGGAAATGGGAATGGCACCACTCACTATTACCCCTAGTGACCCACTTGCAAGATTTTTGCTTCCTGTCCCCACGACCTTATGCTCTGCAGGTCTAGAGGTCTTAGTTCCAAAGAGAGGAATGCTCCCACCTGGAGACACATCACTGATTCCAATGAACTGGAAGCTGTGAATGCCACCTGGCCACTTTGGGCTCCTTATGCCTCAGGATCAACAGGCAAAGAAGGGAGTTGCCATACTGGCTGATGTGATTGATCCTGATTACCAAGAGGAAATTGGTTGATATCACATAATGGAGGTAAAGAAGAGTATGTCTGGAATGCAACAGATTCCTTAGGGTGTCTCTTAGTACTATTATGCCCTGTGATATAAAGTCAATGGAAAACTACAGCAACCCAATTCCAACATGCCTACTAATGACCCAGACCCTTCAGGAATGAAGGTTTGGGTCACCCCACCAAGCAAAGAACCACAACCAGCTGAGGTGCTTGCTGAGGGCAAAGGGAATACAGAATGGGTGCTGGAAGAAGATAGTTCTAAATACCAGTTATGGCCACGTGACCAGTTGCAGAAACAGGGACTGTAATTGTTTTGAGTATTTCTGCTTTGTATATGTGCATCAAATATTTTTGTTTCCTTCACTTATAAAATATAAGATGTAAACAGAGCTAGTGCATTTTCTATGGTACACGTGTTTGTTGTATCATGTTAGATGCAACTGTGACTTTGTGATTGTCTTTATTCGGAGATTGTGTATGGTTTGAGACGTGTACATGTGCCAAGTTGACAAGGGGTGGACTGTGATGGTAAGATTCTGTGTCACCTCGGCTGAGCCATGATTCTCAGTGTTTATATGTGATCACTCCCATGACTGAGTATGCTGTGAGTAGCCAATCAGTTGAAAGGAACTTTCCTTGTGGGTGTGGCCTGCATCCAAATATAATTAGACGTTCTGGCTTTTTCCTTACTCTGGATCCTGCTGCTGCCTCCTGTTCATCTGACCTCTGGTTCTCGAACTTGGGGTATCAGCTTATCTGCCCATCTTGGGATTCGTCGATCTTCACAGCCTATGAGCAGAGCCCTGCTTTCCAACCTGCCAATTTTGGGTTCACCAGCCCCTGCGGCTACATGAGTCAGGAGAAGCCTCTATCCTAATCCACGGACTTGGCACGTTCCAGCCTCTACAGTCACGTGAGCTGTTTCTTTGATGTAAATCTCTCTCTATATATTTATACGCTTTACTGGTTTTGCTTCTCTAGAGAACACAGCCTAAGACACCCACCCATAACAAAGTACTATACAGCCCAAAATGTCCGATAGTGCTGAGGATGAGAAAGCCTGAACTAGATTACTCTCTCCCCTCTCCTTGTAATGCTAATCGCTTTTCAATCACTCCCTCATTTCTCTTTCCAATGAACTTTGTCTCGTACTTTAACAACTGATTCCTAAGCCACAACAGGGACTTCGAGATTGCCAAGAGCTGATCCACCTCTGCTATCTTAAACTTTATGGTCTCCTCCTCTCCACGACTGATCTTCTGCTGGCTTTCTTTCTCCCTTGCTCCCTCTATACTTGTTCTCTGTTCAGACCTCTAGTTCCTCAGTGCTCCCTTTTCCCCAGTCATGACTGTGGGGTAAAGGACTTAGCTTTACCTCAGTGTTATGGATTGTGTTCCCGAAAAATGTGTTGTAATGCCTAGGCTGTATGCCTGTGGTTATAATCCCATTTGGAATGGGTTGTTGTTGTTAATGAGACACGATTAGTGTAGGGTATACCTGGGAGGCCACTATCAACTAGCCTCAGGAGGCATTATTTAGTCAATCATGCAGGACTGGCTGATAAAATCTTTCTCATGGAAGTTCAGAGAGCTTCCTGGTTGATGAGAATATCTGCTCTTGGGAGGGTAGCGCATCCCTTGGGACATGGGAACTCCAATCCTCCCAGACCTTGCCCTATGCGTCTCTTCGTTTGTATCCTTTTTGGTTGTAAAAAATTTGTAGTTGTAAGTACTGTATACTCTCTGTGAATTCTGCAAGTCGTTCCAGTGAATTATTGAACCCAGAGTAGTAGTAGGAGCCAGCAGGTCAGAAGGAAAGGGTGTCGTGTGGACTCCTGAGCTTGCTGCTGACATCCTGCAGAGTTAGTGGGAAACCAACCTCAAATTTGTGGCCAGCAGGTCAGAAGGTTGGGGTATCGTGTGGACGCCCAAGACTTGCAGCTGGCATCTATTTGACAGTCCAGTTTCCTTTTAACTTGTGAGTGCTGATCTAGCTCCAGGTGGCTGGGGTCAGAGTGCGGTGAAGGCAACTGGTGACAAGGGTGGAGAAGTGGGAATGGGAGGACTTCATCACTCTCCACATTTTGGGGACTGGATTCATGCTGATTCTTACCATGCAGAAGGTCTATTGGACTTCAAAGCTCATGTGCTGGATTGTATTCTTGGAGATATTTAGTATGGAACAAACATAGGTTAGAGACATGATAGCTGTTCTTAAGCATCTAAAAGAGGAGTCAGAACTGTGGCTGTAAATACTTGAAACAGGACCATTTAGACTTTCCCTCAGTGAAGGGAGAAAAAAAAAGCCAAAACACTCTAAGAAACTGCCCACACATAAAACAGTTTATCTCTTCAGTTACCTTTCACTGAGGTATTTCAAGCTATGAAATATGGCCAAATGAAACACGTAGCACAGAGGTGAGAGTACATGCCAGATTGAAGTTTACTTCAAAATGGCATATTTTGGGTCATTCATGTAAAATATAAAAAAAAATAAAGAACATAAGTTATTGCTTTTATTAAAATGAAAAAAATTAGGTAAATTTTTATGTAAGTAGATTGATTTTTTAAAAGGAAATACACTATTAAGCATAGTTATTTGAGTGTCAAAAACCTCAAGTTAAATCTTACTACAATGTATTTCAAAGGCAAGGTTCAAATTAATTCACTGTAATTTAATTGCATTTCATAAAATATTTGTTGAAATAAATGTCATTGGAACATCATGATACATATTTTTTAATTTATTGTATACAGACTAGGTGTACTGTTAATGAACATAACTAAGGCAAAGTATGTGATCCTCGACCACATTCATACTATGTACAGTTCTAAAACTAACATTTCATAATAAAAAATCACTTTTCTCAAACTGTAGAATTGAGTTAGTAGACAATGGATGTGATGTAAGTATTACTTTAGGGCTATATAGAACAATTTTATTGGTGGTATTTATGTGTTGGAAGAAGAGAACTGTTTACTGTATCTAATTGTCCTATTTATGGGGACATGATTTAACAGTGAAGTTATAGGTCTTTATATCACGTGGAAGAACATAATAAAGAAGTATTAGTTATTTTAGAAATGTTACCTAAATTAGAATGACCTTTACTAAATAGGATATGTTCCTTCCCTAACTCGATTCTACAAGTCTATAAACTATACAAATTAAACCATGAAAGTTAAGATTTTAACATTTTAGATAGTCAAGTTAAAAAGGGAACTAAAGAAAGAAACTCAGACTAGATTTAAAGTTCTGATATCCACTAGGTTTGGTACCTTGTCTTTCTTACCACAAAATACCATGTCTTAGAAATGGAGTATTGAGTCAACTACCCTTCTTGGTGACCTTAGCTGCGATCAGAAAGAAAGAGGCTACAGATGCTAACTCACTAGCACCGATGAAAAGTGATCTGAAGAACCATAAGCAGTCCAAAGGCCACAAAGAGCACAGCAGTCTGGGTAACAAGAATTTGGTGAAAAAGCAAGCTAACTCCTACATGTCTTAATATTTTACATAATACATTACAATTATTGACTTTCATACTGATCCAGAATCATCAAGAAAAGAAAAAAAAGTCAGTTTTCTATTTACGGGCAGGGAGGCATGTCATAAACTTTAAAAACATGTCCATGCAAAGTATAAATTTTATTTATAACACTTTATTTTCTAATGATGCAGCATTATTGGAGTTGACTTACAATGTTTCTGTAATTTTAGATGCCTTAAAAAGTGAACAAGCTAACATTATGATGATACTTCTTGATACTCAAAGAAACATAGTGAACTAGCTGATAAACTTTACACTTATCTTCAAGAAAAACTCAGCTTCTGTTGAGATTGACAAAGTAGGATTGGAATTCTGATGCATCAAAGGCAACTCCTGCTATGAAGTGAAAATTAGTAAAGGAGCTCACTGCCATGAGTACTGAGAATACTCAGGTCCTTGGCCAACCTTAGACCTAAGAGAAATGCAAAGCCACAAAAAAGAAAATAAAAAAACTCCAGGAATAATAAAAACCCCATTCCTCATCACAGCTTTATTTCTCCTCTGTTGTTTCAGTCTCTGAGTACATCAGGCACAGTGCAGCATTAGGACGGCACACAAAAGCATCAGTTTCACGTCCCAACTCTGTTAACTGTTCTAATGAAGACACACAAGGATAATGGTCTTTTAACATATCTGGCAATTTAGAAGTCTTGTCTTGAAGACGTCGAGAACGTCTCACTGGTGTTAGAAACTTGAGCTCTTTAAATATCGAATTTGTATTGTCAAACTGAATCTTCTTTTTCGCACTGAAAAAGAAAACACAAAATTATTCCTAGAGTTCAAAAATACGTGTGAACACTTTTGCTTTGTACTTTTATGCTATTTATCATACTATATCTTGTATGTTACAACCATTTGATTGCTTGTCTTATAGAAAGGGAAAGGTACTGCAAGATCCTGGAAGTGAGGAACGTATTCTCGAGTTCTCTACTTGATGTGACAAATTCTACACAGTAGAAATCTAAATATCTGTAGTATAGGGTAACTGTTCAATCCAAACCTGCTGATATTAGCACTACACAATATGAGGCTAAAGTAAAATGATGTGAAAGTTTTCTTTTTCAAATAGCAGTATTTAGAGAAGAGCAAAGTAAATACAGTATTTAAAAAGTGAAATGTCCCAATCACATTCCATTTGTTTGAAAACCGTTTTATTACCAAATGGTAGTTCTAATCTGAAGCTAACTTAAAGATTTTAAAATACCACATTTATTATCCAAAAGCATAAAAATAAATCATAGCAAGTTACATTTTAAAAGTTTACCTTTGCAAGTATGGCGTAGAAGATACATTATATTTAATCAAGCAACTCTCCCTGGTTTCTTTATCAGGAGTTTTAATGTCATTGCCTGGATCTTTTGTTTTGTCCTCTTGCTCTTTCTCACAATCATGAAACATCACACTTCTATGATGTTTATTTTCCAGTTTTGGTTTTCCTGGCTCTAGATTCACACCTGCATCTTCCATGCTGACTTCTTGGACTTGTTCCTTAGTTGCATCACCCTCCTCGATATTTTCTCCTATACAAAATACATTTATAGATTAAGCTTTAGCCAATATTTTTGTTTAATCTTGAACTGAATGCCTCACAATCAATTTTTTATAATTTATTTTTTTTGTTGTTGAGAACATACACCAATTCAACAATTTCTACACGAACAATTCAGTGACACTAATTATATTTTTCAAGTTGTACAACAATTCTCACCCTCCTGTTCTGAGATTTTGTGAAATTTTAAGAACATCAGAAGACATTAAGGCTATTTATAGTTGACCAAAATTTCAAAACAAAAGGACCAAACTGCCATCTAAACATCACTTTTCCCAAGCAAACGGTGATGTCAACTAATTAACAAATATTTACTGAGTATCTCCTATGTGTCAGGGATTATAGATACAGATATAAGAAAGAAATCATCCCAGTCCTTAAGAAGCTCACATTCAATGAAGAGAAACATTTGAAAATAATTAATTATTACCAAACGAAAAATAATGTGTTGACAAGGATGTGGAGAAATTGGTACCCTTGTACACTCTTAGTAGCAATGTAAAATGGTGACCCAGCAATTCTACCCCTAGTGTATACCTAACAGATTTGAAAACAGGAACTCAAACAGATACTTGTACACCAGTGTTCACTGCAGCATTATTCACAATAGCCAAAAGGATGAATAGATAAACAAAATGTAGTAGATACATACAATGGAATATTATTCAGCCATAATGTGAAATGAAGTTCTGATACATGCCATTACATGGGTGAATCCTGAAAACATTGTTAAGTGAAATAAGCTAGACACAAAAGGACACATATACGAAATATCTAGAATAAGCAAATTCACAGAGACAGAAAATAGATTCATGGTTACACTGGACTAGAGGAAGAGAAGAATAGGGAGTTACTGCTTAACGGTTACAGAGTTTCTGTGTGGAGTAAGTTTTAGAAATAGATAAATGTGATAGTTGTACAACATTGTAATTATAATTAATACCACTGAATTGGATGTTCAAAAATAGAAATGATAAATTTTATGTTATATATATTTTACCACAAAAAGAAAAGGGAACTCTGAGAAATTTTCACAGCTAAGAGGAAACTAAGAAAATATGATGACTAAATGAAATGTGTTATCATAGATGGGATACTGGAACAGGAAAAGGACATTAGTAAAACTAGTGATATCTGAATAAAGTGGAGAGTTTAGTTAATAGTAATGTACTAATGTTGATTCCTTAGTTGTGACAAGGTGCCACAGTAATAGAAGACATTAACAATAGGGGAAACTAGGTGATGGGTATGTAAGACCTCTCTATACGACCTCTGCAATTTTTCTGTGGGCCTAAAACTATGTAAAATTTTTAAACATTATTTAGAAAGAAGAAAAAATCATCAGAGAGACAAGGAGATATAATTAGATTTGTTCATTGTAAAGGATGATCTAGAATGGAACCTAATGATCTGTGATGTAAGAAGACAGAGCTGTTGTAATAGACATGGGAAGACAGGCCCAATTAGAGAGACTCTGAAATAGAATAGCCAGAATTTAATGAACAAATGAATGTATATGTGTATCTGAATGAGCATGCATGTGGATTAGGGGCATACCTCCCAGATTTTCTTGCTTTAATGTCAGAGCAAGGTTTTTCCTTTTTCTGCTTTCCTCCTCCTCTTTTTTGGGGGAAGAGATAATAGGTAGAGGGAAGCCGTGAGAGAAAATAAAGAATTCAAAAAACCTCATTAGATTTTAAGTACTTGTGAAACATCCAAGGAAATCCATTGAGCTGAAAAGACTTCTGGATTCAATGACTTGGAAATTATTTGAGATTTTACTAAAAGATGTTTCAGTTGCATGATGGCTATACATTTTTTTAGTGAGTGGAAGTTGAAGTAGGGAGAGAGGGAATCCATTAATTCAACAAATATTCAAGTGCCTGATATATGCCAGGCACTGTATTGGTACTGGGGATAAAATGGTGAGGAAGATCAGACACTGTCCTGCCCATTGAGTTTATAGTTCAAAAGACAAGGCAGTTAAACAATGAAACGTGTCAAGTATTGCATAGGGAAAAACCAGGGTACACAAAAGAGATGCATTGAACCTAGTTAGGTGGGGGAGAGAGGTGAGTATCAGGGAAGGCTACCCTAAGAAAATGACATTTAAAATAGGTCTAAAGGATAAGCAGGAATTAGGTAAAGAGAGTAGAAGACTACTTGGAGAGACTGGGAAGCAAGAGTATGACTCCTTCCAGAATAATGGGGGGAAAAAAAAAGTACTCCAGGTTAAGAGCTGTAGTTGATTTTGACTGTAGTAACAGGAGTAGTGATGGAGAGAAGTGGATAGATTTTAAAAGATATTTAGGAAGTTAATCTGACTGGATTTTGAATGGCTGGAGAACAAGGTGGGAGGTGGGAAAGAGAGAGGGAGTAAAAAATAATTCCAAGATTTCTGGGTTGGACAACTGCATAGCACCACTCACTGAGACAGGGAACCAAAAGGAGGATGGGGTTTAGGAGAACATGATGTGTTCAATTTTGAATAGGATGGGTTTGAGGTACCTAAGAGACACTCAAGTGGTGCTTGTCTCTATTATGTGTCTTGTATTTCCCAAAGATGTTCTTATTGTTTACAAATAATTTTGCTTTTTAAATTGATTAGAATGTATACATTTCAGAAAGCCTAGAGTTTATGACCAGTTTTTTTCCCATATAAGGAGTAACGAGTATTCTACCTGATAGAAGATTCCACTAACTAGTATTATTCTATAAAGGAATAAAAAGATAGAGGGAATAATGGAGTAAGACGTAAGTGCTGGTTTTATCTTCTTCACATATCTCTACAGCCAGTAAAAATTATGAGGAAGACGGCTCTTCTTCTTTTTATAATTTATTTTATTTTTGTTGTTGAGAATATACACAGCAGAACATACACTGACTCGGCAATTTCTACGTGTACAATTCAGTGACAATGATTACATTCTTCAAGTTGTGCAACCATTCTCACCCTCTTTTTCCGAGTTGTTCCTCCTCCATTAACATAAACATACTGCCCCCTAAGTTTCTTATCTAATCTTTCAAGCTGCTGTTGTCAATTTGCTACCATATAGTTCTTAAAAGAGCACAATGCTCAAATAGACATTCTTTACTAGTTAAGCTAAATGATTGGTTTTGAGTAGATTTCAGGGGATATTTCTGGTTTAAGGTTTAAAGATTCTCAGGCAACAGTTTCAGGGGTTCATCCAGCTTCCATGGCTCCAGAAATTCTGGATTCCATGAAAATTTTCAATTCTTTCCTACATTTACCCCCTTTTGATCAGGATTCTTCTATAGAATCTCTGATCAAAATGTTCAGTAAAGGTAGCTGGGCACCTTCCAGTTCTTTTGGTCTCATGGCAAAGGAGGCAGTTGTTCATGGAGGCAATTAGCCACGCATTCCATATCCTCTTCCTATCCTCCTGACTCTCCTTGTTCCTCTGTTGCTCCAGGAAAATAGAGACCAACTGTGATACCTTGGATAACCACTTACAAGCTTTTTCTGTTGTTGCTGTTATAAAAATATCTATCACACAATTTTTGGAAGATGGCTGTTAGGAAATTCTTATTTCCACTTTTCCTCTTTAGCACTTAAGAGAGAAGATCAGGTTATGCTTAAACTTTGTCCCCCTTTTGTTTGGGGTAACTAGTCTTTGCTGGTTTTCCTCTATCTCTTTGACCATTCCTTCTCAAGCCCCTTCTTTAAATATTACTGTTAAGATCAGAGCATATGCATGTTCTCCTGGGGCATATTAACAGCCACCATAAATGGAAATATTCCCTGTTCAGCTAAACATACCGACAATACAAGCACCACCTCCTCACATGTAGATAAGCCATTAGCATATTTACCTCACTGAACAGTTTTTTTAAATATTAAATGTAACCCAAAACTTATATAACATATTTAATTTATAAATTCAGTGTAATCTTGAATTTTATTTTAATGTTTAGTACTTGACCTAGATCCCTATATTTTAAATTCATTTTGTATACCATTAAAAAAAAAAGAAAAGAATACTTGTAAATACTCTGGAAATCAATTTGGTAGCATCTGTCAAGAGCCTTAAAGAATTTAAACTGTTTGACTCCTGTTAAAATTAATCAAAATAAAATAAATAACCAGATACAAGCAAAGACAGTATATAATTGTTGTTGTTGTGTGCCACTGAGTGAATTCCGACTCATAGTGACCCTATGGGACAGAGTAGAACTGCCCATAGGGTTTCTCCTAGGCTGTAATCTTTATGCAGATCACCAGGTCTTTTCTTTTTTGGAGCCGCTGTTGGGCTCAAACTGCTGACCTTTCAGTTAGCAGCCAGGCATTTAACCACTACGCCACAAGTGCTCCTAGGTATATAATAGGTGCTCAAATATTTGCTGATTGGGTGATAAATAGTATTATAGCAGAAACAATTAAAAATAATTCTAACTAGGAAACAAATTAGGTTACATTTATATGTAGTGATTTCTTCCCACATTTAGTAATTACTATTAACAAAGCCTTGAAGACTAAGGTGTGCCTGACCCCAAGCCATGGTGTTTTCAGTCACCTCATATGCATGTGAAAGCTGGATGATGAATAACGAAGATTGAAGATGAACTGATGCCTCTGAATTATGGTGTTGGTGAAAAATATCGAATATACCATGGACTGCCAGAAGAATGAACAAACCTGTCTTGGAAGAAGTACAACTAGAATGCTCCACGAAAGCAAGGATAGCAAGGCTATGTCTCGCATACTTTGGACATGTTATCAGGAGGGACCAGGCCCTGGAGAAGGACATCATGCTTGGAAAAGTAGAGTGTCAACAAAAAAGAGGAAAATGCTCAACGAGATGGACTGACAGTGGCTGCAACAATGGGCTCAAGCATAACGATGACTGAGGATGGTGCAGGACCGGTCAGTGTTTCGTTCAGTTGTACGTGGGGTCACTAAGAGTCGGAACTGACTCGATGGCACCTAACAACAACATCAACAATGCCTAAAATTTAATGAATTTACTATGAGCCACAAATTGTAATGCCTGCTTTATATACATTCTTTCATTCAATGGTCCCAACAATCTTGAGGAAGATATTAACAATATCTCCGGTTTACAAAACAAAGGAAGGGGCTAAATCTCTTGCAAAAGGTCACAGTAATTGGTACAACCTATATCTGATTCTAAGGACTCCTGGTGGTGCAGTGGTTAAACACTTAGTTGCTAACTGAAAGGTCAGCGGTTCAAACTCACCAGCAACTCTGCGGGAGAAAGAATTACAGCCTTGGAAACCCTATAGGGCAGTTCTACTCTGTCCTGTAGCGTTGCTATGAGCCAGAATTGACTGGACAGCAATGAGTTTGGTTTTTTTGGTTTTATATCTGATTCTAGAAAATGTTTACATCTTATGTGCCTGACAGCTAATGAATCTCATATCTCAACCCTGTCTACTAATCATAGTAAAGGGAATTCTTGAATGAGCTTCTCTACAGTCAACTGCCCCATTTTTATTTTTAAGACAGGAAATTAAGGCCTAGAGAGATAAAGTAACCTTCACAGACGACAAATTTAGGTTTTGAACCAGATCTCCTAATTAAAAATTCTTCATACTACATAAACCCACTGTATCTCAAAGGTGGATCAACAGAAGTATGAGGAAAGTAGCAAACTACATATTTTAAAAGTTAAAGGACAGAAAAGAAAAAAAACTAATTCAATAAAGAATTTAATAAAATCACAATTCACTTAAAGGAAATCAAAGAAACTAACTTACCAAAATTAACTTTTTCTTGACTCTTCATTGTTAGAATATCTGCAATTGCATGTCGCATCTCTTCAATAGGCTTAATTTTTTTTTAATGAAAAAAGCAAACTCATAAGTTTTATATTTCTCACACAGTAACTAGGTTGTCCAAGTTGGAAATATCAAAATCATAGTGATTAAGACTTCATTTTTTAAAATAACACAGTGGTTCTTTAACCATGCTTCTTAGAACACTTATTTTGCCATTAAAATTATAAAATGGCTGTCTTTCCCAATTGATAGAATAAAAATGAACTTCAGGGATAGAATTTCATAAGTTTAAAAAATTTCCCCATAATTTTTCTTAAACCTGTGGTAACTATCATGCTTGCCTGATCAGGACAAAATAAAGAACAAGTAGCAAATTACCATTCTTAAAACAAAAAACCAAACCCACTGCTGTCAATTCGATTCCAACTCAGCGACCCTATAGGACAGAGTAGAACTGCCACATAGGGTTTCCAAGGCTGTAATCTTTACGGAAGTAGACTGCCACATCTTTCTCCCGCGGAGTGGCTGGTGAGGTCAAACCACAGACCTTTCAGTTAGCAGCCAAGCACTTTAACTACTGCGTCACCAGGGCTCCTTAAATTACCATTCTTAATACCTATTAAAGAGGTGATTACATTAAGTTTAATATCTCCTTTTCTCTACATTTAGGTCAATGGTCATATTTTTGTTCCAGGTGCTTTTAAATGCATCTCTGAATAGCTTAAGACTGACCAGCCCAACATATTTCATTCATTCAAAAATTTACTAAGTGTCCATTATATGCCACACATTATAAGCATTACTATGTTCCTTTAAGCTACCATTCCTGCTAATGCAACATATTCAAGATATTATACGAAAAGGTAACACTGGCTCATAGTCTTCCTTCTGAACTTTGTCCTGAACATCTGTCTCACCCATGCTACTTTCAATTTCCTTGGCTAATTTAGATTCTTGTTTTCTCATTTCTACTCTGGTGTTACATCTTTCTCTTTACACTACTGTTTTTTATGTGCAGCCTTTGCACCAGTTAGGTACCAAACTACACTGCCCTAACCTGCCTTGGTAATTTTCCCTATAGGTTCAATGTAGTAGAGATCTGACACTTCAAGGTGGGATCTTGTCAAGAGTAATTGCCCTTCAGCATAGCGTTTTATATATAATAGCTAGACACTGAGAAAATATACTTTCACTATTTGAATTTTCCTTCAGGTGTAAGGTCAAATAACATGTGGGCTTTGCTTAGACCAGAGTGAATACCTTTCTTAAGGAAAGGCTAAAATGTAGAATTTAAAAAAAAAACAAAAATAAAAAAACATTTCTATGCAAAGAATTTCCAAGAAAGAACACGTTCCTGAGAAACTTGTTCAAAAGGAAATACCTTTTAAAGGAACATTTGCCCAAAAACAAGCAAACAAAAAAATCAACCAAACAAAAACCTCAGGATATATTATTCTATACTGAAGGGTTTTTTCTACCAACAGACTAGGAAGAGGTAGAGATTATGGCAACAAACCACTATGATGGCAATAATGTTAGAAAAACGAGTTTATTGTTATCTTCTATATGTGTGCAAATACAGGGCTCAAGTATACTCCTAAAGTGAAAGGAAGTTCTCTCACAAGCCGTCAGTTGATAACATTTTAAAAGTTAATTTAACTCCATTTGCTTTATGTTCAATAAGCAGTTTTAATACTAAAAATTGAATTTCCTAGTAGAGTTCCCAACTAGAAAATGCACAGAATGACATGTTGCCCCGAAACATTTCTCAGAGTTCAGTTTTACTAAATTTACATTTCAGCTTATATTCATTTTCTAAGGTCTGACTATCCGTAGAACACAGGAAAAGTTTTAGAAGGCTGAGAAACAGCTTTTCATTACTACTACATATACATAACCACAATTTTACCACGTTACATTGTGATGTGTTCAGAAGCAACTCAACCATTTACCCTGTATTAAAGAGGAGTAAGTTTTCATCTCACCTGAGCTCCTGCCAGGATGGCCTTCTCGTAGATGGTAATAATATGTTCAATAGGACTTGTGACTGGCTCAAGACGTGCAAGGCACACCCAATACTTAACAAGTTTTTTGGCATCTGGAATATTTTTAATCAGGTCATTCAATGTGACCAATATTTCTTCTTTTGGGCATCCCTAAAAGAGCAAGAAATTAAGTGTGTGATATCTTTAGCCTACAAATTATAAAATTAATGATTAAGCTTACTGTAATCAAGATCAATGACAAAGACAGAAAAACTTCATATAAAAATATTCATAAAAGCATTAGTTATCATCATTTTCCTTACTCCAAACTTATTCTGAATGGCTACGAAAAAGCCTATTACTCATGAATATTCCAAACCAAACCAAACCCATTGCCGTTGAGTCGATTCCAACTCACAGTGACCCTATGGGACAGAGTAGAACTGCCCCACAGGGTTTCCAAGGCTGTAATCTTTATGGAAGCAGGCTGCTACAACTTCTTCCTGCAGAGTGGCCAATGGGTTTGAACCGTGGATCTTTTGGTTAGCAGCAGAGTGCTTAAGCACTGCGCCACCAGGGCTCCTTCATGAGTATTAAACCCGTTGCCGTAGAATTGAATCTGACTTATAGCAACCCTATAGGACAGAGGAGAACTGCCCCACAGAGTTTCCAAGGAGCGCCTGCTGGATTTGAACTGCCAGCCTTTTGGTTAGCAGCCGTAGCTCTTAACCGCTATGCCACCAGGGTTTCCTCATGAGTATTAGGTAACAGAAAATAAAAGACTAGTTTAGATACGTGTTAGTAAAAAAAAAAAAAAGATTGTCACTTCACTTGGTTTTAATGTTTATCCTCTTACATATTGTGGGATTCCATTTGTTAATTCATAATGACAGGAGAAAATACTTAATGAACATGTTTGAACAAATTGTTAAGAAACAGAAGTATCAGAGTTAAAAAGCAATTATCTACTCCAAGCTTACTCTGTATTAACATCTTAGAGGAATACCTTGTTTAAACTCAAATAACAACACTAATTATCCCTTTGATAAACTTATATGAATTCAGTGCAAAATGTAGTCAGTTAAAGGCTAAACCCATTGCTGTCGAGTTGATTCTGATTCATAGCGACCCTATAGGACAGAGTAGAACTGCCCCATAGGGTTTCCAAAGCTGTAATTTCTACAGAAGCAGACTGCCACATCTTTCCCAGCAGGGGTGGCTGGTGGGTTTGAACCTCTGACCTTTTGGTTAGCAGCCAAGTGCTTAACCACTGTGCCACCAGGGCTCTTTCAGTTAAAGGCAAACACGGAACAACCTCACAATTAATGTTAAGTCACCATAACATCCTTGACATAACTTCGTCAAAAAGATTGACAATGAAATTTAGTTAGATAATGTTTACAAAAGTAATCTGCAAACTATAAATGCTACACAAATATAAGATAAAGACAATACACCTCATTAATCAGGTTCAGGCATTCAGAAAACGTCTTGTTTACTTTTTCAGTAAATAATCTTTGTTCATCTTCTTCTGCCATGGTAGTCCAGAAGGACCCGGCCGGTTTTTCATTTTGCCCTGCAGCCTCAGGCTGGGTCACTGCTGAGCTAGGAGGTCTTTTCAGCACTCTTCCTTTGCCAGCTTTCCACTCAGTCAGACGAGCTCTACAGTTAGAAGTAGCATATAAACGTTACTATGGTACTGATGACAGAACTCTGTCAAATGAAGAAACAGCTAAAAAATACTTCAGGTCTTTAAGTAGTTTCTCACTAGAGGCACGCACATAGTTCACAAATCTGAAGGAAAAGAAACACTGAACAAAGTCAGTGACATGCTTAAAGACCTCCAAGAATGCATTTTTAAATGGAGAGTTTATAAAATATTTCCCAATTATTATCCGGTGTTTTAACTTAGATTACAAAAAGCAACTTGATAAAACACACCCAAACACAGTAACTTTCAGGTCCTATAATTCCACAATATACACTTACTTGGATTTGTCTCACATGACAGAAGAGATTGCACAAAAGAAAATTCTAATACACTCAAGGAAATTACAAACAAAATTCACAAATACTACTCTATTGAAAACTAAGGTAACAAAATGAAGAAAATTCCATCTACTCACTTTCTCTGTTCCGTGGTTTCTTTGGGCTGAGCCGATCTATTACTGACACTGGTCTTTGCTATAGTATGTCTTCGCTGGTCGATGGTTTCTGACTTTTCTATCAGTTTGATATTAGAAGATGAAGCAGGCCTTGCTACGATTTCAGATGCTATGCTTCTTGATCGTGCTTCATTTCTTTTTATGTCCTGAGCAGAACTGGTTTTGACACAAGATAAATCTGTTTTCAGTTGAATCAGTTCTTTTCTACGAGGTCCTTTCTGAATTGTAACATTGGCAGAGGTTCTACTGATGCCTTGTTTCACCTTGTATTGGGTATGATCGTGGTGGCTTCTAATAGGAGGTTGCACAAGTCGTCTGCTCTGAGATACAGAGCTCACAATTTTAGTGGTAGTAGTCACATTTGAGGCTCTATCACTTTTCACTGTTACATTGCTGGTGCTCATAGGCTGAGGCTTGGTGGCATTAGAGATAATAGCTGAAGGTTTCTTGTTTGTTGCAGAACTCTCATCTTTGACTTGTAGAGGTTTTCTGAACGAATTAATCTTAGACTCAACAACTTTCCCACGATAAAACCCAAGCACAGGTTTCTTGGGAATGTTAACATCTTGCTTTGGTTTTTCTGTAGGCATTAGTTTCTCTTTATTATTTCTTTTAAGGTGAAATGTCTGGTTAAGTGACATATGTTGAATTTGGGGATCATCTTTAATTAGTAGAAATGACAGAAGTTGATTATTATCTTCACAAGTATGTGTATCAATCTCTATAGTTGAATTGGTTAATTCATTAGGTTTTAAAGGAATACAATTTTTTTCCATCATTATATTATTTTTGCTCCATGTAGGTCTATTGGCATTTTCTTTATCAGCCTTAAAAAAGTTATTTAAGAAAAGTTAGTATTTCAAAACTTATTTATTTCAAATGGATTTTAAGAAAAGGGAAAGGGGGAAAAGGACTGTTTATAAGTGCTATTTCTATAACTTACCATTTTTGTTTTAGGTTTGAGAATGTTTGTCCCTTCTCGGACCTGGTCCACAGATGTCATCACTGTCTTGTCTCTACTACTTAAAAACATAAAAATAAAATTATC
>NW_004444141.1:99918-110423 GCF_000243295.1 Trichechus manatus latirostris
GAGAAGTGGTGGGAGATTAATAGTTAACTCTGATTTCATAATTTTAAATTTTACATTCAGGCAAGAACTGAGCTGAGATTTATTAGTCCTAAGCAATCTTTTTCTTTAGTATACTGTGATTTCACAGTGTGAACAAGATGGATGAGAAACATAAAGATACTTATAAAAGTCTTAACACCTTCCCCCATAAATATATAAACATCTGATGATCTCATTCTAGACAGTTCTTCTTTAGTCATTCAAAACCAGTCTTCCAAAAAAACCTTTATTAAGCAACACCTGTTTGGGTTAGTTTTAAGTACTTAGTCACAGACTTACATTGAAAAATCTTTAAAAATAGCCCTCCCAAAGAAACTCAAAATTTACGATACACACACTCACAGCTTCAATCACATTGAGAACATGGACCCTTAGTATATAGGTGGCTAAGTGGCATTGCATTTAGGATATTCATCCTAAGCAAATGCTTCCTCAAGAATTTGTCCCAAAGTCCTTTTTACAGGTATAGATTGGCTAGTACAGGCCACAAGAATCTCTTAGCAGGCAATTATACTAAGAGTGTTGTTGTTATGTTTCAAGAAAGAGTTAGAGGACAAAAGAGAACAGTTCCCAGCTTAAGAACAAAAGAAAAGTTATCTTCAGAAGCGGGCCTCTCTCCATACAGACTCTTCGTCTCTCTCATATCTAAATTATGAGATTTTTTTTTTTTTCCTGCTCACCAAACTCTTTCTCAGAATCAGGTTTCTTCAATCTAGGAAAATTTCAACTTTCAATTCTCAAATATTGCTTACTCTCTTTTCTCTCCTCTTGGAGTTCTCCATATGATGAAGACTTCTCTATACCTGACACCTGAGTTATTCTCACAGACTTCCCATTCCTCTGTGCTATGTTCTGGGAGAATTCCCAGGCTTGATCCTACAGGTCACCAGTTTGTTCTTCAGTTAGTCTACTCTGATATTCGGACATCTAAAGGTTTTTATTTTAACAATTATATTTCTCATTCCTAAGATGTCTAATTGATTCTTTCATAACTTCTACCTTTTCCTGGTTTCTGGATATAATAACAGTATCCCTTAGCTCTTTGCAGATATTGAAAAGTCCACTTCCTTTGATATGCGTTCTTATGACCGCTTAGTTTGTTACTTCTCTTTCATTAGGTTGGCTTTTTGCAAATGTTTGGATATTCTTGACTGTGTACTGACCACATTTGTACTCTAAAATCAATTAATGGTAACAAGTACCTTTATTTTTCATACTATTAAAAAAGAAAAACACAGTTATTTAGTCATGCCATTGATTCTATGACACATTCCAAGTTCAGAAATGCTAAAATGTGAAAAAATGTGTATCTTAAAATTGACAAATTGATAATTTTGGTTACACTGCTTTTCATTTTGGTGTGCCCAGTCTTGCTTGGGGAAGGGGCAGAATTGTTGACATAGCTTATACTATTGATTTTGAATGATGGAGAAGGAAGGTCAAAATGTGTCACTGAACAGGGTATCTTTGTAAGCTATCTTCTGAGTGTGGGTGCTTCTTGTTCCTCCCAGACACTGTCCGTCACCCAGAGCATAGCAATGTCTCCTACATTTACTACCAGGGGGCAAATATCTCTCTTGCTACTGCCTGGCTCACTGTTTGGTGTAAGGTGGAAGGAGATGATGCTCAGGGTCAACCTGCCAGGCTGCTCTCATGTGGTACCTCAACTAATCAAGTGGTCCCCTATTGACCTCAGCTTCTACTACTTCTGGGCTTACAGCATACTGTGATGCTGTATCACTGAGAAAACTGGAAGCAGTCGTAACAAGAATTAGCTTTAGCTTATCTTTCCTCCACCAAAGTCTACCAGTCTGTTTCCACATCCATATATACTGCCTTTCCTCCTGTTCTAAAGGATGAACTGATGCTGTGCTGATCTAGGGCCACACTCTCCACTTCTGCTCTCCATTCTATGCCCTCCTACAAACTCATGAACTCTGCTCCTGTGAGGATTTGCTCATCCTTCTGCATCATTAACTTGTCTCATTCTGGGCCATTCCCATCAGCATACAAACACTATATTTATGTCTCCTCTTAAAAATCCTTAAATTTCACATTTCCTGTCAGCTACAGCTGAATTTGTCTGTTTTTCTTTATAGCAAAACTCCTCAAAAAGAAATACCTATACTCGTTTCCATGCTGTCACCTGCCATTCTCTCCTCAGCCTATGTCTATCAGGAATTTGTCCCCACCATTCTGTGGAGACTGCTAACGTTATCACTTCCATGTTTCTACATCTCATGGTCAGTTCTCAGACTGCATCTTACTGGACCTCTTAGCAGCACTTGATATAGTTGATCATTCTTTCTTTAAACACTTTTTTCACTTTGCTACTGAATCACTGAATTCTTTTCTCTTTCTTTCTCTCTCCCACTTTCTTTCAATCTCTCACCCCCAACCTCACTCTCTGTCTCTCTCTCTTCTTAACTAACCCCTCCAGGGCAACAAAGCCTCATTCTTATTTTAAATATTTCTTCTGCCTTTTTAAGGTCTCTAGGTGGCACAGGAAACCCTGGTGGCATAGTGGTTAAGTGCTACGGGCCGCTAACCAAAGGGTCGGCTCCTTGGAAACTCTATGCCGGCAGTTCTACTACAGGGTCACTATGAGTCAGAATGGACTCGACAGCAACGGGTTTGGGTTTTTTTTTTGGTAGGTGGCACAAGGAGTCCTGGTGGTTAAGAGCTACGGATGCTAACCAAAAAGGTCAGCAGTTTGAATCCACCAGTTGCTCCTTGGAAACCCTATGGGGCAGTCCTACTCTGTCCTATAGGGTCGCTATGAGTTGGAATCAATTCAACAGGAACGAGTTTGTTTTTTTGGTTAGGTAGCACAAACTGTGCACTTGACTAACCTAAACGTTGGAGGTTGCCGCAGAGGACAGGCCTAGCACTCTGCTTCTGTCTTGTTATTTTAGTTTTACACTTTTCAGGAACTCATCTTTTTCTATCAGTACTAACAGACTGCTGTGCTTAATCTTGAAATCACTGGCGTTCCTGTTAGCTAAAAATCTCAGGATGATGTGTGAAAACACATAATCCTATTCTGTTTTATTATAAAACTGCCCTTAGAAGAGTTATCTGAACAAAAGAGTCTTAAGATATCCACCCTTTATTTGATGTAAAACAGAACTGTCTAACCCTGTTAACTGGTTAACTGTTTAAATAAACAGTTCAGAGCCACTGACTTATTTACATTAATATTATCTTTGCTCACTCCCCTGTAATCTCATTCAGTCTCAAGGTTTTAAACAAATACTACCTATACAGGAGTCCTGGTGGTGCAGTGGTTAAGAGCGCAGATGCTAACCAAAAGGTCGGCAGTTCGAATCCACCAGCCGCTCCTTGGAAACTCTTTGGGGCAGTTCTACTCTATCCTATAGGGTCCCTAAGAGTCAGAATCAATCCCACTATACCTATACACAAGGAGCCCTGGTGGCTCAATGGTTAAAGTACTTGGCTGTTAATCAAAAGGTTAGTGGTTCGAACCCACAAGCTGCTCCACAGAACAAAGATGTGGTAGTCTGCTTCTGTAAAGATTTACAGCCTTGGAAATGCTTACTGGTTTTGCTTCTCTAGAGAACCCAGCCTAAGACATTTGGTACCAAGAGTGGTTCTAGAGAAACAAAATTGTAAGGATGAGTTTTCTGAAATTGCTTCTCAAGTCTGGTTAGTGTTAAAGATGTTAATGACTCTGCTTCCAGTAGCAAAGAGGCCTCCACCCCCATATGATGAGATTAACCCAGCTGTGTCTGAAGAGCCTTTGTTTGACATATGGTCGGAGACAGTGTCTGAGGCATTGCCCGGGGCATCGCCTGAGGCAGATGCCATACAAGACAATGCTGAATGTTCTCAAAACACAACCCCACCACCCACTTTTGCTTCTAGATCTATAACTAGACTTAAGTCCCAGTGAGCCCCAAAAGGTGAAGTACAAAGTATGACCCAGGAGGAGGTATGCTACACTTCAAAAGAATTGCTAGACTTTTCTAATATTTACAAACAGAAACCTGAGGAATACTTATGAGAATGTCTATTAAGGGTGTGGAATAATGGTGCAAGGAACGTAAAGTTGGATCAATTTGAGTTTATTTATATGGGCCCACTAAGCACAGATTTAGCATTCAATGTTTCAGCTTGAGAGGTTAGGAAAGAATCTAATAGTTTATTTGGTTGGTCTGCTGAAGCATGGATTACACAGTGGCCTACACTAAATCAAGCTGAAGTACCAGACCTGCCTTGGTTGTAGAAGAAGGTATCCAAAGGCTTAGGGAAATTGGCATGTTAGAGTGTATTTATCAGGTTAGACCCACAGGTCCGCAAGTGGAGTGCCCAGAGGACACACCTTTTACCACACCGGTGAGGAACAAATTTGTGAAGGGAGCCCCAGCATCCTTGAAGACTGCTGTGATTGCTATTTTACATAAGTCAGATTTGACAGTGGTAACTGCTCCAACTGAATTAAGACACCTAACTACAAGGGGGCCGATTGGATCCTGTGGTGGTAGAGGCCAAGTGGCGGCACTCAATTGACAAAGACAAGGTGGGCATCATTACCGTAATGGACAGCAGAGTCAAAGCGGTAATCAGAAAAGTCTGACTTGTATGGACTTATGGCATTGGCGACTTAGTCATGATGTCTCTAGGAAGAAATAAATGGGAAAACTACTAAATATTTACTTAATCTGTACAAGTGGAAAAATTAAAGGTCAAGTGAACAGCAGTCTAACGCAAATTGCCAGAATAAAGAGTCATGGCCCCTTAATCAATTCCCAGACTTGAGTGAGTTTACAGACCTAAAACTCATTGAATACAGCAGAGGCGGGGTCCCCAATTCCAGGAAATCTAAAACGTCACTGTGGCCCACCAGTAAGAGTAGGGGTGTATGGAGGTCAGGTTATTAATACAGTCTTAGCTTAGGTCCATCTCACAGTGGGTCTAGCGGGTCCCTGAACCTATCCTGTAGTTATTTCCTCAGTTCCAGGATGCAGAATTGGAATAGACATACTCAGCAACAGACAGAACCCCCACATTGGATCCCTGACAAATGGAGTGAGGGCTATTATGGTAGGAAAAGCCAAGTGGAAGCAATGAGAACTGCCCCTACCTAGGAAAATAGTAAACCAAAAGCAGTATAGCATTCCTGGAGGGACTGCAGTGATTACTGCTACCATCAAGAACTTGAAGGATGCAGGGGTAGTGATTCCCACCACATCTTCATTCAACTTGCCTATTTGGCTTGTGCAAAAAATAGACAGATCTTGGAGAATGATAGTAGATTATTGAAAACTTAAGCAGGTTGTAACTTAAATTGCAGCTGCTGTGCCAGGTGTGATTTCACTGCTTGCACAAATTAATAAATCTCGTGGTACCTGGTATGCAGCTATTGATCTGACTAATGCCTTTTTCTCCGTGTCTGTTTCAAGACCACCAGAAGCAGTTTGCCTTCAGCTGGCAAGACCAGCAATACACCTTCACTATCCTACCCCAGATGTATATCAACTCTCCAGGTGTATGTCATAATTTAGTCCACAGGGACCTTGATCACCCTTCCATTCCACAAGACATCACACTGGTCCATTACACTGATGACATTATGCTGTTTGGACCTAGTAACAAAGAAGTGTCAATGGCTTTGGACTTAATGGTAAAACATTTGTGTGCTAGAGGGTGAGAAATTAATCCCACAAAAATTCAGGCACCTTCCACCTCAGTGAAATTTCCAGGAATCCAGTGGTGTGGGACATGTCGAGATACTCCTCCTCAAGTGAAGGATAAACCATTGTACTTGGCCTCTCCCACAAATAAAAAGGAGGCACAATGCCTGGTGGGCCTCTTTGGATTTTGGAGGCAACATATCCCTTATGTGGGTGTGCTACTACAGCCTATTTATCAAGTGACTTGAAAAGTTGCTAGTTTTCAGTTGGGCCCAGAACAAGAGAAGGCTCTGCAACAGGTTCAGGCGGCTGTGCAAGCTGCTCTGCCACTTGGGCCATATGATCCAGGTGATCCAATGGTGCCTGAAGAGGCAATGGCAGACAGAGATGCTGTTTGGAGTTTTGGCAGACCCCTAAACGTGAATCACAGCACAGATCCTTAGGATTTTGGAGCAAAGCCCTGCAATCCTCTGCAGATAACTACTCTCCTTTTGAGAAACAGCTTCTGGCTCATTACTGGGCCTCAGTAGAGACTTAATGTTTAACCATGGGACCCAAGTCACCATGTGGCCTGAGCTGCCCATCATGAACTGGGTGTTGTCTGACCCATGGAGCCATAAAGTCAGGCGTGCACAGCAGAACTCCATCATTAAATGGAAGTGGTATATATGAGATCCGGTCCAAGCAGGACCCTGAAGGCACAAGCAAGTTGAATGAGGAAGTGACCAAATGCCCATGGTCTCCACTCCTGTCACATTACCTTCCATCTCCCAGTCTGCACCTATGCCTTCATGGGGAGTTCCTTATGATTAGTTGATTAAGAAAGAGAAAACTCGTGCCTAGTTTACAGATGGTTCTGTGCGATAAGCAGGCACCACTTGAAAGTGGACAGCCGCAGCACTACAGCCCCTTTCTGGGACGTCCCTGAAGGACAGTGGTGAAGGGAAATCCTCCCAATGGGCAGAACTTCGAGTGGTGCCCCTGGTTGTTCACTTTGCTTGGAAAGAGAAATGGCTAGATGTTCAATTGTATACTGATTCATGGTCTCTGGCCAATGGCTTGGCAGGATGATTAGGGACTTGGAAGGAACATGATTGGAAAATTGGAGACAAAGAGGTATGGGGAAGAGGTATGTGGATAGACCGCTCCAAATGGGCCAAAGAAGTGATTTGTGTCTCCTGTGAATGCTCACCACAGGATGACCTCAGCAGAGGAGGATTTTAACTATCAAGTGGATAGAATAACGCGTTCTGTGGCAACCAGTCATCCTCTTTCCCCAACCACTCCCATCATTGCCCAGGAAAGTGTAAAACACATCAGATTTTGAAGCATTAGTACCAAAAAATGTAATATCTCTCAATAACTTTATGAATTACAGGTAGAAATGATTAATATTTTGGATATATTGGATTAGATAAAATGCCATTAAAATTTATTTCATCTTAAAATTTTTTTTTAATGTGGCCACTATAAAATTTTAAATTACGTATGTTCCTGGCCATGAATTTTTATTGGAGAGCTCTGACATAATATTACAGAACTTCAATGAAATAAGCCTGACTTCACTTGGATATTATGATTTTCCTGTTTGTTTATTAGAAAAATGTTTTTCTTTTTGATTCATATTCCTCAAGTTTTTGTCTTCTTTCTTCTAAATAACACAGGAAAATCTACAAGTCAACATTCCTTAAAATAACATCAAAAAAAAATTGTTGACTAAATGACTAAATATTTCATTTAGAAAAATGTTTTATTTAGAAAACTGAGTCTTCTATGTAACAGAAAATTTCCCAATTCAATATTGCGTTTGAAAAATAATCCCATTAATAAGAGATTGTTAACATAAAAGGTCCCTATAACCACTCCGCACAAGACTCACATGCCTGATCGTGAAAAATCTGGAGAACATTATTTTCAACATGCGGTTTCCGAACGCTAAGCTTTAAGAAAATAAATGATAGGGATGAGACACCAGACCCCAAGTTCTGCCGAATTCGCCAGAAGTGGGTTGAGTGAGTCACTTCAGTTTGTTTCCTTTTTCCCATAGGCTGGACAAAGAAATAAGATTAATCCTGGGAACCGGGGCATCCCTAGGATTCCATAATGTCTAAGCTCTAGGTGTTAAATTTGAAAGATCAAACTCCAACCGCGCAGAAATGAGCTCCCGAATCCAGACGGGGAGCGGCAGCGCAGGCGCAGTCCGCCTTCAGGCCCTCCCCGCCGCTAAACGGGCTCGGGGGCTGCCTCCAGCCTCGCAGCAAGGGGGGCCGGCCGGCAGTAACGGCCGCACAGAGGCGCTCAATCCGCAGTCACCCCACGGAGTGGGTGCTACTCTTTTATTACGCATTTCACAGGGGACAAGAGTAAGGTTTGTAAAGACGGAGCGACCTGTTCAGGGTTCTCTTGCAACGCGTCAGGGGTGGAGTTGGTCCAGGGACAGATTCTCCAGTAAGCAAGGTGCGCACTGGCTGACTCGTGTACCGGGCTTGCTGGTTAACCCGCCCCTGAGCTGGGCTGCGGGCCCAGCTACTAAGTTTGTCAGGATTCTGGTAAACAGTCAGAGTTTTACAGCCATCAAGGGAAAGTGAATCAAGAAAAAGACAACTTAAAAAAGGTAGAAGAGCTTCCCCCACCCTTCCCCGTTCCCTCAGGCAAACTCTCCGCCTCCCTGCCTGCCTCGCTCCCGCCACAGCGACTCCCCTCACCTGTGATCGAAGTTCTCTGACTGGGGGGTAGCTGCAGGTGCCGGGGCACGGTCTGAGTGCTCAGCGCAGTCTGGGGTGAGGAGCTCCAGTCTGGGGACTGACTGCCTCACGTACACACAGATCAGACAGCCTGCGCGCGCAACACGCCGCCAGCAGCTCTGCCCTTAAACAGCGCGGCCGCCGTCCCCGCCCATTGGTCCCAGGCTGGAATTGAAAGGGCCAATGGGCGCAGACGGGCGGAGCCCAGGCTGCCGCTGCCGGAGCGGGTCTCAGGTCCTGCGTCTTCCCGGTTCGGTTAGGGCAGCTCAGCCCTGTGATTGTCTAGGTTTTCAAAACTGAACAATACCTTTCATTCAGCCCCTAAACTTGAAAGGATTAGCGATGCTATATTCATCCGTTCATTCACTTAACAGTTGTTAAGTCCTGGGTAGACAAAGATCTGAGAGTTGTTTTCCTGCGCTTCTTCACAAACATTTGCGCTTTCAACAAGGAGGAGGAGGATATAAGCACCTAACTACCGTGCCAAAGAGCAAATGTATTTCTCTTTCACAAATGTTTAATCTGCTCATCATAACTCTGAAATGGGAAGTTGTCATCTCCTGCTTCACAGATAAAGCAACAGGCCCAGAAATTATTTGTCAAACTTTGTGCAGCTTGCAAAGGGGAACTGAAATTAAAGCCCACGCTCTATACCTTTGTACTAGGTAACCATCAGATGCAAAGAAGGGGGGAGAGGAGGATAAAGAGGTAAGAGGTTAGACCCCTAGCCCCAATTTATAGTCTTTCTGTGAAGCTAAGATAGCATTTGTTATTTGTGGTAGACACTATGTGCTTGGGTGTGTTTTTAAGTGCGCTGCCATAATCTTACAGTCCTCCTCTAGAAATATCTCCTTCATAAAACCCACACAAACACCAACCCACAAGACAAAATTAGATAATTCAGAGCTAGAAAGTTTTGGGGTGGGAGTGGGGGAGAGTTGGGGACAGCTCTGGGCTGGGCCTTTCTGGTTTTAAGCACTGGGTTCACAGCTTACATCTTCACTGCAGTAAGGCTGGGTTGAACTTTTAAGTGAGGGCGGTGGAGGTGAGAGGACATGGTTTCTATCTCCCCCTGCCCAGGTCTGAGGACCTCCATTGCTGGCGCTAAACTGGTCAGTTTTCTCCACCTTTTGTTGCATTTTTCTTCAGGCATCTTTTGATGACCAACCTGTTACAATGGATCAATTGTGACTTATGGCGACCCCATGTGTTACAGAGTAGAACTGCACTCCGTAGGGTTTTCATGTCTGTGACCTTTCAGAAGCTGATCACCAGGCCTGTCTTCCCAGGTGCCTCTAGGTTGGTTGGAAGCCAATCTTTAGGTTAGCAGCTCAGCGCTTAACTGTTTGTGCCACCCAGGGACTTGCATCTTATGGTGATGGTTGTTTGTTGGATGTCGTCAAGTTGATTCTGACTCATAGCAACCCTATAGGACAGAGTAAAACTATCTTATAGGGTTTCCAAGGATTGGCTGGTGGATTCAAACTGCTGAGTTTCTGGTTAGCAGCCGGTGCTCTTTTCTTTTTTTTTTCTTAAATTGTACTTCAGGTGAGGGTTTACAGAACAAATACTTTCTCATTAAACAGTAGTACACATATTGTTTTACGACATTGGTTAACAACCCCACGACATGTCAACCCTCTCCCTTCTTGATTTTTTTTTTTGGTGAAAATATCCATAGCCAAAGATTCACCATTTCAAAAATTTCTACATGCACAGTTCAGTGACATCAACTACGCTCTTCCAATTGTGTTGCTATTCTCACTTTAGAAGAAGGTTTATAGAACTAAATAGTTTCTCATTAAACAGTTGGTACACATGTTGCCTATAACAATGGTTAACAACCTCACTACACATCACCACTGTCCTTACTCAACCCTGGGTTCCCTATTACCAGCTTTCCTGTTCCCTTCTGCCTTCTAGCCCTTGTCCCTGGACTTCTGTGCCTTATTAGTCTCGTTTGGTTTTATGGGGCTGTCCAATCCCCGGCTGAACGGTGAACCTCGTAAGTGACTTCACCACTGAGCTAAAAGGGTGTCTGGGGGCCATACTCTCAGGGTTTCTCCAG
>NW_004444141.1:110523-111971 GCF_000243295.1 Trichechus manatus latirostris
ACTTTGTATTATCTCAATGTTTTGGATCTTGTTGAGGATTGCCCTGTGGCCTAAGATGTGGTCTATTCTGGAGAACGTTCCATGTGCATTGGAAAAGAATATGTAATTTGCAGCTGTTGGATGGAGTGTTCCATATATGTCTAGAGGTCAAGTTGGCTGATTGTGCCCTTTAGGTCGTCTGTATCTTTGCTAGCAGCCTGAGCTCTTAACCACTGTGCCACCAGAGCTCCCATCTTATGGTAGCATTTTGCTAACAAGAAAGTTGTTTGGAAGTTTTCTATAGTCTGTTTCTTTTGAAATGGCCCACTATTAGTGTAACTTTGTCTATACTTAAGGGCAAGTTTGTGAAAACCAACACATAAAGCCCATCACCAGCCTTAAGATATCACTACTATGGAGAGGCGGGGCCAAGATAACAGAGTAGTCAGATGCTTCCGCTGGTCCCTCTCACAACAAAGACCTGAAAAAACAAGTGAATTGATTATATGTGACAATCTGAACATCAAGCCCTGAACATCAAAGGCAAAGTTAAGGAATCGGACTGAGTGGCAGGAGGAGGGAGAGACAGTTCAGAAGCAGTGAAGAGTTGCCAGACCTGACCCAGCGAGAGCCTGAGCCCTTCAGGCCAGATCAGCTCTTGGTGCATGGTGAGGCAGGCAAGCAGCAGCACTCGGGAGGTGTTTTCCATACCAGGAGAGACCCAGCAGCAGAGAGTCTTCTCGGCCATCCAGAACCAGTGAGAAGCAGCCTTCAATTGGCAAAAGAAAAGTACTTTAGTCTGGCCTACCGTGCAGATCAAAACACCCCCCTTAGGGAAAAACCTCTCTCCCATTTACCTCCCTGCTCCCTGCTCTGCACTGGGTCTGGGATGGCTTCGGCAGTTGCCGAGTCCTCTGGGCCAGAAGTAGGACCTGTCACGCACTCTGAGCCATTCTCCCAGCCTTGGAGAGTGAACAAATTAACAAACAGGGGAAAAAATAATCTGCCAGCTCCCATAAACCAGGAATTCAGGATAGGCACAGCTCCTTTGCCTAGGCACAGGTATAAGGGATCCATGGACTTTGAGTGCCTTTCCCCCTGCATAGACTTGTGTGGGCCCATTTCAACAGCGTAGGCCCTCATGACTGCGAGAGGGCTCAAGAATAAGAGATGCCCCACAGTCCTTACAGCCAACGCATTGGGTGCTCATAGTCCAGCTGCAAAACCCACCCACCTACATGCTCTAGGGAACAGGGACACACTTTATGCCTGGACACTTGTGGGTGGCCATAGGCCCCCTGCCTTGCTTAGCGTGTGTCCCCCTGTTGCAGCTGGCTGCCTGTGCCTACACTAATCACCCAGGCCTGTCTAGGACTATAGATGAGAACCTACACCACATATTTGGTGGCCGACTACCTGGACACCTACGCTGAATCCATACAGGAGAAGTGGGTGGACTCCTGGGCTCA
>NW_004444141.1:112985-114455 GCF_000243295.1 Trichechus manatus latirostris
ATTAGGGCATTTCCAGATAAACAGAAGTTTAGGGAATTTGCAAAAACCAAACCAAAATTACAAGAAATACTAAAGGGAGTCCTCCAGTTAGGAAAATCAATAACATCAGATAACAACCCAAGACTAGAACACAGGACAGAGCAACCAGATATCAACCCAGCTAGGGAAGTCACAAAAATAAATTAAAGCTCAAACACCGAAAATATGGAAACAGATGTCAATATGTAAAACATGACAACATAAAAACAAAAAAGAGGGACTTAAAAAAAATACATGCAACAAACTCTAACAGCATAGATTTTTCATATGGAGAGGAAGTCAAGGCAATATAAAGAAATAAAAGGCTGGTATAAACTTAGAAAAATAGGGGTAAATATTAAGGTAACCACAAAGGAAGCTAACAACCCTACATGTTAAAATAAAAAACAATAAAAATATAAAGACTCAGCAAATACAAAAGTCAACAACAATGAAAAAGAAGAAAATGCATAAAGAAAAACAACTCAGCACAGAAAATTAAGTGCAACAAAGAAACTGTCAACAACACACACAAAAAGACATCAAAAGGACAGCAGTAAACTCATACCTATCAATAATTATGCTGAATGTAAATGGAATAAATGCACCAATAAAGAAACAAAAGTGGCAGATTGGATAAAAAAACATGATCCTTCTACATGCTTCCTGCAAGAGACACAACTTAGACTTAAAGACACAAACAAACGAAAACTCAAAGGACAGGAAAAAATATATCAAGCAAACAACACTCAAAAAACAGCAAGAGTGGCAAAATTAATCTCTGACAAAGTAGACTTTAAAGCAAATCCACCACAAAGGATAAGGAAGGACACTATACAATGATTAAAGGGTCAATACAGCAGGACATAGCTATAATAAATATTTACGCACCCAACCACAAGGCTCCAAAATACATGCAACAAGCTCTAACAGCATTGAAAAGAGAGATAGGCAGCTCCACAATAGTAGTAGGAGACTTCAACACACCATTTTCAGTGAAGGACAGAACATCCAGAATGAAGCTCAACAAAGACACAGAAGATCTAAATGCTACAATCAACTAACTTGATCTCATAGCCGTATACAATACACTCCACCCAACAGTAGCCAAGTAGACTTTCTTTTCCAACACACATGGAACATTCTCAAAAATAGACCACATATTAGGCCATAAAGCAAGCCTTAATAGAATCTAAAGAATGAAAATATCACAAAGCATCTTTTCTGACCGTAAAGCCATAAAAGTATAAATCAATAACAGAAAAAGCAAGGAAAAAAGAAATCAAACACATGTAAACTGAACAACACCTTGCACAAAAACTACTGGCTTATAGAAGAAAGTAAGGATGGACTAAAGAAATTCATAGAATCAAATGAGAATGAAAACACATTCTACCAGAACCTTTGGGACACAGCAAAAGCAGTGCTCAGAGGTCAGTTTATAGCAATAAA
>NW_004444141.1:116269-117974 GCF_000243295.1 Trichechus manatus latirostris
GATATCCATCTGCAAAAAAATGAAACAAGACCCATACCTCACACCATGCACAAAACTAACTCAAAATGGATCAAAGACTTAAATATAAAATCAGAATGATAAAGATCATGGAAGAAAATATAGGGACAATGCTAAGGGCCCCAATACATGGCATAAACAGAATATGAACCATAAGTAACAATGCACAAGCACCAGAAGAGAGACTGGATACATGGGAGCTCCTAAAAATCAAACACTTATGCTCCTCAAAAGACTTCACCAAAAGAGTCAAAGACAGCCTACAGACTGGGAAAAAATTTTTGGCTATGACAAATCCGATCAGCGTTTAATCTCTAAAATCTACAAGATACTGCAAAACCTCAACAACAAAAAGACAAATAACCCAATTAAAAATGGGCAAAGGATATGAACCGGCACTTCACCAAAGAAGATATTAAGGTGGCTAACAGACACATGAAGAAATGCTCACAATCATTAGCCGTTAGAGAAATGCAAATCAAAACTGCAATGAGATATCATCTTACCCCAACAAGGCTAGTCTTAATCCAAAAAACACAAGATAATAAATGCTGGAGAGGTTGGAGAGACTGGAACACTTATACACTGTTGGTGGGAATATAAAATGGTATAACCACTTTGGAAATTGATTGGGTGCTTCCTTAGAAAGCTAGAAATAGAAGTACCATACGATCCAGCTATCCTGCTCCTTGGAATATATCCTAGAGAAACAAGAGCTGTCACACGATTAGATATATGCACACTCATGTTCACTGCAGCAATATTCACAATAGCAAAAAGATGGAAGCAACCTAGATGCCCACCAATGGACGAATGGATAAACAAACTATGGTATATCCACACAATGGAATATTATGCAACGATAAAGAACAATGATGAAGTTGTGAAACATCGTATAACATGGTGGAAGCTGGAACTTATGATGCTGAGTGAATTTAGTCAGTCACAGAAGGACAAATACTGTATAAGAACACTATTATAACAACTCAAGAAAAGGTTTAAACACAGAAGAAAACATTCTTTGATGCTTATGGGAGTGGGGAGGGAGGGTGAGGGTTATTCACTAACTCGATAGTAGATGCAAATCATCTTAGGTGAAGGGAAGGACAGCACATACTACAGGGGAAGTCAGCACAACTGGACTAAACCAAAGCTAAGAAGTTTCCTGAATACAATAAAATATTTTGAGAGACAGAGTAGCAGGGATGAGGGGTCTGGGGACCATACTTTCAGGGGCCATCTAGGTCAATTGGCATAACAAAGCTTATTAAGAAAATGTTCTGCATACTACTTTGGTGAGTTGCGTCTGGGGTCTTAAAAGCTTGCAAGCGGCCATCTAAGATGCATCAATTGGTCCCAAACACCTGGAGTAAAGGAGAACGAAGAACACCAAAGACATAATGAAAGTATTAGCCCAAGAGACAGAATGGGCCACGTAAACCAGAGACTTCATCAGCCTGAGACCAGAAGAACTAGACGGTGTCTGGCTACCACCAATGAATGTCCTGACAGGAAACAAAACAGAGAGTCCTTGATGGAGCAGCAGAAAGATGGGGTGCAGAACTCAAATACTAGTAAGAAGACCAGACTTAATGGTCTGAGACTGGAGGAACCCCCCGAAAGCCTGGCCCCTGGACTCTCTATCAGCCCAGAACTAAAACAATTTCCGAGGCCAACTCTTCAGACA
>NW_004444141.1:119282-178455 GCF_000243295.1 Trichechus manatus latirostris
TATTAGCTCAAGAGACATAAAGTGCCACATAAACCAGAGACTTCATCAGCCTGAGACCAGAAGAACTAGATGGTGCCCAGCTACCACCAATGACTGCCCTGACAAGGAACACAACAGAGAGTCCTTGATGCAGCAGGATAAAGGTGGGGTGCAGAACTCAAATTCTAGTAAAAAGACCAGACTTAGTGATCTGACTGAGACTAGAGGAACCCCAGAATGCATGGCCCCCAGACTCTCTGTCAACCCAGAACTAAAACAACTCCCAAGGCCAACTCTTCAGACAGATTGGACTGGACTGTGGGACATCAAATGATGCTCCTGAAGAGTGTGCTTCTTAGCTCAAGTAGATACATGAGACTAAATGGGCAGCTTCTGTCCGGAGGTGAGATGAGAAAGTGGAGAGGGTTAGGAGCTGGTTGAATGGACACGGGAAATCAGGGGTGGAAAGGAGGAGTGTGCTGTCACAGTATAGGGAGAGCAATTGGGGTCACATAACTGTGTATGTATAAATTTTTGTATGAGAAACTGACTTGAATTGTAAACTTTCACTTAAACTACAATAAAAATAAAAAAAGATATCACTACTATTTACATACTACAGTTTATCTTGTTGATTATTTAGTGAAACTTCATTAGATTTCATTAACTTCATTAACCAGTGATTCCCATTAAGTGACTGAGAAGAGTTTAATAAAATAGAAGAGTTAAAATGTGATTCGAGACAGTTATGACCAAGATGGCAGAGTAAGAAGCTCCACAGAAACAAAGAAAAAAAAAAAAAAAAACAAGCAGAAATTAACCTTGTCAGAACTCTGGTAAACAGTCAGAGGTTCACAGCAACCAATTAAATGCTCAATAAAGAAAAAGGCAACTTTGAAAAGACAGGAAAGGTTTGTAGCTGTTAGTTCCTGCCCTGACTCTTTAGTGGACTTGAAGCAGCAAGCAGCGTGCCTTTCCTGCTTGGGACACTGGCCCCTGATTCTGGACAGAGCAGAATAGACCTTATTCACAAATTATTATGTTTCTCTGTTCTAGCCTGTCAAGTGGCTACCTAAAGGACTGATGCGAAGTGCTCTTCTCTATATTGTCCATCTTGGAAGTCGGGGAGGTGTTAAAAAACAGCAAAGAGGCAGGCAAAACATGAAACACTGTAAGCAAATGAAAAGCCTTTAGCCTTCTGGGGCAAAACAGTGTGATTAAGACTAGAAGGCCAAGGATGAAAAACCTTTGAGTTTTTTGGAAATTAAGGCATTAAAAAGTGCCTTGTATAGGTAGGAATTTAGAAAGCCACACACATGCCCACAGCAAGATGCATACTCAGAAAAGACCTGAGCAAAAAGTAAGCTTTCACCTGGGGCTTATCTCTAGGCACAGTGTTTAGCCTGACTATGTGGTAAGGAGTGACCCAACACAGAGCCAATCTTGCAAGACTTGCAAGAAGTGGGTTGTTTTCTTCTTATTTTAAACTTCAAGCATTCAAGGAACCTGCTGTCAGAAAAAGATAGAAGGAGGATAGGCCCCTACCCCCAAGGTTATAATCTTCCTGTGAAGGTAAAATAGCATTTGTTATTTGTTGTAGACATTTTGTTCACCTTTTGCTGAACACAAACTAAAGAAACAGAGACTCCACTGGACACAGATGCCACGGAATCCGTTCTTTGCAAAATTAGTATAGAAAAGTCACAAAACAAACACATTAGTACAGCTTCAACAATAAAAAACAAACTCCGAGGAAGGGGGAAACTCTTATTTATAGAGTTACTACATTATATTATTCAAAGGTCCGTTTTCAACAAAAAAATCAAAAGGCATACAGAGAAACAGAAGATGATGGTCCATTCAAAGGAACAAAATAAAGCAACAGAAAATGTCCCAGAGGAGTCCCAGACATTGGACTATAAATATAAAGACTTTAAAACAACAGTATTAAATATGCTCAAAGAGCTAAAGGAAAACACAGATGAAGAAATAAAGAAAATCAGAAAAAAATGTATGAGCAAAATGAAAATATCAATACACATAAAAAATATAAAGGAACAAAACAAATTCTGGCACTAAAAAGTTCAATAACTAAAATGAAAAATACACTAGAGGGATAAAAGACATTCAAATTGGAATAGATGTAACACTGTCTTTATTTGCAGACAAGATGCTATATGTAGAAAATCCCATAGAATCCACAAGAAAGATACTAGAGCTGATAAATGAATTCAGCAAAATTGTAGGGTCCAAAATCAACACACAAAAAATCATTTCTGTTTCTATACAATAACAATGAGCAGTCTGAAAAGGAAATTAAGAAAAAAAATCCATTTACAATAGCATCCAAAAGAATAAGGTAACTAGAAATAACCAGGAAGGTGAAAAACTTATACACTGTAACTATAAAACATTACTGAGAGAAATTAAACACCTAGCTAATTGGCAAGACATCCCATGTTCATGGATTGGAAGAGATAGTGTTAAGATGTTAATACAGCCCAAAGTGTTCTACAGATTCAATGTAATCCTTATGAATATTCGAATGGCCTTTTTTGTAGAAATGGAAAAGTCAATTCTCAAATACATAAGGAATGAAAAGGGGCTCTGAATAGTCAAAAAATCTTAAAAATAACAAGTTTCTTCTCTATCTACACTCCCTTAGTGATCTCATGCCTTTTAAAGAAAAAATACTAGATTTACTTTAGATTTTTCTGGAATAAATCATTTAGGGATACTTACAGATAAGCTCATGAGTGATGTCTTAGGCTGGGTTCTCTAGAGGAGCAAAACCAGTGAAGTGTATATATAAATATAGAGAGAGACTTATTTCAAGGAAATGGCTCACACAATTGTGGAGGCTTACAAGTCCCAAGTCCATGGGTCAGGCAACAGGCTGGAGGCTTCTCCTGACTCATGTGGTTGGGGGACTGATGAACCCAAAATCTGATGGTCAGGCAGCAGGCTACTGGCTCACATCCCAAGAATCAGAGGTCAGAGGAGGATAAGACAAATCCAGGATCAAGAGAGAGCGAGCTTTGCCAGAACATCCATATATATTGTATGGAGGTCACACCCCCCCAAGGAAACTCCCCTTTCAATGATTGGCTGCTCACATCAGATTACAGAATGGAGGATAATTATATAAAATCTGCCAAACCATTGAGAATCATGGCCTAGCCATGTTGACACCTAACCTTCACTATCACAAGTGGTATACTGAATCCCTGCATGTTTGAAAATGTATTTATTTTGCCCTAAAACTGGAATGATAGATAGGACATAGAATTCTAGGCTCACAATCAATTTTCTTATAGAGTTTTGAATATCTCAGGTGCTGTAACTGGTCTAGCTCCTAAATATCTTAAACTTGTACTGACAGATGTGGAACTAGTCTTGCTGCTACTACCTTCTGCTAAAGTCTGTGGACTCTACCATGCTCTTCAATGTTACAAATCTCTTTATAAGAGTGTGTTGCTTAAAAAAAAGAACCTACAGTTTGGGAAAAAAATCTTCGGCAATTACATATCCGATAAGGGTCTAATCTTTAAAATATATAGAAACTTCAACTACTCAACAACTCAACTCAACCCAATCAAAAAATGGGGAAAGTACATGAACAGACACTTCACCAAAGAGGATATTCAGGCAGCCAACAAATACATGAAAATATGCTCACGATCATTAGCCATCAGAGAGATGCAAATCAAAACGACAATGAGATACCATCTCACCCCTGCAAAAATGGCAATGATAAAAAAAAAAAACAAAAAAAAAATGCTGGTGAGGTTGTGGGGGGATTGGAACTCTTATACATTGCTGATGGAATTGTAAAATGGTACAACACTATGGAAAACAGTATGGCAATTCCTCAAAAGCTAGAAATAGAAATAACTTATGATCCAACAATCCCACTCCTACGTATATATCCTAGAGATATAAGAGCAGTGACATGAATAGACATACACACACCTATGTTCATTGCAGCATTATTCACAATAACAAAAAGATGGAAACAACCTAAGTGCCCATCAACAGATGAATGGATAAACAAATTGTGGTACATATATACCATGGAATACTACACAACTATAAAGAATAGTGAGGAGTCAGCAAAACATAACATGGTTGAATCTGGACGACATTATGTTGAGTGAAATAAGTCAATCACAAAAAGACAAATATTGTATGCTTCCACTATAATAAAGTCAAGAATAGATATACACACAGAAAGCAAAATTCTTGGATGGTTACCAGGAATGGGAGAGAGAAGGAGGGGGAATGGCCTTCTAGATAGTAGACACTTGTTATTTTTGATGATGGCAAAGGCAATCCCAAATATGGGTGAAGTCAGCACAACTAGACCAAGGTAAATGCAGATACTAAGACGTACACAAGAAAAAGGGACAATTTTGGTAAATGCTATAACATATATGATTTTGCAACAACAGTAAAAACAACCAAAAAAATGTGTGTGGTTACGTAGGTAGATATGGACACGTATATGTGTATAGGAAGGCATGTGCGAGTAAATGCATGTTCATGTATAGATGTATCTGTAGGTATATGTACATACACGTTTGTGTATGCTGCATATGTAACTACATAATAACAAACCACATAGGGGGCATAGTTATGGAGGCTTCCTAGACATATCCTGTGGATGCTTATATGTGTATAGAAGGCATATGCGAGTAAATGTATGTGCATATATAGATGTAGCTGTAGGCATAGGTATATACATGTTTGTGTGTGGTGCATATATATTCATATATATAACTAGGAAGAAGGACCTGGCAGTCTACTTCTGAAATAATTGGCCTGTGAAAACCTTATGAATAGCAGTGGAACACTGTGTGAAATAGTGCTGCAGATATGAGCCCCTTAGGTTGGAAGAGCTGCCTCCTCAAAGTAGAGTTGACTGTAATGATGTAGGTGGAGTCAAGCTTTCGGGTCCTTCATTTGCTGATGTGGCACGACTTAAAATGAGAAGAAACAGCTGCAAACATCCATTAATAATAGAAACATGGAATGTACAAAGTATGAATCTAGGAAAATTGGAAGTCCTCAAAAATGAAATGGAATGCATAAATATCGATATCCAAAGCATCAGTGAGCTGAAATGGACTGGTATTCACCATCTTGAATTAGATAATCATATGGTCTACTATGCCAGGAATGACAAATTGAAGAGGAATGGCATCGAGTTCATTGTCAAAAAGAACATTTCAAGAACTACCCTGAAGTACAACGTTGTCAGTGATAGGATAATATCCATATGCCTACAAGGAAGACCAATTAATATTATTATTATTCAAATTTATGCACCAACCAGTAATACCAAAGATGAGGAAACTGAAGATTTTTACCAACTTCTGCAGTCTGAAATTGATCAAACATGCAATCAAGATGCGTTGATAATGACTGGTGATTGGAATGTGAAAGTTGGAAATGAAGGATTGGTAGTTGGAAAATATGGCCCTGGTGATAGAAACAACACTGGAGATCACATGATAGAATTTTGCAATACCAACCAATTCTTCATTGCAAATACCTTTCTTCAACAAAATAAACAGCGACAATACACGTGGACCTCACCAGATGGAAAACACAGTAATCAAATTGACTACATCTGTGGAAAGAGATGATGGAAAAGCTCAACATCATCAGTCAGAACAAGACCAGGGACTGACTGCGGAACAGACCATCAACTGCTTGTGTGCAAGTTCAAGTTGAAGCTGAAGAAAATTAAAACAAGTCCACGAAAGCCAAAATATAACCTTGAGTATATCTCACTTGAATTTGGAGACCATCTCAAGAATAGATTTGATGCATTGAACTCTAATGACTGAAGACCAGATGAGCTGTGGAAAGACATCAAGGACATCATACATGAAGAAAGCAAAACATCATTAAAAAGACAGGAAAAAAAGACCAAAATGGATGTCAGAAGAGACCTGAAACTTGCTCTTGAACTTAGAGTAGCTAAAGCGAATGAAAGAAATGAAGTAAAAGAGCTGAACAGATTTCAAAGGGCAACCCAAAAAGACAAAGTAAAATATTATATGAAATGTGCAAAGACCTGAAGTTGGAAAACAAAAAGGGAGAACACAGTTGGCATTTCTCAAGCTGAAAGGACTGAAGAACAAACTCAAGCCTCGAGTTGCAATATTGACAGATTCTATGGGCAAAATATTGAATGATGAAAAAAACATCAAAAGAAGATGGAATGAATACACAGAATCACTGTACTAAAAAAATTGGTCGATGTTCAACCATTTTAGGAGGTAGCATATGATCTAGAATGGATGGTACCGAAGGAAGAAGTCCAAGCTGCACTGAAGGCATTGGTGAAAAAACAGGCTCCAGGAATTGACGGAATACCAACTGAGATGTTTCAACAAATGGATGCAGTGCTGGAGGTGCTCACTCATCTATGCCAAGAACTGACTGGAAGAGATCTATATTTATGCCCATTCCAAAGAAAGGTGATCCAACAGAATGCAGAAATTATCAAACAATATTAATATCACCTGCAAGTATAATTTTGCTGAAGATCATTTAAAAGTGGTTGCAGCAGTACATTGACAGGGAACTGCCAGAAATTCAAGCCAGATTCAGAAGAGAATGTGGAACGAGGGATATCATTGATGTCAGATAGATCTTGGCTGAAAGCAGAGAATACCAGAAAGATGTTTACCTGTGTTTTATTGGCTATACGAAGGCATTCACCTGTGTGGATCATAACAAATTATGAATAACACTGTGAATAATGGGAATTGCAGAACACTTAATAGTGCTCATAAGGAACATGTACATAGATCAAGAAGCAGCCATTCGAACAGAACCAGGGAATACTGCATGGTTTAAAGTAGGAAGGGTGTGTGTCAGGGTTGTATCCTTTCATCATACTTATTCAATCTGTATGTTGAGCAAATAATCCAAGAAGCTGGACTATATGAAGAAGAACATGGGATCAGGTTTGGTGGAAGACTCATTAACAACCTGAGATATGCAGATAACACAACCTTGCTTGCTGAAAGCAAAGAGGACTTGAAGCACTTACTGATGAAGATCAAAGACTACAGCCTTCAGTATGGATTGTACCTCAATATAAAGAAAACAAAAATCCTCACAACTGGGCCAATAGGCAACATCACGATAAATGGAGAAAAGATTGAAGTTGTCAAGGATTTCATTTTACTTGAATCCATGATCAACACTCAAGGAAGCAGCAGTTGAGAAATCAAACAATGTGTTGCACTGGGCAAATCTGCTGCAAAAAATCTCTTTAAAGTGTTAAAAAGCAAAGATATCACTTTGAGGATTAAGGTGTGCCTGATCCAAGCCATGGTGTTTTATGTCACCTCATATGCATGGGAAAGCTGGACAATGAATAAGGAAGACTTAAGAAGAACTGATGCCTTTGAATTATGGTGCTGGCAAAGAACACTGAATATACCATGGACTGCCAGAAAAAATCTGTCTGAGAAGTATAGCCAGAAGGCTCCTTAGAAGCAAGGATGGCGAGACTTCGTCTCACACACTTTGAACGTGTTATCAGGAGGGACCAGTCCCTGGAGAAGGACATCATGCTTGGTAAAGTAGAGGGTCATCGAGAAAGAGGTAGATCTTCAATGAGATGGATTGACACAGTGGCTGCAACACTGGGCTCAAGCATAATGATTGTGAGGATGGCGCAGGACCGGGCAGTGTTTCCTTCCGTTGTACATAGCATCGCTATGACTTGGAACTGACTTGACAGCATTTAACAACAACACAGATCATTTAATAAATTCCAGTGTAGTCTTATTTAATGATCTGTGTCACTGAAAAGTTTCTCCTTAGTAAATTAGAAAAATAAAAAGCAAGCTACAGAATCGTGCAGGCACTATGGTGCCATTTATACCTAACAGCAAGAACTCCCTAAATTGACTATATATGCATGTTTGTGTATATTTGTGTATGTATTTGTATGTGCACACATATATATTAAGAGTCCCAGGGTAGTGCAAACGGTCAAGCACTTGATGACTAGCCATAAAGTTGGCAGTTTGAACCCAGAGGTGCCTCAGACAACAGGCCTGGTGATCTGCTTCTGAAATGTCACAGCCTTGGAAAACTATGGAGCAGTTCTACTCTGCACACATATAGTCACCATGACTCAGAAACGTCTTGATGGCAACTAACAACACATATGTTACGTATATAGAAAACAATTCAAAGGCTACCATACTATTAGTTGATTATACCTAAGAGGCAGAGTCGAATTGGAGGACTTCTGCTTGATCTATATTTGGATTTATCCAGAAGAGTATATTTGCATGATATGCAACTAATAGGCTGTAGAAAACCCAAGCAGGAGTCTCTCTCTGCTTTTCCCTGGGTAGCTCCTTCATTGTTCTGTTGACTGACATCTGCTGTCTAACCCTCATATGGTCACCTGATGCTTCATCTTTACATATTACAGGTCTAACTACTGTCAAAAAGAGAAATTTGATTAGTAAGTCAATTAGAGATAATAGGGCTTATTGAAGCAAGAAGCTATTCAAGAACACGGAACATCCAAGCAGGAAGTTGCAAGGCACTCATATAAATAGCACAAATACAGTTTTTATAGAGCGTTAGGGGATTTCCAGTAGGGAAGTTATGATTGGATTTTAGGTATGTCTTTAGTTGAAGGGAGGGTCTTACAAAGCAGGGGCCTGTCATTGGTTTTATAAGTAAACTTGTCTGTTGGAAATTGGTGGGGTCTGGTATGGTGAATCAGAAACATTTTTAACTGTCAAGTTGTTTTTTTTCAAAAAGTTTTTACAGTTGGAACACTTTGAAAATTCTCTATTGTTCTGTCAAGGTTTGTACCTGGTACAAATGGCCATTAATTTTTAGTTTATATTTAACACTACATAGTCTCAGTTTTGATTCTATATTTTTTTTGGAAGGATGCTCACATGTGCCTCTTGGGTCTGGTGCTTATTCATGGCTAATCAACTTCGGTAGCAGGCAGATTATATGGTACAAAATGACTAGAGGGGGGCTGTCCCACTTTATCCTTCAGAAGGATGAGGTTCAACTAAGTAACTTCTCCAAAGTGACACAACTTTTAAGGGGAGGAACTGAGATTTTTTTTTTTGTACTGCAGGTGAAGGCTTACAGAACAAATAGCTTCTCATGAAACAGTAGTACACACATTGTTTATGACATTGGTTAACAACCCCACAATATGTCAACCCTCTAACTTCTCAACCTTTTTTTTTGGTGAAAATACACATAGCCAAAGATACACCATTTCAAAAATTTCTACATGCACAGTTCAGTGACATTGACTACGCTCTTCCAATTGTGCAGTTATTCTCACTTAAGATGAAGGCTTACAGAACAAAATAGTTTCTCATTTAACAGTTACTACAAATGTTGCCCTATGACAATGGTTAACCATCTCACAACACATTAACAATGTCCTTACTCAAGTTTGGGTTCCCTATCACCAGCTTCCCTGTCCCCTTCTGCCTTCTGGCAGTTGAGATTTTAAATGTAGGTGTGTTGGAGTTCAAAGCTCATTTATGGGATCACATCCTTGGAAAAACTTACCTTGGAAAAAATTTACCTTGGAACAAACTTAGGTCAGACTCATGATAGTTGCTGTTAGATGTCTAAAGGAGTTAGATGTATGGCTGTAAATGTTAGAACTAGGACCATTTAGAGAGACAGATTTTCCTCCCATTAAGGGAGGAAAAAAACCCAAAACACTCTAAGAAACTTACCCATGCACAGAACAGTTTATTTCTTGAGTGCTCTTTCACTGAGGTATTTCAAACTATGGAATATGAACCATATGGTATGGATATTATAAAGGTAAGAGTGTATACCAGCTTGAAGTTTACTTCAAAATGGCATATTTTGGGTCATTCAAACAAAGTATGAAAAAATAAAACGAATAATATGAGTTATTATTTCTGTTCAAATGAAAAATTAGATACTTTTTAGATAGACTGATGATCATTTTTCAGAAGGAAATACACCAATAAGCACACACTTAATTTAAGTGTCAAGAACCTCAGTTCAAATCTTCATACAATGTATTCAAAGGCAAAGTTCAAATTCATTCACTGTGGTTAAACTGCATTTCATAAAATATTAGTTGAAATAAATGTCATTGAAACATCATGATACTGACATTTTATTGTACACATTATGTACATGGGTAAAAAAGAATAAAAACCTTACTCTATAGAACATGAGAAGACAATAAACAGAACAAAGATAGGTGCTATTATACCCATGGAACAAATGAACATAAATTATGTAAGATTAAGTATATGATCTTCAACTACATTCACACTACATACATAGTTTTAATACTATCTTAACCTTTTACAATGAAAATTGCTTACATGAAACTGTAGAATTGGTAGATGTATGCCAAGTATTACTTCAGGGCTTTATAAAACAATTTTATTGGCTGTAATTATGTGTGGGAAGAAGAGAACTGTTTACTGTATATAATTGTCCTATTTACGGAGACATGATTTAACAATGAAGTTACAGGTCTTTATAGCATAAGGAAAAAAAGTTCAAGTATTAGTTGCTTTAAAAATGCTACCTAAGGTATGATATGTCTTAAACAGTATATATATTTCTTCCCTAACTCCATTCTAACAGTCTATAAACTACACCAAATGAAGCTATGGAAGTTATTAAATATTTTAGATAGTCAAGTTACAAAAGAACTACAGAAAGGAACTCAGACTAGACTTAAAGTTTCAAATATCCCTAAATTTGACACCTTTTTCTTCTTACCAGAAAGTACCTTCTCTTAGAAATGGAGTATTCAGTTAATTATTCTTCTTGATGACCTCAGTTACAAGTAGAAAGAGGCCAAGAGGCCACAGGTACAAACTCACTGGCATTGATGAAAAGTGACAGTGAAAAACCATAGGCAGTCTGAGGGTCACACAGAGCACAGCCGTCTGGGTAACAAGAATTTGGTGAAAAAATAAGCAGTCTTATGTGTCTAAATGTTTTGAGGGAGTCACTCTACACATTACAATTGTTAACTTTCATACCCATCCAGAATCATCAGAAAAAAGACAGAATAAAAGTTAGTATTCTGTTTAAAGGCAAGGAGGTATATCATAAATTTTAAAAACATATCCATGCAAAATTATAAATTTTATCTGGAACACTCACTTTCTAATGATGCAGCATTACTGGAGTTACATTGAATGACTTATAATGTTTCTGTAACTCTGGACTTCTTAAAAGTGAAAAAGCTAACATTATGATGAAACTTGCTGATCCTCAAGAAACACAGTGAACTACCTGACAAAATTTTCCTATCTTCAAGAAAAACTCAGCTTCTGTTGAGATTGACAAAGAAGGATTGGGATTCTGATGCATCAAAGGCAACTCCTGCTATAAAGTGAAAATTAGTAAAGGAGCTCACTGCCATGAATACTGAGAATACTCAGGTCCTTGGCCAACCTTAGACCTAAGAGAAATGCAAAGCCACAAAAAAGAAAATAAAAAAACTCCAGGAATAATAAAAACCCCATTCCTCATCACAGCTTTATTTCTCCTCTGTTGTTTCAGTCTCTGAGTACATCAGGCACAGTGCAGCATTAGGACGGCACACAAAAGCATCAGTTTCACGTCCCAACTCTGTTAACTGTTCTAATGAAGACACACAAGGATAATGGTCTTTTAACATATCTGGCAATTTAGAAGTCTTGTCTTGAAGACGTCGAGAACGTCTCACTGGTGTTAGAAACTTGAGCTCTTTAAATATCGAATTTGTATTGTCAAACTGAATCTTCTTTTTCGCACTGAAAAAGAAAACACAAAATTATTCCCAAAGTTCAAAAAAACATGTGAACACTTTTGCTTTCTACTTCTATGCTATTTACCATATTATATTTTGTACATTACAACCATTTGATTACTTGTCTTATAGAAAGAGAGAGGTACTACAAGATCCTGGAAGTGAGGAACTTCTTTTCTCTACTTGATGTTACAACTTATACACAATAGAAATCTAAATATCTGTAGAATTGGCTAATTGCTCAATCCAAACCTGCTGATATTAGCAATACACAATAAGAAGTTAAAATGATGTGAAAGTTTTCTTTTTCAAAATGGCACAATTTAGACAAGAGCAAAGTAAATACAGTATTTAAAAGGTGAAAAATCCCAATCACATTCCATTTGTTTGAAAACCTTTCTATTATCAAAAATACCACATTTATTATCCAAAAGCATAAAAATAAATCATAGCATATTACATTTTAAAAGTTCACCTTTGCAAGGATGGCGTAGAAGATACATTATATTTAATCAAGCAACTCTCCCTGGTTTCTTTATCCAGAGTTTTAACATCATTGGCTAGATCTTTTGTTTCGTCCTCTTGCTCTTTCTCACAATCATGAAACATCACACTTCTATGATGTTTATTTTCCATTTTTGGTTTTCTTGGCTCTGGATTCACACCTATGTCTTCAGTGCTGACTTCTTGGACTTGTTCCTTGGTTGCCTCCTCAATATCATCTGCTATACAAAATACATCTCTAGATTAAGCTTTGGCCATACTTTAAGAACAAGAGTCAGAAGATACTTAAGTTATTCAAAGTTGACCAAATTTTCAAAACGAAAGAACCAATCTGCCATCTCTTAACTATTACTTTTTCTTAGCAGACACTGCTGCCAACTATTTAACAACTATATATTGAGTATCTCCTATGTGTCAGGAATTACAGATACAAATAAAAGAATGAAATCATCCCAATCCTTGAGAAGCTCACAGTCACTGAAGAGACATACTTGAAAATAACTAATTATAAGTAAGATAAATGCTGTAGTTGAGGCAAGAACAAAGAGCTATGGAATCTTAAAAAAAGAACAACGACCTTTCCTTGTAGGGAAGGGGGATAGCTAGGGAAGGCTTCACAAGTGATACTTGGGCTGGTATTGAAAAACAAGTACTTGACAAGACCAAGGAGGATACTCTTAATATGAAACATAAAAGGAAATGATTTACTAAGACAACATTTAAAGGACCAGTGTCCTCAGAATATAGGGTAAGGAGTAAGGCGGGAGTGTGGGGAGGAGGTGGCGAGCTCAGAGAGGTAGGCTGGGGCTAGATTGTAATGAACTTTATATGTAAGAAGTTTGATTTAAAAAAAAAAAAAACAACACAGTGCAGAGCCAGTTAAAATTAGATATGGTCACTGTTAAAGGAAGGTCTAGAATGACAGCAGATGAAAACTAATGATCTGTGATGGTAAGAAGAGAAAGCTGTTATAATAGCCTAAGCAATGTGATAAAAGTGGGGACAGGAAGGAGAGCCCTATTTGAGAGATATTTCTGAAATAGAATAGACAGAATTTAATGAACAAATGAACGCATATGTGTGTCTAAATGAGTGTGCATGTGTATTAGGGGCATACCTTACGAAATTCCTTGAGTTTAATGCCAGAGCAGGGTTTTTTTTCTGTTTCCCCATCCCTGTTTTGAGGGGAAGTGATAATGTGTGTAAGTGTCTTAGTCATCTATTGCTGCTATAACAAAATACCACAAGTGCATGGCTTCAACAAAGAGAAATTTATTTTCTCACAGTCTAGTAGGCTACAAGTCCAAATTCAGGGCGTCAGCCCCAGAAGAAGGCTTTCTCTCTCTGTCGGCTCAGGGGGAAGGTCCTCGTTGTCTTCAGTCTTCCCTCGGTCTAGGAGCTTCTCTGCACAGGAACCTCAGGTCCAAAGGATGCACTCTACTCCTGCACTGCTTCCTTGGTGGTATGAGGTCCCCAACTCTCTGCTTGCTTTCCTTTCCTTTCCTTTTATCTCTTGTAAGATAAAAGACGGTGCAGGCCACACCCCAGAGAAATTCCCTTTACACTGGATCAGGGATGTGACTTTAGGAAGGGTGTTACAATCCCACCCTAATCTTCTTGAACATAAAATCACAATCACAAAATGGAGGACAACCACACAATACTGGGAATCATGGCCCAGCCAAACTGACACACACATTTTTTGGAGGACATAATTCAACCAAGGACAATAAGGAAGCAGTGAGGAAAGATAAAAGAGTTCAAAATAAAACATGGTTAGATTTGAAATAATTGTGAGACATTCTGGCAAATCCATTCAGCTGAGAAGACCTCTAGATCTGATTAAGAATTGGAGATTTTACTAAGATGTTTTGGTTGGATGGTAACTGATTATGGTTTTTTTGGTGAATGGAAGTTGAAGTAAGGAGAGGGGGAATCCATTAATTCAACAAATATTCAAGTGCTAATATATGCCAGGCATTGCATTAGTACTGGGGATACAAAGATGAGGAAGATCAGACACTGTCCTGACCACTGAGTTTATAGTTCAAAAGGAAGATGGGGCACACAAAAGAGGTGCATCAACTTAGTTGGGTTTGTGGGAAGAGAGATGGGTATCAGGGAGAGACCTCAAAGAAGTGGCATTTGAACTGAAGTTTAAAGGATAAGTAGGAATTAGGTAAAGAAAGAGTAGAAGACAGTCCTGGAGAGACCAGGAGGCAAGAGGTAATATGGCTCCTTATAGGAAATGAAAAAATATAAAAATAATAAAGTTACTTAGGGATGTGGGGGAGAGGGAGAATGACATGAGAAGAGGTTGGACTCAGGAATTTAAGCAGATGAGTGACAGGGCATTTGGGTTATACTACTGAGAATGGATTGGAATGGAGCAAGAGTACAAAGGCAGGAAACTACTTAGGAGACTATTGCTGTTTAGGTGATCCTGACCATAATAATGGGAGTATAGATGGAGAGAAGTAAATGGATTTTAAGAAATATGTAGAAAGTTATACTGATTGGACTTTGAATGGCTGGGAACAGGGAGAAGGAGGTAGGAAAGAGAGAGGGAGTCAAAAATAATCCCAAGACTTCTAGCTTGGACAACTGTATAGCACACACTGAGACAGGGAACCAAAATTATTAGATTTAGGGGAAAATTATGTGTTCAATTTTGGATATGCTGGGTTTGAGGTACCTGAGAGACACCTAGGTGAGTATCTTACATTTCCCAATAATGTTCTGTTACTGCTTACAAATACATTTACTTTGTAATATTGTTTTTAAACTTGAAACTTATACAATTCAGAAAGCCTAGAGGTTATGGATACCTTTTTTCCCCATCTAATGTAATAAATGAATCAAATGAGAAGAAACAGCTGCAAACATCTATTAATAGTAGGAACACGGAATGTACGAACTATGAATTTAAGAAAAGTGGAAGTCATCAAAAATGAAGTGGAACACATAAAGATCAATATCCTAGGCATTAGTGAGCTGAAATGGACTGATATTGGCCATTTTCAATCAGATAATCATATGTTCTACTATGCCAGGAATGACAAATTGAAGAGAATGGTGTTGCATTCATTATCAGAAAGAACAGTTCAAGATCTACCCTGAAATACAATGCTGTCAGGGATAGGACACTATCCATACGCCTACAAGGAAGACCAATTAATAAAACTATTATTCAAATTTACACACCAACCACTAATGCCAAAGGTGAGGAAACTGAAGATTTTTACCAACTTCTGCAGCCTGAAATTGATCAAACATGCAATCAAGATGCATTGATAATAACTGGTGATTGGAATGTGAAAGTTGAATCAAAGAAGTATGATCTGTAGTTTAAAAACACGGCGTTGGTGATAGAAAAGATGACAGAGATCGCATGATAGAATTTTGCCAAGCCCAACAACTTCTTCCTTGCAAATACCTTTTTTCAACAAAATAAACAGCGACTATACAAGTGAACCTCACAGGATGGAAAACACAGGAATCAAATCGACTACATCTATGGAAAGAGACGATGGAAAAGCTCAACAATGTCAGTCAGAACAAGGCCAGGGGCCAACTGTGGAACAGACCATCAATTGCTCATATGCAAGTTCAAGTTGAAGCTGAAGAAAATAAAAACAAGTCCACAAGAACCAAAATACAACCTTAAGTATTATCCTACCTGAATTTGGAGACCATCTCAAGAATAGATTTGATGCACTGAACACTAATGACCGAAGACTAGACGAGTTGTGGGATGACATCAAGGACATCATATATGAAGAAAGCAAAAGGTCATTAAAAAGATGGGAAAGAAAGAAAAGACCAAAATGGATGTCAGAAGAGACTCTGAAACTTGCTCTTGAATGTACAGTAGCTAAAGCGATTGGAAGAAAGGATGAAGTAAGAGAAGAACAGAAGATTTCAAAGAGCAGCTCTAGAAGACAAAGTATTATAATAAAATGTGCAAAGTCTTAGGGTTTGAAAACCAACAGGGAAGAACATGCTCCGCATTTCTCAAGCTGAAAGAACTGAAGAAAAAATTCAAGCCTTGAGCTGCAATATTGAAGGAGTCTATGGGCAAACTATTGAACAAGGCAGGAAGCATCAAAAGAAGATGGAAGGAATGCACAGAGTCATTGTGCCAAAAAGATTGGGTGACGTTCAACCATTTCAGAAGGTAGAACATGATCAAGAACCAATGATATTGAAGAAAGAAGTCCAAGCTGCACTGCAGGCACTGGTGAGAAACAATGCTCCAGGAACTGACAGAATACCAATTAAGATGTTTCAACAAACGGATGCAGCACTGGAGGTGCTCACTTCTCTATGACTGGAAGAGATCCATATTTGTACCCATTTCAAAGAAAGGTGATCCAACAGAATGGGGAAATTATTGAACAATATAATACACAAGTAAAATTCTGCTGAATATCATTCAAAAACAGTTGCAGCACTACATCGACAGGGAACTGCCAGAAATTCAAGCTGGATTCAGAAGAGGACATGGAACGAGGGATATCATTGCTGCCATCAGATGGATCTTGGCTGAAAGCAGAGAATACCAGAAAGATGGTTTACCTGTGTTTTACTGACTATGCAAAGGCGTTCGACTGTGTGGATCAAAACAAATTATGGATGACACAGCGAAGAATGGGAATTCCAGAATACTTAATTGGACTCATAAGGAACCTGTACATAGACCAAGAGGCAGTCGTTCAAACTGAACAAGGGGATACTGTGCAGTTTAAAATCAGGAAAGCTGTGTGTCAGGGTTGTATCGTTTTACCATAATTATTCAGTCTGTATGCTGAGCAAATAATCTGAGAAGCCGGACTATATGCAGAAGAAATGTGGCATCAGGATTGATGGAAGACTCATTAACAACCTGAGATATGCAGATAACACAACCTTGCTTGCTGACAGTGAAGAGAACTTGAAGCACTTACTGATGAAGATCAAAGACTACAGCCTTCAGTTTGGATTGCACCTCAACATAAAGAAAACAAATTGGACCAATAAGCAACATCATAATAAGTGGAGAAAAGATGGAAGTTGTTAAGGATTTCATTTTACTTGGTTCCACAATCAATGCCCATGGAAGTAGCAGTGAAGAAATCAAACAACGTGTTGCACTGGGCAAACCTGCTGCAAAAGACCTTTTTAAAGTGTTAAAAAGCGAAGATGTTACTTTAAGGACTAAAGTGTGCCTGACCCAAGCCATGACATTTTCAATCGCCTCATATGCATGGGAAAGCTGGACAATGAATAAGAGTAAAAAAGAATTGATGCCTTTGGTCTGGGGTCTTAAAAGCTAGCGAGTGGCCATCTAAGATGCATCAATTGGTCCCAACCCACCTGGACTAAAGGAGAATGAAAAACACCATAGACACAAGGAAAGTATTAGCCTAAGAGACAGAAAGGGCCACATAAACCAGAAACTTCATCAGCCTGAGACCAGAAGATCTAGATGGTGCCCGGCTACCACCAGTGACCGCTCTGACAGGGAACACAACAGACAGTCCCTGATGGAGCACCAGAAAGATGGGGCACAGAACTCAAATTCTAGTAAGACCAGACTTAATGGTCTGACTGAGACTGGAGGTACCCCGGAAAGCTTGCCCCCTAGACTCTCTATCAGCCCAGAACCAAAACAATTTCCGAAGCCAACTCTTCAGACAGGGATTGGACTGGACTGTGGGACATAAAGTGATACTCGTGAGGAGTGTGCCTCTTAGTCAAGTAGATACAAGAGACCAAAGGGGCAGCTTCTGTCCAGAGGTGAGATGGGAAGGCAGAGAGGGTTAGGAGCTGGTTGAATGGACATGGGGAATCAGGGGCAGAAAGGAGGAGTGTGCTGTTGCAGAATGGGGTGAGCAATTGGGGTCACATAACAATGTATGTATAAAATTTTGTATGGGAGACTAACTTGAAATGTAAACTTCATTTAACTACAACAATAAAAAAAAAAAAAAAAAGACAAAAAAAAAACCATTCCCGAGGCCGACTCTTCAGACAAAGATTAGAATGGACTATGGGACATAAAATGATACTCATGAAGAGTGTGCTTCTAAGCTCAAGTAGATACATGAGACTAAATGGGCAGCTCCTATCCAGAGGTGAGATGACAAGGCAGAGAGGGTCAGGAACTGGTTGAATGGACACAGGAAATCCAGGGTAGAAAGGAAGAATGTGCTGTCACAGTATGGGGAGAACAACTAGGGTCACATATCAATGTATGTATAAATCTTTGTATGAGGGACTAACTTGAATTGTAAACTTTCACTTAAAGCACAATTAAAAAAAAAAGAGAATTGATGCCTCTAAATTATCGTGCTGGTGAAGAATACTAAATATACCAAGGACTGCCAGAAGAATGAATAAATCTGTCTTGGAAGAAGTACAGCCAGAGTGTTCCTTGGAACTGAGGATGGTGAGACTTCATCTCACATACTTGGACGTGTTATCAGAAGGGACCAGTCCCTGGAGAAGGACAATATGCTTGGTAAGGCAGACGTCAGTGAAAAAGACGAGGACTCTTTTTTTTGTATTTGTAGAGTTTATTGTATTTATCTTTTACATATATATATTTATTGTACTTCAGGTGAAGGTTTACAGAACAAATAGTTTCTCATGAAACAGTAGTACACATACTGTTTTATGATATTGGTTAACAACCGCACGACAAGTCAATCCTCTCCCTTCTCGACCTTTTTTTTCTTTTTTTTTGGTGAAAATATACATAGCCAAAGATACACCATTTCAAAAATTTCTACATGCACAGTTCAGTGACATCGACTATGCTCTTCCAATTGTGCGGCTATTCTCACTTTAGATGAAGATTTACAGAACAAAATAGTTTCTCTTTAAACAGTTAGTACACATGTTGCTCTATGACAATGGTTAACGACCTCACTACACATCAACACTATCCTTACTCAACCTTGGGTTCCCTGTATTTATCTTTTTAATTATCATTTCTGGTTTTTTTCATTTGTTCCTGTCAGTTTGAGTTATTATCTGGTGCCACTGTCTTCCTCCAATACAACTCTGAAAAGACGAGGACTCTTGACGAGATGGATGGACAAAGTGGCTACAACAATTGGGTAAAACATAGCAACAATTGTGAGGATGGCGCAGGACTGCGTAGTGTTTTGATCTGTTGCATACAGGGTCACTATGAGTCGGAATTGACTCGATGGTACCTAACAACTACAAACAATGTAATAAATATTCTATTTCCTAGCAAAGATTACACTAACTAGTATTATTCTGTTAAGGATAATAAGATAGAATAACTGACTCAAATTTACATTTGTTTTACGTTTCCACATATCTCTAGAGCCAGTGAGAATTATGAGGAATATGGCTTTTTATGAAATTCTTATTTCCACTTTGTTCTTCAGCACTTAAGAGACAAAATCAGGTTATTCCTAAACCTTTCTCCTCCCTTTGTTTGTGGTAACTATCTTTCCTGGTTTTCCTCTACCTACCTGACCATTCCTTCTCAAGCTCCTTCATTGAATATTACTAGTACATAAGGGAGCCCTGGTGGCGCAGTGGTTAAGCATTCAGTTGCTAACCAAAAAGTCTGCAGTTCGAATCCCCCAGCCACTCCTTGGAAACCCTATGGGGCAGTTCTACTGTCCTATAGGGTCACTATGAGTCAGAATCAACTCAACGGCAATGGGTTGGTTAGGTTTTAGTACGATAAGATCATATACATCTTCTATATGTCCCCCTGGGCATACTAACAGCCATTATAAATTGGAAACTCTGGTGGTGTAGTGGTTAAGAGCTACAGCTGCTAACCAAGAGGTCAGCAGTTTGAATCCACCAGACACTCCTTGGAAACTCTATGGGGCAGTTCTACTCTGTTCTATAGGGTCACTATGAATTGGAACCAACTCGACGGCAATGGGTTTGATTTTTGGTATATAAATGGAAATATTCTCTGTTCAACCAAACATACTAACAATAGAAGCATGTACTCCTCACACACAATCCATTAGCATATTAAACTCATTGAACCGTTTTTTTTGTATTATATGTAACCAAAAACATACAACACAATTTATAATATTAGTATGATCTTTAATTTTATTTAAACATTACTCCATGACTTAGATCCCTATATTTTAAATTCATTTTTGTGTACTAAAAAGAAGGATACTTATAACTACTCTAGAAAGCAGTCTGGCAGCATATATCAGGAGCCTTAAAGAATCCAAACTATTTGACTCTTGTTAAAATTAATCAAAAGAAAATAACCAGATACAAGCAGAGACAGTACATAACAGGTTCTCAAATGTTTATCAACTGAGTGATGTATAGTGTTATGGGAAAAATGGGCAAGAACTCTAAACAAGGAAACAAATTATGCTACATTTATACGTACTGATTTCATACCCTATCTATTAATAATGGCTAAAATTTGAACTTACTATGTGCCACAGATTGTGATACTTTATTTTTTTTAATAGTTTCTTTATATAGACTGTTTCATTCAGTGATCCCAGTAATCTTGAGGAAGATGTTAACATTATTCCCATTTTACAGATAAGTAAGGGACTAAATGTCTTGCCAAAGGTCATACTAATGGGCACAGCCTATATCTGATTCTAAAATATGCTTACATCTTATGTACCTAACAGCTAATGAATCTCACATCTCGTCTCTATCTGCTATTACTAGCAAAATGAATTCTTGAATGAGCTCTACAGCACAGAACACATCATAGAATTTAGTAAGTAAAAGGTCTTTAGAGATCATTTAGTCAGACTGCCTAATTTGTCAGACAGAAATTAAGGCCTAGAGAGGTAAAGTAACCTTCACACTCAATGACAAATTTGGGTTTTGAACCACATCACCTAAATAAAAATCCTTCATACTACATAAACCCACTGAATCAGGGGTAGGTCAACAAAAGTACCTACATAACTTAAAAGTTAAAAAAGATGAAAAACCTAACTCAACAAAGAAATTTAATAAAATCACAAGTCACTTGAAGGAAATCAAAGAAACAAACTTACCAAAATTAACTGTATCTTGACTCTTCATTGTTAGAATATCTGCAATTGCATGTCGCATCTCTTCAATAGGCTTAATTTTTTTTTAACAAAGAAAGTAAACCCGTAAACTTCATATTCTCAGTCATTAACTAGTTTTCCAAGTTGAAAATATTAAAACTATAGTGATTAAGATTTCATATTTTAAGGCAGTGGTTTTTTAAAACCATGCTCTCAGAACAACTTATTTTGTCACTAAAATTGAAAAATGGCTGTCATTTCCTATGTATAGAATACAAATAAATTTAAAGGATAAGAGTTCATCGATTTAAAAATTTCCTCAATTTTTCTTAAGGCTTTGGTAACTTGTTTGCCTGATGAGAACAAAATTAAGGAGTGAGTAGCAAACAACATTAATACTTAATAGAGAGCCGAAGAGCTTCTACATCTAAGTCCATGGTTTTATCTTTGTTTCACATGCTGTTAAATACATCTCTGAACAACTTAAGATTGACCAGTCCAACATATTTCATTCCTTGAAATATTTAATAAGTGCCCATTACATGCCATACATTATAAACATTTACTATGTTTCTTTGAGCCACCATGCCAGTTAATGCAATATATATAAGATATTATATAAAAGGGGAGCCCTGGCTCATAGTCTTAGCCCCTGAACTTCTCGCACATCCTGCTTTCAATTTTCTTGGCTAATTTTGATACTTGTTTTCCAGTTTCTGCTCTGGTGTCACAATTTTCTCTTTATACTACTGCTTCTTATGTACAGCCTTCATACCAGTTAGGCATCGAAGCTACACTGTCATAAGTGGCCTTAAGTAATATCCCTCCTGGTCCAATGTAGTAGGGATAGATCTGATACTCCATTCAGAAGGAAATTTGTCAAATATAATTACCCTTCAGCAAAGTATTTTATACCTAACAGCCACTGAGAGAATATATACTGACTATTTGAGTTTTGATTCAAATAGTACTTCTTGGCTTTGCTAAGACCACAGTGAATGGACCTTTCTTATGGAAAGGCTAAGAAGAGGAATTAGAAAAAAAATCTCTAAGAGAGAACACATTTCTGAGCAACTTGGTCAAAAGGAAATATGTTTTAGAACTATCTACCCATATAAACAAAAACAAACAAACAAAAACCCTCAAGACATGATCTGTTCTATACTGAGAGTTTTTTATACCAACAGACTAGGAAGAGGTGAGAGGTTATGGCAACAAACCACTATGAATGCAGTTTAACATCAGAGAAACCAGTTTAATGCCATTTTCTACAAGTGGGCAGGAAGGAACATACTGTCCATCAATGCGAGTACAGGGCTCAGGTGTGTTCCTAAAGTGAAGGAAAGTTCTTAATAATATTTTAAACGTTAATTTAATTCTGTTTGCTTTATAGTCAATAAGCACAATTTTGATATTAAAAATTGAATTTCCTAGTAGATTTCCCAACTAGAAAATGCACAGAATGACATGTTGCCCCGAAACATTTCTCAGAGTTCAGTTTTACTAAATTTACATTTCAGCTTATATTCATTTTCTAAGGTCTGACTATCCGTAGAACACAGGAAAAGTTTTAGAAGGCTGAGAAACAGCTTTTCATTACTACTACATATACATAACCACAATTTTACCACGTTACATTGTGATGTGTTCAGAAGCAACTCAACCATTTACCCTGTATTAAAGAGGAGTAAGTTTTCATCTCACCTGAGCTCCTGCCAGGATGGCCTTCTCGTAGATGGTAATAATATGTTCAATAGGACTTGTGACTGGCTCAAGACGTGCAAGGCACACCCAATACTTAACAAGTTTTTTGGCATCTGGAATATTTTTAATCAGGTCATTCAATGTGACCAATATTTCTTCTTTTGGGCATCCCTAAAAGAGCAAGAAATTAAGTGTGTGATATCTTTAGCCTACAAATTATAAAATTAATGATTAAGCTTACTGTAATCAAGATCAATGACAAAGACAGAAAAACTTCATATAAAAATATTCATAAAAGCATTAGTTATCATCATTTTCCTTACTCCAAACTTATTCTGAATGGCTACGAAAAAGCCTATTACTCATGAATATTCCAAACCAAACCAAACCCATTGCCGTTGAGTCGATTCCAACTCACAGTGACCCTATGGGACAGAGTAGAACTGCCCCACAGGGTTTCCAAGGCTGTAATCTTTATGGAAGCAGGCTGCTACAACTTCTTCCTGCAGAGTGGCCAATGGGTTTGAACCGTGGATCTTTTGGTTAGCAGCAGAGTGCTTAAGCACTGCGCCACCAGGGCTCCTTCATGAGTATTAAACCCGTTGCCGTAGAATTGAATCTGACTTATAGCAACCCTATAGGACAGAGGAGAACTGCCCCACAGAGTTTCCAAGGAGCGCCTGCTGGATTTGAACTGCCAGCCTTTTGGTTAGCAGCCGTAGCTCTTAACCGCTATGCCACCAGGGTTTCCTCATGAGTATTAGGTAACAGAAAATAAAAGACTAGTTTAGATACGTGTTAGTAAAAAAAAAAAAAAGATTGTCACTTCACTTGGTTTTAATGTTTATCCTCTTACATATTGTGGGATTCCATTTGTTAATTCATAATGACAGGAGAAAATACTTAATGAACATGTTTGAACAAATTGTTAAGAAACAGAAGTATCAGAGTTAAAAAGCAATTATCTACTCCAAGCTTACTCTGTATTAACATCTTAGAGGAATACCTTGTTTAAACTCAAATAACAACACTAATTATCCCTTTGATAAACTTATATGAATTCAGTGCAAAATGTAGTCAGTTAAAGGCTAAACCCATTGCTGTCGAGTTGATTCTGATTCATAGCGACCCTATAGGACAGAGTAGAACTGCCCCATAGGGTTTCCAAAGCTGTAATTTCTACAGAAGCAGACTGCCACATCTTTCCCAGCAGGGGTGGCTGGTGGGTTTGAACCTCTGACCTTTTGGTTAGCAGCCAAGTGCTTAACCACTGTGCCACCAGGGCTCTTTCAGTTAAAGGCAAACACGGAACAACCTCACAATTAATGTTAAGTCACCATAACATCCTTGACATAACTTCGTCAAAAAGATTGACAATGAAATTTAGTTAGATAATGTTTACAAAAGTAATCTGCAAACTATAAATGCTACACAAATATAAGATAAAGACAATACACCTCATTAATCAGGTTCAGGCATTCAGAAAACGTCTTGTTTACTTTTTCAGTAAATAATCTTTGTTCATCTTCTTCTGCCATGGTAGTCCAGAAGGACCCGGCCGGTTTTTCATTTTGCCCTGCAGCCTCAGGCTGGGTCACTGCTGAGCTAGGAGGTCTTTTCAGCACTCTTCCTTTGCCAGCTTTCCACTCAGTCAGACGAGCTCTACAGTTAGAAGTAGCATATAAACGTTACTATGGTACTGATGACAGAACTCTGTCAAATGAAGAAACAGCTAAAAAATACTTCAGGTCTTTAAGTAGTTTCTCACTAGAGGCACGCACATAGTTCACAAATCTGAAGGAAAAGAAACACTGAACAAAGTCAGTGACATGCTTAAAGACCTCCAAGAATGCATTTTTAAATGGAGAGTTTATAAAATATTTCCCAATTATTATCCGGTGTTTTAACTTAGATTACAAAAAGCAACTTGATAAAACACACCCAAACACAGTAACTTTCAGGTCCTATAATTCCACAATATACACTTACTTGGATTTGTCTCACATGACAGAAGAGATTGCACAAAAGAAAATTCTAATACACTCAAGGAAATTACAAACAAAATTCACAAATACTACTCTATTGAAAACTAAGGTAACAAAATGAAGAAAATTCCATCTACTCACTTTCTCTGTTCCGTGGTTTCTTTGGGCTGAGCCGATCTATTACTGACACTGGTCTTTGCTATAGTATGTCTTCGCTGGTCGATGGTTTCTGACTTTTCTATCAGTTTGATATTAGAAGATGAAGCAGGCCTTGCTACGATTTCAGATGCTATGCTTCTTGATCGTGCTTCATTTCTTTTTATGTCCTGAGCAGAACTGGTTTTGACACAAGATAAATCTGTTTTCAGTTGAATCAGTTCTTTTCTACGAGGTCCTTTCTGAATTGTAACATTGGCAGAGGTTCTACTGATGCCTTGTTTCACCTTGTATTGGGTATGATCGTGGTGGCTTCTAATAGGAGGTTGCACAAGTCGTCTGCTCTGAGATACAGAGCTCACAATTTTAGTGGTAGTAGTCACATTTGAGGCTCTATCACTTTTCACTGTTACATTGCTGGTGCTCATAGGCTGAGGCTTGGTGGCATTAGAGATAATAGCTGAAGGTTTCTTGTTTGTTGCAGAACTCTCATCTTTGACTTGTAGAGGTTTTCTGAACGAATTAATCTTAGACTCAACAACTCGGCCACAATAAGACCCAAGCACAGGTTTCTTGTGCATGTTAGCTTCTTGCTTCGGTTTTTCTGTAAGCATTTGTTTCTGTTTATTATTTTTTTTAAGGTGAAATGCCTGGCTAAATGTCATACGTTGATTTTGGACATCATCTTTAATTGCTAACAACCGAAGAGGCTGATTATTATTCTCAAAATCATGTGTATCAACTTCTAAAGCTGAATTGGTTAATTCACTAGGTTTTGAAGGAATACAATTTGTTTCCATTGTCACATTATTTTTTATCCCTGTAGGTCCATTGGAATTTTCTTTATTAGCCTAAAAGAGTTATTTTAGACAAATCAGTATTTCAGGACTCATTTCTTTTATGAAGAGTTTAGGAAAGGGCAAGGGGAATAGAAGGACTGTTCATGAGTGCTATGTCCAGTACTTACCATTTTTGTTTTAAGTTTCAGAACATTTACCCCATTTTGGACCTGGTCCTTAGATGTCATCACTCTCTGGTCTCTATTAATTAAAAAAGTAAATAAAAATTAAACATTTGACCATGTACTAAGAAGTTTTCCTGTTTGAGGGGGCATGGGGGGAGACAGTGAACATTAACAATTAACTCTGACTTCATAATTTGGGGAAAAAGATGTTGTAGTCTGTTTCTATAAAGATTTACAGCCTTGGAAACCCTATGGAGGCAGTTCTACTCTGTCCTACAGGGTCACTAGGAGTCAGAATCAACTTGAAGGCAATGGTTTTCAGGTTTCATAATTTTATACGTCAAACAGAAGGAGGAACTGAACTGCGTTTCATTTGTCCTAAGCAATACTTTTCTTTATTAAAATGTAATTTCATAGTGTAAACAAGATGACTGAGGAATTTAAAAGTACTTGCTTTTTTTAAAGTCTTAAAATCCTCACCCCATAATATATGTAAACACTTGATATTCTCATTCTAAACCATTCTTCTTTAGTCATCAAAAAGTCTTCAAAAAACCTTTTATTAAGCAACACTTCTGGGTTAAAGTACTTAGTAACAGTTACATTGAAAACTTTAAAACAGCCCTCCCAAGAAATCTTAAATTTACCATACACGCACTCGCAGCTTCATTTACATTGAGAACATGGGCCCTTAGTATATAGGTGGCTAAGTGGCATTGCATTTACGATATTCATCCAAAGCAAATGCTTCCTCAAGAATTTGTCCCAAAGTCCTTTTTACAGGTATAGATTGGCTAGTACAGGCCACAAGAATCTCTTAGCAGGCAATTATACTAAGAGTGTTGTTATGTTTCAAGAAAGAGTTAGAAGACAAAAGAGAACAGTTCCTAGCTTAAGAACAAAAGAAAAGTTATCTTCAGAAGCGGGCCTCTCTCCAGACAGACTCTTCATCTGTCTCATATCTAAATTATGAGATTTTTTTTTTCCTGCTCACCAAACTCTTTCTCAGAATCAGGTTTCTTCAATCTAGGAAAATTTCAACTTTCATTTCTCAAATATTGCTTACTCTCTTTTCTCTCCTCTTGGAGTTCTCCATATGATGAAGACTTCTCTATACCTGACACCTGAATTATTCTCACAGACTTCCCATTCCTCTCTCTGTGCTGTGTTCTGGGAGAATTCCCAGGCTTGATCCTACAGGTCACCAATTTGTTCTTCAGTTAGTCTATTCTGCTATTCAGTTATCTAGAGATTTTTATTTTAACAATTATATTTTTCATTCCTAAGATGTCTAAATTCTTTCATAACTACCAGTTGTTCCTGGCTTATGGATATCTCATCTCTTTGAAGATATTTTAAAATCCACTTCCTTTGATATACATTCTTCTGACTGCTTAGTTTGTTACTTCTCTTTCATTGTTTTGGACTTTCTCACATTTGGTAATTCTTGACTGTTTACTGACCATATTCGAACGAATCTAAGATGCTGTTAATTGTAAGTGTCTTCATCTTGCATATACTATTAAGGAAAAAAAATACCATCTATTTAGACACGCCATTGAGTCTAAGACAGATTCCAAGTTCCGAGATGTTACCATGTGAAAAACTGGATATCTTTAGAGTTGATAATTTTGGTTATAAAATTTTGGTTACAAAAGGTAGTGTAAACAAAATTATCAATTCTAAATTTTGTCAATTCTAAGATGCACATTTTTTCATATGGTAACATCTCTGAACTTGGAATCTGTCTTAGAATCAATGGCATGTCTAATTGGATGGTGCTTTTTTTTTTACTTAATGGTATACAAAATAAAGGCGCTTCTTACAATTAACAGCAACCGACTGCTATACAAGGTCGCTGGTTTGAAATCATCAGCGGCTCCATGGGAGAAAGAGGTAGGAGTTTGCTTCCGTAGAGATTTACCACCTTAGAAACCCTATGGGGTCGCTATGAGTCGAAATTGACTGGACGACAGTGGATTTGGTTTTTGGGTGGGTCTTTCATATCTGTGTGCTCAGTCTTGCTTGGGGAAGGGGCAGAATTGTTTACATAGCTTGTACTATACATTTTGAATGATGGAGAAGGTCAAAACGTGCCACTGAACAGGGTATCTTTGTAGCTATCTTGTGAGTATGGGTGTTTCTTGTTCCTCCCATACACTGCCAGTCACCCAGAACATAGCAATGTCTCTTACATTTACTACCAGGGGCAAATACCTCTCTTGCTACTGCCTGGCTCACTGTTTGGTGTGGGCTGGAAGGAGATGATGCTTAGGGTCAACCTGCCAGGCTCCTCCCATGTGGTACTTCAATTAATCAGGTCCCCTATTGACCTCAGCTTCTACTACTTCCGGGCTAACAGCATACTGTGATGCTATATCACTGAGAAAATCAGAAGCAATCTTTTTTTTTAATTGTGCTTTAGGTGAAACTTTACAGAGCAAATTAGTTTCTCATTCAACAATTTATACAGAAATTGTTTTGTGACATTGGTTGCAGTCCCCATGATGTGTCAACTCTTCCCTTCCACACTCCGATTCGTTTCCCTCCATCCATTTTTCCTGTCCCTTCCTGCCTTCTCATCATTGCTTTTGAGCAGGTGTTGCCCTTTTGGTCTCGTATACATGAAGGAACTAAGAGGCACGTTCCTCATATGTGCTGTTTGTTTTACAGACCTGTGTTATGGACTGTGTCCCCCCAAAAGGTGTATCAATTTGGCTAGACCATGATTCCCAGTATTGTGTGACAGTCTGTTATTCTGTCATCTGATGTGATTTTCTATGATGTTAATGAGGTGGGATAGGCAGCAGTTATGTTAATGAGGCAGGACTCAATCTACAAGATTAGATTATGTCTTAAGTCAATCTCTTTTGAGATATAAAAGACAGAAGCAAGCAGAGAGACATGCGGACCTCATACCACCAAGAAAGAAGTACTGGGAGCATAGCCTGTCCTTTGGACCCGGGGTTCCTGTGCTGAGAAGCTCCTCGACCAGGGAAGACTGATGACACAGGACCTTCCCCCAGAGCTGACAGAGAGAGAAAGCCTTATCCTGGAGCTGGCACCCTGAATTCAGACTTCTAGCCTCCCGGACTGTGAGAGAATATATTTGTTAAAGCCATCCACTTGTGGAATTTCTGTTATGGTAGCACTAGTTAACTAAGACAATCAGTCTAATCTTTGGCTGAAGAGTGAGCCTCGGGAGTGGCTTCAGGTCTGAGTTAAAAGGGTGTCTGGGGGCCATAGTCTCAGGGGTTTTTCCAGTCCCCGTCAGACCGGTAAGTCTGGTCTTTTTATTTGTGAATTTGAATTTTGTTCTACATTTTTCTCCTGCTCTGTCTGGGAGCCTCTATTGTGATCCCTGTCAGAGCAGTTGGTGGTGGTAGCTAGGCAGCATCTAGTTGTTTCGGCCTCAGACTGGTGGAGGCTGCAGTACTTGTGGTCCATTAGTCCTTTGGACTATTATTTCCCTAGTGTCTTTGGTTTTCTTCATTCTCCTTTGCTCCAGATGTGATGGGACCAGTAGATGTACCTTAGATGGCCACTTGCCAGCTTTTCAGACCCCTGAGGCTACTCACCAAAGTCGAATACAGAACATTTTCTCTATGAACTCTTTTATGCCAACTGACCTAGATGACTCCTGGGACCATGGTCCCCAGCCCTAAGCCCCAGTAACTCAGTACTTTGGGGTGTTTGGATGTGTCTATGAAGCTTCTATGACTTTGCCTTGGTCAAGTTGTGCTGACTTCCCCTATATTGTGCACTGTCTTTCCCTTCACCAAAGTTCCACTTATCTATTGTCTAGTCAGTGTTTTTCCCTCACCCCTCCCCTCCCTCGTAACCATCAAAGATTGTTTGTGTGCATAAACCTTTTCTTGAGTTTTTATAATAGTGGTCTTATACAGTATTTGTCCTTTTGTGATTGACTTATTTCCCTACTCAGCATAATGCCCTCCAGATTCACTCATGTTGTGAGATGTTTCTCAGATTCTCATTGTTCTTTATCCTTGCGTACAGAAGCAATCTTAAGAAGAATTAGCCCCTCCTGTTTTGACAGATGAACTCATGCTGTGGTGATCTAGGGCCAAACTCTCCAATTCTGCTCTCCATTCCACTCCCTCTTCTCTACTCATGGCATTTGCTCCTGCATTTATTTGTTAATCTTTCTGTATCAGTAACTTCTCCCTGTCCTAGGTCATTTCCATCAGCATATAACCACTACATTTATTCTCTTCTTAAAAAGCCTTAAACCTCACATTCTCTTTCAGCTAATGCCTAGTTTCTCAATTTTCTTTATAGCAAAACACCTTCAAAAAGATACTTATACACACTGTCTTCATGTTGTCACCTGCTATTCTCTCCTCAGCCTGTGTGTATCAGGAATTGTCCCTATCACTCTAGTCAAACACCTAGTACCATTATTTCCATGATTTTACATCTCATAGTCAATTCTCAGTCTGCATCTTACTGGATCTCTCAATAGCACTTGATAGTTGATAGCCAGGCAGTAGCAAGAGAGGTATTTGCCCCCTGGTAGTAAATGTAAGAGACATTGCTATGCTCTGGGTGACTGGCAGTGTTGAGTATTTTCTTCATTTTGCTACTAGATCACCAACTTTTCCTCCTACCTCACTTCTTTTAAGTCTCTGTCTCTTCTTCCTAATCTGCCCAATACAAATTTTTAACTTTTCTTCTGCATTTTTTAGTTTTATACTGCCTAGGAACTCCCGTTTTTCTGTGAGTGCTAACAGAATTCCAGTGCTTAGTCTTGAAATTACTTGCTTTCTTAATGCTAGCTAAAAATCTCAGGACGACATGGAAAACAGGTCTTACTCACCTGTTCAGTGTGGAGATGTAGATGAAAATATATAATCCTATTCTGTGTTTTTATTACAAAACTGCTTTCAGAAGGGTTATCTTAACAAAGGAGTCTTAAGATACTTTATTTGATTGTAAAATAGAATTGTTCAATAGTATTAACTGGTTAAATGTTTGTTCCTGAAAAGCTGCAACCCTGATTGGTTGTCTTAACTTAATAATTTGTTGCTCAAGTAATAATATTTAAACTGACCTTTGTTTTTTGAAAGAGTAAATATAGTACTCATGAGGTTTTTTGGTTAAGTCAGAAGAAGAGATTTAGAATTTTTTTCCCATTTTGTATGAGTATTATAAACCCCATTATCCCATTTGATTCCTCATTAAGTTACTATCTTATTTAAATTACTATTATCTCATTTAGTCGCATGGTTTGAAATAAATACCATCTATATAGGCAGTCCCCAGACTACGAACGAGTTCCATTCCTAACTTTGTCATATTTGTACATTAAGTTGAACAGTTACGTACGTATCTAACATTAGTTAGTCAAATGTTTGTCTTAGTATACAGTGTACCTTTCTATGCATAAAAACAATAAAGAAACACTTCCAGATACACTAAAACATCTTTGACATAACACAGTAATAATAATAATAATAATAATGTTTTGATATCCATCGCAAAGTAGCACCTGTTTGATATTACGAACCACTGCACGTACCTCGAATTTTTAATATAATAGGCTTTACGGGGGTTGCTTCATAACTACAGGTTGTACATAATTTTGATATTCGTAACCCAGGGACTGCCTGTACACTGAAAATTCCCAAGCTTCTATTACCAGTCCCAACCTCTCCTCTGAACTTCAGATGCATAACTATTTGGCATCTCTGCTTGGATATCTTATTGACGCCTCAAACTTAACATGGTCAAAGCAGAACTCCTGATTCCCCCACATCTTCCTCAGTCTTCCCCATCTCGATATATGGTATCACTATTTACTCAGTTACTCAAACAAAAAATCTAGTGTCATCTTTTTCTTAAACAAAGAAATGTGGGATTTGTGAAACGAGAAAATGTTTATTTTAAACTAAAGCAACTTACTAACGTAATATTAGAAATTTAAGAAAAAAGCATTTTATTTGGAAATAAAGTGAAACTTATATGGAGTTGCAAAAATAAAAATAGTTTAAAAAAATCCATATACTCTTTATCCACATTCAGTCATGGTTAACATTTCAACCCATCTGCATTATCATTTGCTCTCTCTCTTTCTCTCACCAGTCCACTGTATGTAATGCCACTGAGCGATCATGAAACGATAGCTACCACTTATTGAATTCTCACTATGTACCAGGCAAGGCATAGCAAAATATATATACTATCTCATTTAATTCCCAAGAAACATGTATTAACTAATTCTATTTTAGTACAAGTAAAAAGACTCAAAGAGGTCACACAGCTGTTAAGTGGCCAACTTAAAGATTCCAGCACAGGTTGTTATTACTCCAGAGTCCATGCTCTTAGTGTGCACACAAACAACCTGGGGATGTTACTAGAGGTTATCTCTAGAGAGCAAGGGGACCTTTTGAATTTCTGCTTTATATATCCTTCCGTGGATTTGTTTTTGTCACACCATGTCCTATCATTATAATTTAGACAAAAAAATGAAGATATTTCTATGGAGGGTTAAGACTAAAACAAACGATCACCAAACATTTGGGAGCTACCGCCCCCCAAAAAAGCTCCCATATATTAAAAGTTTTGCTAAATTACAGAAAGACAGACCTTTGTAGCCCCGTATAAACCATCAGTCAACATTTTAGTATAGACACATACTCTGCTTTAAAATTACTTCCTCTGGGAGTGTGAATTAATTTACAAAGAAAATTATGATCTGATACTACACTGTCCAATACTGTACCACTAGCCACATGCGTGGCTACTGAGCACTTGAAAAGTGGCTAGTCCAAATTGAGATGTAGAGAAAGTAAAAATATACACTAGATTTTGAAGACTTAGTACCAAAAAAAAAAGGTAAAATATCTCAATAGTAATTTTTTACTATAGACTACATGTTGAAAATTACAATATTTTAGATATATTAAATAAAATATATTAAACTTCATTTTATTTCTTAAAAAGACTTTTTAAATGTGGCTACCAGAAATTTTAAAATTAAATATTGGTTCATAGTTATATTTTTAAATTATATTAGCTGTGATACAATTTTACAGAACTTCAATGAAATAAACTTAACTTCACCTGGATAATATCTGATGTTCCTGTTTATATACAAAAAGTGTTTTTTCTTTTAATAGACGTTGCTTGAGTTTTTGTCGTCTTTGCTCTAAATAACGAAAAGAAAGATCTACAGGTCAATATTAGTTAAAACAATAACATCAAATAAATATTGCTGACTAAGTGAAGATTTTATTTAGAAAATTGCACTACTTACGTTCACATCTATATAACAAAAAATGTCCTAGTTCTTTTGCTTTTGAGAAATAATTCTATTAATAATAGATTGTTAACATAAAAGGTCCCTATAACCACTCTGGAAAAGAATTACATTCTTATTGCCTGACAGTAAAAAATCTGGAGAACATTATTTTCAACATGCGGTTTCCGAACGCTAAGCTTTAAGAAAATAAATGATAGGGATGAGACACCAGACCCCAAGTTCTGCCGAATTCGCCAGAAGTGGGTTGAGTGAGTCACTTCAGTTTGTTTCCTTTTTCCCATAGGCTGGACAAAGAAATAAGATTAATCCTGGGAACCGGGGCATCCCTAGGATTCCATAATGTCTAAGCTCTAGGTGTTAAATTTGAAAGATCAAACTCCAACCGCGCAGAAATGAGCTCCCGAATCCAGACGGGGAGCGGCAGCGCAGGCGCAGTCCGCCTTCAGGCCCTCCCCGCCGCTAAACGGGCTCGGGGGCTGCCTCCAGCCTCGCAGCAAGGGGGGCCGGCCGGCAGTAACGGCCGCACAGAGGCGCTCAATCCGCAGTCACCCCACGGAGTGGGTGCTACTCTTTTATTACGCATTTCACAGGGGACAAGAGTAAGGTTTGTAAAGACGGAGCGACCTGTTCAGGGTTCTCTTGCAACGCGTCAGGGGTGGAGCTGGTCCAGGGACAGATTCTCCAGTAAGCAAGGTGCGCACTGGCTGACTCGTGTACCGGGCTTGCTGATTAACCCGCCCCTGAGCTGGGCTGCGGGCCGCTGGGGCCCACTCGCCCACCGCCCGTTCCCTCTGGCAAACGACCCACCTCCCATGCGCCGCTCCTCCCTCACCTCGGAACGCGGGCTGAGTCCTCTGACTGGGGGGTAGCTGCAGGTTCGGGTGCAAGGCTGGGACGCTCATCCCAGGCCGGCAAGGAGGGCTCCTCTCTCGGATCTGACTGCCTCAGGTTCCCACAGATCAGGTAGGTTGCACGCTCAAAAAGCCGCCAGCGGCCCTGCCCTTAGACGGCGCGACCGCCGCCCCCGCCCATTGGTCCTTGCCTGGAATTGAAAGGGCCAATGGGCGCAGAGGGGCGGAGCCTGGGCTGCCGTTGCTGGGGCCGGGTGTTGTTTCTATCCTTGTCAGTTAATTAAAGGGGCTCTGGAATGAGTCTCTAGGTTTTCAAAACTAAACAATTCCTTTCATATAGCTTGGAGTGAGTCGTCCGGCTGTATTCATTCGTTTATTCACTTACAGTTATTAAGTCCCGACTGGGTGATGCAAACAGGAACGTAATTAGCACCTAAGAAAGGTTGGAGATTCAAGTCCACCCAGAGACATCTGGGAAGAAAGGCTTAGTGATCTGACAAATCGGCCATTGAAAACCCTATAGAGCATAGTTCTACTCTGATACACCTGACGTTGCCATGAGTTGGAGTCATGAGTTTACTCCACAGTCACTGGGTTTTTCGGTTATGTACTAGGACTGTTGTCGGTTCAAACTCATAGAGACCCTATTTGTAACGGAAGGAAACACTGCCTGGTCCTGTGCCATCTTCACAAACACTGTTATGCTTGAGCCCATAGTTGTCTTCCTCTTTTTTGCTGACCCTCTACAGTACCAATCATAATGTCCCTTTCCAGGGACTGATCCCTTCTGATAACATGTCCAAAGTATGTGAGATGTAGTCTCGCCATCCTTGCTTCTAAGAAGCATTCTGGTTCTACTTCTTCCAAGACAGATTTGTTCGTTCTTTTAGCAGTCCATGGTATATTCAGTATTCGTTCTTTTAGCAGTCCATGGTATATTCAGTATTCTTCGCCAACACCAGAATTCAAAGGCGTCAATTCTTCTCCAGTCTACCTTACTCATCGTCCAGCTTTCGCATGCATATGAGGCGATTGAAAACACCGCGGCTTGGGTCAGGCGCGCCTTAGTCTTCAAGGTGACATCTTTGCTTTTCAATACTTTAAAGAGGTTTTTTTTGTAGCAGATTTACCCAGTGCAATGCGTTGTTTGATTTCTCGACTGCTGCTTCCATGGGTGTTGATTGTGGATCCAAGTAAAATGAAATCATTGACAACTTCAGTCTTTTCTCCGTTTATCATGATGTTGCTTATTGGTCTAGTTGTGAGGATTTTTGTTTTCTTTATATTGCGGTGTAATCCATACTGAAAGCTGTGGTACTTCAAGTCCTCTTCACTTCAGCAAGCAAAATTGTGTCATCTGCATAAAGCAGGTTGTTCATGAGCCTTCCTCCAATCCTCACACCCCATTCTTCTTCATATAGTCCAGCTTCTTGGATTATTTGCTCAGCATTAGTATTGAACAGGTATGGGGAAACGATACAACCCTGACGCACACCTTTCCTGACTTTAAACAACACAGTATCCCCTTGTTCTGTTTAAGCAGCTGCCTCTTGATCAATGTACAGGTTTCTCATTAGCACAATTAAGTGTTCTGAAATTCCTATTCTTCACATAATTATCCATAATTTGTTTGATCCACCCAGCTGAATACCTTAACATAGTCAATAAAACACAGGTAAACATCTTTCTGGTATTCTCTGCTTTGAGCCAGGATCCATCTGACATCAGCAATTATATCCCTTGTTCCACATTCTCTTCTGAATCCAGCTTGACTTTCTGGCACTTCCTTGTCGATATACTCCTGGAGCTGCTTTTGAATGATCTTCAGCAAAATTTTACTTACATGTGATATTAATGATCTTGTTCGATGATTTCTGCATTCAGTTGGATCACTTTCTTGGGAATAGGCATAAATATGGATCTCTTCCAGTCGGTTGGTATCTTAGTTATCTAGGGCTGCTATAACAGAAATACCACAGGTGGATGGCTTTAACAAAGAGAAATTTATTTTCTCACAGTCTAGAAGTCCAAATTTAGGGCATCAGCTCCAGGGGAAGTCTTTCCTCTCTCTGTCAGCTCTGGAGAAAGGTCCTTCTCATCAATCTTCCCCTAGACTGGCTCTGCTCTCGGCATGCTCTGCTCTCGGCACTGCTTTCTTGGTGGTATGAGGTCCTCCATCTCTCTGCTTGCTTCTCTCTTTTATATCTCAGAAGAGATTGGCTCAAGACACAACCCAATCTTATAGATTGAGTCCTGCCTCATTAACATAACTGCCACCTATCCCACATCATTAACATCATAGAGGTAGGATTTACAACACACAGGAAAAGCACGTCTATATGAAACAATGCTGGACAATCACACAATACTGGGAATCATGGCCTAGCCAAATTGATACACATATTTTGGGGGGATACAATTCAATCCATGACAGTTGGCCAGGTAGCTGTCTACCAAATTTCTTGGCATAGACAAGTGAGCACTTCCAGCGCTGCATCCGTTTGTCAAAACATCTCAATTGGTATTCTGTCAATTCCTGGAGCCTTTTTTTCGCCAGTGCCTTCAGTGCAGCTTGGATTTCTTCCTTCAGTACCATCGGTTCCTGATCATATGCTACCTTCCGAAATGGTTGAATGTCGACCAGTTCTTTTTGGTATAGTGACTCTGTGTGTTCCTTCCATCTTCTTTTGATTCTTCCTACTTCATTTAATATTTTCCCTGTAGAATCCTTCAGTATTGCAACTCGAGACTTAAATTTTTTCTTTCTTAAGTTCTTTCAGCGTAAGAACTGTTGAGTGTGTTCTTCCCTTTTGGTTTTCAATCTCCAGGTCTTTGCACATGTCATTATAATAGTTTTCTTTGTCTTCTCCACTTACCCTTTGAAATCTGTTCAGCTCTTTTACTTCATCATTTCTTCCTTTGCTTTAGCTGTTTAACGTTCAAGAGTCTCTTCTGACATCCATTTTGGTCTTTTCTTTCTTTCCTGTCTTTTTAATGACCTTTTGCTTTCTTCATGTGTGAGGTCCTTGATGTCATTCCACAACTTGTCTGGTCTTCGGTCGTTAGTGTTCAACGCATCAAATCTATTCTTGAGATGGTCTCTAAATTCCGGTGGGATATACTTAAGGTTGTACTTTGGCTCTCGTGGACTTGTTCTAATTTTCTTCAGTTTCAACTTAAACTTGCATATGAGCAATTGATGGTCTGTTCCACGGTCAGCCCCTGGCCTTGTGGCTGACGATATTGAGCTTTTCCATCATCTATTTCCACAGATGTAGTCGATTTGATTCCTGTATATTCTGTCTGGTAAGGTCCACGTGTGCAGTCGCCATTTATGTTGGTGAGAAAAGGTATTTGCAATGAAGAAGTCATTGGTCTTACAAAATTCTATCATGCGATTTCTGGCATTGTTTCTATCACCAAGGCCAAATTTTCCAACTACCAATCCTTCTTCTTTGTTTCCAACTTTTGCTTCCAATCACCAGTAATTATCAATGCATCCTGATACCATATTTAATCAATTTCAGACTGCAGAAGTTGATAAAAATCTTCAATTCCTTCATCTTTGGCCTTAGTGGTTGGCACATCAATTTGAATAACAGTCGTAGTCACTGATCTTCATTGAAGGCATATGGTATAATCCTATCACTGACAGCGTTGTACTTCAGGATAGATCTTGAAATGTTCTTTTTGATAATGAATGCAACACCATTCCTCTTCAAGTTGTCATTCCCAGCATAGCAGACCATATGATTGTCTGATTCAAAATGACCAATACCAGTCCATTTCAGCTCACTAATGCCCAGGATATCAACCTTTTTGCATTCCGTTTCATTTTTGACAATTTCCAGTTTTCCTAGATTCATACTTTGTGCATTCCATGTTTCAAGTATTAATGGATGTTTACAGCTGTTTCTTCTCATTTTGAGTTATGCCACATCAGCAAAGGTCCTGAAAGCTTGACTCCATCCACGTCATTAAGGTCAACTCTACTTTGAGGAGGCAGCTCTTCCTCAGTCATATTTTGAATGCCTTCCAACCTGAGGGGCTCATCTTCCAGCACTATATCAGACAACATTCCACTGCTATTCATAAGGTTTTCACTGGCTAATTCTTTTCAGAGGTAGACTTCTGGGTCCTTCTTCCTAGTCTGTCTTAGTCTGGAGGCTCAGCTAAAACCTGTCTACCATGGGTGTCCCTGCTGGTATTTGAATACCAGTGGCATAGCTTCCAGCATCACAGCAACACACATGCCCCCATAGGACGACAAACTGACAGATGCATGGGGGATACCAGGACTAGGGTTGACAAAAATGAGATAGGTCAAGTCCTTAGACACTCACAGTCCATTGAAGAAGGCTGACAAAAGACTTTTGAGTTGTTTTGCTGCACTCTTTATCAAATATCTGTGTGTTTTGCTGCATTCATCAAACATCTCTGTGTTTACTAAGGAGGAGGATATAAGCTAGGGGCCTAGCGAGGGTAAGAGTGCCCAGTGGTAACCTCTAAATTAGCCCCCCCTCAACCTCAGGAAGAATAGACACTGATAGTGGCGATGCATCAGCAGTGTTTTGGAGAAACAAACTCTAAGACTGTGTTGAAATAAAGCAAGAGAGATTTATTGAAAGTACCATAAAAAAATAAAAAACCCTAAAACCAAACCTGTTGCCGTAGAGAAGATTCCAACTCATAGTGACCCTATAGGACAGAGTAGAATTGCCCCATAGAGTTTCCAAGGATTGCCTGGTGGATTTGAACTGCCGACCTTTTGGTTAGCAGCCATAGCTCTTAACCAGTGTGTCACCAGGGTTTCCATTGAAAATACAAGAACATTCAAATGGGGAGTTACCGCCTCCAGCAAGTGGAGACCACAAATCCAAAGAGGAGTGGTTTCAGACCCATTATTATAAGGCTAAAGGAGGAAGTTAGGATACAATATTTGGATTGGTCTAAAAGCTGTCAATCAGATCGGGGCAGGACATCTCAAAGAGGCGCTTTTCCTAAGATTAGTTACCATGTTATAGGTGGCTTTATGTGATTCACTACAAAGCTAAATTTCAGGAGGATATGCTGGGAAGGGGTCATGAGTCACAAGATTATTACAAAGTGGATATTTCAGGAACAGATTGTCAAAATGTCTTGCTTTGGGCAAACATTTCCTGAGAGCATCTTACACAGTGGGCTGTGATAGCTATCTGTGTCAAAGGCCTAATGGAGCATGAGGGCAACCTACTGACACCTCCTATTTAACTAACCACATTCCTTAGGCTTGGATCTGTGTAAGAGGTTATCAACTTGTTAGCAAGAAGCAGAAATTAAGATGAGTCCGAGACCAGACCCTGCATCAGCCGTTTTACGATGGTCAAGTGTCCTATAATTTGGACTGTATGACAGCAGAAACACCCTCCCCCCTTGTCTAGCTGCCTCAGTCAGGTGCCTTTCATATTTGTGGTACCTCAGAGTGTCATTCTGTGCCTTGTCTGGCACCTCCTTCGACTGTCGTCTGGGGGCAAGTGCCCCACCCACCCACCGCTACACCTCTGATATAAGCACCGAACTACCATACCAAGAGCAAGTGTATTTCCCTTTCACAAATATTACTTCATTTGCACATCATAGCTCTGAAGTGGGACGTTATCATCTCCTGTTTCACAGATGAAGCAACAGGCTCAGAAGTTATTTGTCAAAGTTTGTGCAGCTTGCAAAGGGGAACTGAAATTAAAGCCCACACTCCATACCTTTGTACTAGGTAATTATCAGATGCAAAGAAGGTGGAAGAGGAGGATAAAGAGGTAAGAGGATAGACCCCTACCCCAATTTATAATCTTTCTGTGAAGCTAAGATAGCATTTGTTATTTGTGGTAGACACTATGTGCTTGGGTGTATTTTTAAGTGCTGCCATAATCTCACAGTCCTCCTCTAGAAATATCTCCTTCATAAAACCCACACAAACACCAACCCACAAGACAAAATTAGATAATTCAGAGCTAGAAAGTTTTGGGGTGGGAGTGGGGGAGAGTTGGGGACAGCTCTGGGCTGGGCCTTTCTGGTTTTAAGCACTGAGTTCACAGCTTACCTCTTCACTGCAGTAAGGCTGGGCTGAACTCTGTTTCATTCAGCTTTTAAGTGAGGGTGGTGGAGGTGAGAGGATGTGATTTCTATCTCCCCCCTGCCCAGGTCTGAGGACCTCCATTGCTGGCGCTAAACTGGTCAGTTTTCTCCACCTTTTGTTGCATTTTTCTTCAGGCATCTTATGGTAGCATCTTGCTAATAAGGAAGTTGGTTTGGGCTCTCTGTTGGTTTTTACTTGATGAAATGTTCCATTTTTATTGTAAATTTGCCTACGCTTAAGGCCAACTCTGTGAGAACCAAGACTCAAACACAGCCTATCACCAGCCGTAAAATATCACTACTGTTTACATACTATATTTACATACTCGATTATTTAGTAAAACTTCATTAGACAGATTGGGTAACCAGGTATTTCCATTAAGTGACTGACAACAGTTTAATAAAATAGAACATTAAAAAAGTTATGCAAGAACCTCCAAAACGTTATGCTTAATGAAAGAAATGAAACAAAAGGTCACAAATGGTAATATTCCATTTATGTGAGATATCTAGAATAGATAAATCCTTAGAGACCTAATGCACACTGGTGGTTGCCAGGAGTTGGGGAAGGAGGAAAGGAGATGGGAATAAACCACTTTATGGGAAAGGGGTTTTACTTTGAAGTGAGTGAAATGTTTTGGAACTAGAGAGACGTGGTGGTTGCACAACATTGTGAATGTACGAAATGCCCTTGATTATGCACTTAAAAATGGTTAATCCTGTATTATGTGGATTTCACCTTGTTATGGATTAAACTATGTCCCTGCAAAATATGTGTTATAACTCCTAACCCCTACACCTATGGATAAGGAGCCCTGATGGTGCAGTGTTTAAGCGCTTGGCTGCTAACCAAAAGGTCAACAGTTCAAACTCACCAGCCACTCCACGGGAGAAAAATGCAGCAGTCTGGTTCTATAAAGATTATAGCCTTGAAAACCCTATGGGGCAGTTCTACTCTGTCCTAAAGGGTCGCTATGAGTTGGAATTAATTCAACAGGAACAGGTACGCCTATGGATGTAATCGCATTGGGGAATGGAGTTTTCTTTGTTAATGAGGCCATATCACTGTAGGGTGTGTCTTAAACAACTCACTTTTGAGATATTAAAGAGAAGATTAGACACAGAGATGCAGCATAAACTGAGGGGAAAATAGATACCACACCACATGAAGATCACCAAGGAACCCAGAAACAGAAGCTGAAGAGAGACAAGGACCTTCCCCCAGAGCTGGCAGAGAGAGAAAGCCATCCCTGATAGCCGGAACCGTAAATTTGGACTCCTAGCCTTCTAACTGTGAGGAAATAAATTTCTATTTGTTAAAGCCGCCCACTTGCGGTATGTCTATTACAGAAGCACTAGATAACTAAGACATACCTCAAGAAAAAACATTTTTTTAAAGTGAGCATGGTTAAAAAAAAATTAAAAAGAAGCCGTGGGGATCTCAATAGACTGAGATGCTAATTAGGAAAATCTGCAAAACTAGTAGGTTTTCTAACATGGTAGTTATCCTCTATTTTCCAGGCTCACTCACTCCAAGGACAGTATTTTTTTGCGGCACTTTTTTTCTAAAGTTGCCCCATAATTGTTGGAGGGAAGGCAGCTCTTTTCTAAATGATCCAAGGAGAGGACCTCCTTCCAGAATAGGTCTTCCCCAACACAGCTAACCATGAAACTGCAGACACCTGGAGAGTCCATGATCAGCTTTAGTTGTTTCTCCTATGGTCACATGGAGCAGGGATGGCTTTCTGAGAGAACAGGATGGGACAATCCAAGGGATGGAAGGAAGACCAGAGCAGGGTGAAGACATAAATTCCAAGGAGGAAAGAGGCTTAAGAAAGGAAAAAGAAGAGATAAGGAAAAGATAAAGGAGATAAAGAAGATGTAAATAAATGGTGAAATATATACTATGCTCATGGATCAGAAGACCCTATGTATATTCTGTATGTACGTATACATGTGTATGTATTGTGTGTGTATGTAGGTGTGTGTCATGGCATTGCATTCTGGGGCTCTCTCCCACATAGGAGTGCCTTTAGAGGGAGCAGGGAATTTGGAACCATTTTCCCCACATGAAATGAGAAGCTCAGATTACAGAGCCCACCACTTATACTTAGATTATCTCTCTTCTCTTTAGGGGTCTGACTGTGGTGGACAGTCATAATCTTGAGCCCTGCATCACGAGGAAGAGAGGGTCTTTTTCTTATCCCTGCTGGCTTCTCAGCTTCCCCTCACTGTGGCTTTCACCCATAGACACGTCTCCCAAGTCGAGGATCTGAGGACTGACCCATGGCAATCCTGCCAGCCTGTCCATCGGATTTCAACGTCTTCCTGCTTTCAGTTAGACATCTTGTTCTCATTCTTGGATGGGTCACCCAGCAGTGCTCTGGCTTACTCCATGCTCATTTCTCAGCATATCTAAGGTATATGGCATATCTCCTTGCTCTAGCTTGGAAACAGGGAATCTTGTACAAGTCTCTGTCCAAGCAGCTGTCACACATGCCAGGCTTCTTACTTGTTTGCTACAGACTAATCCTCTCAGAGGCAGAAAACATATCTTTTTTTCATGTCCTCACTGTCCAACATTCTGTTCATTGCAAAGCCCAGGAAAATCTTCACACTTCCACATCTAGCTAGGACACTTAAGGGTCACGTCTTAGGCTGGGTTCTCTAGAGAAGCAAAACTGATGAAGTGAATATATATATATATATATATATATATATATACAAAAATTTATCTCAAGAAAACGGCTCATGCGATCGTGGAGGCTGGCTAGTGGATCAGGTGTCAGGTTGGAGGCGTCTCCTGACTCATGTGGTTACAGGAGCTGATGAACCTCAAATTGGCAGGTCAGATGACAGGCTGCTGGCCCACAGGGCTGTGGAGGCTGGTGAATCACAGAACCAGCAGGTCAGACGGTAGGTTGATGGCTCACAGGGTTGTGGAAGGTGGTGGAAGCTGGTGAATCCCAGAATTGGTGGATCAGACAGCAGGCTGCTGGCTTAAGTCCCAAGAACTGGAGGTCAGATGATGATGAGCCAGATGCAGGATCCAAAGCAAGAGCAAGCTTTGTCAGTGTCCATATGTATTGGATGTAGGTCACATCCTCAAGGAAACTCCCCTTACATCAGATACTTAAGTAGGACTTGGGTAAGGCTGTGACTTGAGTCTGAAAATACACCCCACACTAATCTTTCTTCATTAACATGTAGAGGTTTAGGATTTACAGCACATAAAATGGAGGATAATTACAGAATACCACAAAATGAAGGACAATTACATTAGATCACAAAATGGAGGACAATTACACAATACTGGAAATCATGGCCTAGCTAAATTGACACATAACATTAACCATCGCAGGCCACCTCTTGTCAACTTGACATCTGTACACATCTCCTTAAACCATAATCTCTAATAAAAGACAGTTATAAGGTCATACTTGCATCTAACATGATACAACTAACATGAGTACAACCGAAAAAGCACTAGCCCCATTTAAATCTTATATTTTATAAGTGATGGAATAAGGGAGGGAAGACAATAAAAATATTATATATATATATATACACACATACGTACATAATACACATTTACCAAAACAAGGAAGAAATACTCATAACAATTACAGTCCTTGTTTCTGCAACATGGTTGTAACTGGTATTTAGAACTACCTTCTTCTACCATCCGTTCTGTATTCCCTTTACCCTCAGCAAGCACCTCAGCTGGTTGTGGTTCTTTGCCTGACGGGTTGACTCAAACCTTCTGTGAGGGTTAAGATTGTGTGTCAACTTGGCTGGGCCATGATTCTCAGTGTTTATATGTGATCACCCCTATGACGGGATATGCTGTGAGTAGCCAGTGAGTTGAAAGGGAGTTTCCTCGGGTGTGTAGCCTGCATCCAAATATAAGTGGGCATTCTGGCTTTTGCCTGCTGTGGATTCTGAGGCTGGCTCCTGTTGTCTGACCTCCGGTTCTTGGGATTTGAGCTAGTAGCTTACCTGCTGATCTTAGGATTCACTGATCTTCAGAGCCCTGCTCTCCAACCTGCTGATCTTGGGTGTGCCAGCCCCTGCAGCTACGTGAATCAGGAGAAGCCTCTATCCTGATCCACAGACTTGGGACTTTCCAGCCTCTATAATCACGTGAGCTGTTTCCTTGATATAAATCTCTCTCTATATATGTTTATACTTTTTACTGGTTTTGCTTCTCTAGAGAACCCAGCCTAAGATACCTTCATTCCTAAAGGGTCTGGGCCATTAGTAGTCACGTTGGAATTAGGTTGCTGTAGTTTTCCATTGACTTTAATCACAGGGCATGGTAATACTAAGAGACACCCTAAAGGACCTCATGTATTCCAGACATACTATTCTTTTCCTTCATTATGTACTGTCACCCCGATTTCCCCTTGGTAATCAGCATCAATCACATCAGCTGTTATAGACTGAATTGTGTCCCCAAAAAATGTGTGTCAATGTGGCTAGGCCGTGATTCCCAGTATTATCTAGTTGTCCTCCATTTTGTGAACTGATTATCCTATGTATTATAAATCCTAATCTCTATGATGTTAATGAGGCAGTTATCTTAATGAGGCAGGATACAATCTACATGATTAGGTTGTATCTAGAGTCAATCTCTTTTGAGATACAAAAGAGAGAATTAAGCAGAGAGGAGAGGGACCCCCTACCACCAAGAAAGAAGAGTCGGGAGCAGAGTGTGTCCTTTGGACCCAGGGTCCTGTGCTGAGAAGTTCCTAGACCAAGGGAAGATTGATGAGAAGGACCTTTCCCCAGAGCCGATAGAGAGTGAGAGCCTTCCCCTAGATCTGGCTAACTGAATTAGGACTTCTAGCCTTCTAAACTGTGAGAGAATAAATTTCCATTTGTTAAAGCCATCCACTTGTGGTATTTCTGTAACAGCAGCACTAGATAACTAAGACACTAGCCAATATGGTAACTCTCTTCTTTGCTGGTTCATCTAGAGGCATGAAGAGCCCAAAGTGGCTGGGTGGCATTCTTAACTTCCAGTTCAATGGAATCAGTGCTGTGTCTCCAGGTGGGAGCATTCCTTCCTTTGGAACTAAGATCTCTAGACCTGCAGAGCATAGGGTCGCAGGGACAGGAAGCAAAAATTTTGCAAGTGGGTCACTAGGAGTAATAGTGAGTGGTGCCACCCCCATTTCCACCCCTTGATTCCTGGACCCATGAATTCTGGCTTTGGGAGAAACAGCACTGTATATTTGTTGCTGGTTTAGAGCATATACAGCCTCCTGGAGAGCATTGTCCTAACCCTGCGAAGTATTGCCACCTAGCTGGTGCCATATTTATGCCTTTAGGAGGCCATTCCATTGTTCTATAAAGCTAGGTGCTTCAGGATGATGGGGAACATGGTAAGACCAGTGAATTTCATGAAAATGGGCCCATTGCCACACTTCATTTGCTGTTGTGAGTCCCTTGATCTGAGGCACTGCTGTGTAGGTCACATAATGTTACTGTTAATATAAAAAAGACTAAAAACTTATAAATAATCTAATGCTCAAAAATTTAGGAAATGACTGAATAAAACATTATATACAATGATGGCTTATTACGGCCATTAAAATGTTTCAAAGAACTTTTAGTGATTTTGGAATATTACTGTGACATAAATTGGAAACTATGAAATACAGAAGGGAAAGTTGAGAAATAGACCAAAATACACACAGAACTCTAGAACATGATAAAGATGTCAATAATTCAGTGGGGAAAAGATGGCTTCTGTCCATTGGAGAGAGTCTTGCCTTTCTTGTAGAGCCTGGGTACAGACTACTCACTCTGTGATTGGGGTAGGGGAGAGTGTCAAGTCCTGGTAATAGAGACAGAGCCTCCCCTCCATTCCTCTGCCTACCTGGACAGGCAGCTTTGGGACTATCCAGACTGGGACTAGGTTGAGGCGAGTGAGGGACTCACTTGCATGTCTCAACCTCACTCTCTTCACCCTACTCCTGACCCTGCTGCATTCTCCTCTTACTTAAAATTGTGATATTTTTGTTCATCATGGATTCTTTTGTATTAATTTTGATTTTTTAAAATGCTATATTAAAATATCATTTATCTTCATTGCTGAGTTTTTTGGTATCCCCTTAAAGTTTGCACCTGAGGTACCTCGCGCCCCTCATCCTAGTCCCAGCTCTGCCCAATTTGGGAAGAACCAGTGTTTCTCTTGCCATTTGACACTGGCAGCATTGCAAAGGGGTTGAAATACCTAGGACAATACCTGGCACATAATAAGTGCTTAATAAATATTTGTTGAATGGATGAGTAGGCTGAGAAATGAGAGACTTGACGTGACTCAGAAGAGAGGTTCTGAATTTACTGACCTAATCACCTCTGGTTCCCCTGGAGAAAGAACGACCTGTTAATCCAATGCTATGTGAGACCCTAAGTAGCTGACCTGCATAGGTACTGGGCAATCTCACATACACTGATACATACAGACAAAAATGATCATAAGCCACTTAAGGACACAACAGCTTAAAGGAGAAGAAACAAGATAAACTAGAATAAGTAGTGTGATCATTAAAGTTGTATGTTAACTTATCTGGGCCATGATTGTCTGTGTTTTGGCAGCTATGATGTAGTTTGGCAATCGTATAATGATGCGATTACCTCCATGATGAGATTTGATATAATGTGATCACCTCCATGATGGGATCTGCTGTGAGTAGCCAATCAGTTGAAAGGGAGTTCCCTTGGGGGTGTGGCCTGCATCCAATATAGGTGTACTTTCTGGCAAGGCTTGCGGACTTTTGCTTCCTTTGGATCCTGCAGCTGGCTCCTGTTCGTCTGACCCCGGCTTCTTGGGACTTGAGCTGGCAGCTTACCTGCCATGTTACCTGCTGATCTTGGGATTTGTCAGTCTTTGCAGCCTATAAGCCAGAGCCCTGCTGTCTGACTTGCCAGCCCCTGCAGCTACGTGAATCAGGAGAAACCTCCAGCCTGACCCACAGACTTGGGACATTCTAGCCTCTGCAACTGTGTTGGCCATTTCCTTGATATAAATCTCTCTATATATATACTTATATGCTTTACTGGCTTTGCTTCTCTAGAGTACCCAGCCTAAGACATTTGTTACCAGGAGTGGGTCTAGAGAAACAAAATTGTAAGAATGAGTTTTCTAAATTGGTTTTCAAGTCCAGTTAGTCTTAAAGATGTTGATGACTCTGCTTCTAGTAGTAAAGAGGGCACTGCTAATCCATGGCATGAGGTGGCAATAGAAATATGTAAAATATCACCACCAATAAATCAGGTATTGGTGAAAGATGAGGCTCTGGGTGATAGCATGTTTGATACCTTTGTACAATTTTGTGATAATGAGAAGTATAAGGAAGCTGATTGGTTGGTCCTACTTTCGCTAGACAAAGTGATGAAAGAAAGAGATGAGCTCAGGGCTTCAGAGTCAAAGCTCAACACTGCATAAATGATCTCAAAGTTTCCACTTGTGCCTTAAAAGAAAGCCTTATTTCTTGCAGTAACAGAGCTGATAATTGTCAAAAACCAAACCCAGAGTCTTATCATAGAGTGGCTGAATTACAACACCATCTGAATTCCCAACCTCAAGTGGTGTCTGAAGTTAAAGTGAGGGCATTTATTGGGAAGAAATGGAATGAAGTTAAAGTGAGGGCATTTATTGGGAAGAAACTTGGGATGGGGACACACTGGCAGATAATCAGGAAGCTGGGGATACTGAGCCCCTAAATTCCTGTTGAATGACTCCTGCCAAAAGAACCAGCCCTGTCCCTCCCATCTGAAGAGATTATTCCATCTTTTTCTGCTAAGCCACCCTCCCCCGTAAAACCATTAGCCCTTCCACCCCATCTGATGAGATTAACCTAGCTGTGTCTAAAGAGCCTTTGTCTGAGTCATTGCCTGCCACATCACCTAAGGCAGATACCTCACAAGATAATGCTGAATATTCTCAAAACACATCCCTACCACCCATTTTGGCTTCTAGACGTATAACTAGACTTAAGTCCCAGCAAATCCCAAAAGGTAAAGTACAAAGTGTGACTCAGGAGGAGGTATGCTATACTCCAAAAGAACTGCTTTTCTAATATGTACAAAAAGAAACCTGGGGAAGATATGTGGGAGTGGCTGTCTTAGTCATCTAGTGCTGCTGTAACAGAAATACCACAGGTGGATGGCTTTAACAAACAGAAGTTTATTCTCTCAAGTCTAGTAGGCTAGAAGTCCACATTCAGGGCATCAGCTCCAGGGAAGGCTTTCTCTATTGGCTCTGGAGGAAGGTCCTTGTCATCAATCTTCCCCTAGACTAGGAGCTTCTCTGCCCAGGAACCCCTGGTCCAAAGGACACTCTCTGCTCCCGGCGCTGCTTTCTTGGTGGTATGAGGTCCCCCTGTCTCTCTGCTGACTTCTCTCTTTTAGATCTCAAAAGAGATTGGCTCAAGACACAGTCCAGTCTTGTAGACTGAGTCCTGCCTCATTAACATAACTGCCGCCTATCCTACATCATTAACATCATAGAGGCAGGATTTACAACATGTAGGAAAGTCATATCAAATGACAAAATGTTGGAAATCACACAATACTGGGAATCATGGCCTACACATATTTTTGGGGGACATAATTCAATCCATGACAATGACTATTAAGGGTGTGGGATAATGGTGCAAGGAACATAAAGATGGATCAGTCTGAGTTTATTGATATGGGGCACTAAGTACAGATTCTCCATTCAATGTTGCAGCTCGAGAGGTTAGGAAAGGACCTAATAGTTTATTTGGTTGGGTTCCTGAAGCATGGATTAATAGGTCTCAAACCAAACTCTTAATCTTTCCCCCAGACTTCCTCCACCAAAAGCCTATGCCATCCCAGTTGATGGAAACCTGATGCTTCCAGTTACTCAAGTCAACAACCTTTGAGTTATCCTTGACAATACGCTTTCTCTCATTCCCTACATTCTGCTGTTCTGTTTCCAAATCTACCCGTAACTTGACAGCTTTCACCCTTCCCCTATTAACACTTTGGTCCCAATTGCCATTATCTCTGGCCTGGATTATTGCAATAGCCTCCTACCTGGTCTTCCTGCTATTTCACTGCCCCCATTCTTACCATAGAAACACAGCAGCCAGTAAGTCAGATCATGTCACTCTTTGCTCAAAATCCTAGTGGCTTCCCAATTAACTCAGTAAAAGCCAGAGTCTTCACAATGGCCTGTAGGGCCCAACAAGACCTGCCCATTTCCTGTCCCCTTACCTCCTAATACTCCCTTTTGCTCCCTCTGCTGCAGCCATGTTGCTTTCTCTTGCCTGGCCCTCTTGAAGTTCCCTGACAGCCGCACTGGAATCTTTGCTGTTTCTGTCATTTTCCACCGGTCCGTGAAGTGCAGCCCAAGAACCAAGTACAGTGCCTGTACAAACAGTGTTGAATGAATAAATGAATTTGTACACATACAGTTTTTTTTGGTACTTTAGATGACGGTTTACAGAACAAACTAGCTTCTTATTAAATAGTTAGTACACATATTGTTTTATGATATTGGCTAACAACCCCATGACATGTCAACACTCTCCCTTGTCGACCTGGGCTCCCTGTTGCCACTTTCCTGTCCTCTCCTGCCTTCTCGTCCTCGCCCAGGGGCTGGCGTGCCCCTTTAGTCTTGTTTTGTTTTATGGGCCTGTCTAATCTTTGACTGAAGGGTGAACTCTGGGAGTGACTTCGTTACTGAGCTAAAAGTGTATCTGGGGGCCATACTCTCGGGGTTTCTCCAGTCTCTGTCCGGCCAGTAAGTCTGGTCTTTTTTTGTGAATTAGAATTTTGTCCTACATTTTTCTCCAGCTCTGTCCAGGACCATCTGTTGTGATCTTGTTCAAAGCAGTCGGTGGTAGCCAGGTACCATCTAATTGTACTGGGCTCAGTCTGGTGGAGGCTGTGGTAGTTGTGGTCCACTAGTCCCTTGGACTAATCTTTCCCTTGTATCTTTAGTTTTCTTCATTCTCCCTTGCTCCAGACGGGGTGAGACCGGTGGAGGGTCTCAGATGGCCGCTCACAAGCTTTTAGGACCCCAGACACTACTCACCAAAGTAGAATGTAGAACATTTTCTTATGAACTATGTTATGCCAATTGAGCTAGATGTTCCCGGAGACCACGGTCCCCACAGCCCTCAGCCCAGCAACTCGGTCCCTCAGGGAGTTTGGTTGTGTCTATGGAACTTCCGTCACCTTTTCTTGTACAAGTTGTGCTGGCTTCCCTAGTATTGTGTATTGTCTGACCCTTCACCAAAGTTACCACTTACCTATTGTTTATTTAGTGTTTTTCCATCCCCACCCCTCCCCTCCTTGTAACCATCAAAGATTGTTACTTTTTGTGTGTAAACCTTTTCATGAGTTTTTATAGTAGTGATCCTATACAATATTTGTCCTTTTGTGATTGACTTATTTCACTCAGCATAATGCCGTTGTGTGTATGTACCATAGTTTGTTTGTACCATTCATCTGTTGATGGGCATCTACATTGTTTCCATCTTTTTGCTATTGTGAATAATGCTGCAGTAAACATGGGTGTGCATATGTCTATTCGTATGATCACTCTTCTTTCTCTAGGATATATTCCTAGGAGTGGGATTGCTGGGTCATATGGTATTTCTATTTCTAGCTTTCTAAGGAAGCGCCATATCATTTTCCAAAATGGTTGTACCATTTTACATTCCCACCAGCAATGCATAAGGGTTCCAGTCTCCCTGCAGCCTCTCCAACATTTGTTATTTTCTGTTGTTTTTGATTGGTGCCAGTAATGCTGGGGTGAGATGGTATCTCCTTGCGGTTTTGATTTGCATTTCTCTAATGGCTAGTGATTGCGAGCATTTCCTTATGTGTCTGTTAGCCACTTGAGTGTCTTCTTTGGTGAAGTGTCTGCTTATTTCCTTTGCCCATTTTTTAATTGGATTATTTGTCTTTTTGTTATAGAGGTGTTAGATTTTCCTGCAGTTTTTAGAGATTATACCTTTGTCTGATTTGTAATAGCTAAAAATTTTTCCCAGTCTGTAGGTTCTCTTTTAACTCTTTTGGTGAATTCTTTTGATGTGCTTAAGTGTTTAATTTTTAGAAGATCCCAATTATCTAGCTTATCTTCTGAAGTTTGTGTGTTTTTAGTTATGGTTTGCAACCTGTTAATGCCATGTGTTAGGGCCTCTAGCGTTGATCCTATTTTTTCTTCTGTACTTTTTATAGTTTTTGATTTTACATTTAGGTCTTTGATCCATTTTGAATTAGTTTTTGTGCATGGTGTGAGGTATGGATCCTGTTTCATTTTTTGGCAGGTGGACATCCAGTTTTGCCAGTACCATTTGTTAAAAAGACTGCGTTTTCCCCCATGTGATGGACTTTGGGCCCTTGTCGAAGATTAGGTGACTGTAGGTGGATGGATTTGCATCTGGGTTCTCAATTCTGTTCCACTGGTCAATGTATCTGTTGTTGTACCAGTTATTAGGTTGTTCTGACTACCGTAGTTGTGTAATAGGTTCCGAGGTCAGGTAGTGTGAGTCCTCCTTCTTTATTCTTTTTCTTCAACAGTGCTTTACTTAGCCAGGACCTCCCTGGTGGCGTAGTGCTTAAGTGCTACAGCTGCTAACCAAAAGATCGGCAGTTCAAATCCACCAGGTGCTCCTTGGAAACTCTATGGGGCAGTTCTACTCTGTCCTATAGGGTCGCTATGAGTCGCAATTGACTCGAGGGCAATGGGTTTTGTTTCTTCCCTTTCCATATAAAGTAAATAATTAGTTTTTCCATCTCTTCAAAGAATGTTGTTGGTATCTGGATCAGGATTGCATTGGATTTGTAGATTGCTTTGGGTAGAATTGACATTTTCACAATGTTGAGTCTACCTATCCATGAGCATGGTATGTTTTGTCATTTATGTAGATCTCTTTTGGTTTCTTGCAGTAGTGTTTTGTAGTTTTCTTTGTGTAGGTCTTTTACATCCCCGGTTAGCTTTATTCCTAAGTATTTTTTTTTTAGGGGCTATTATAAATGGTATTTTTTCCCTGATTTCCTTTTTGTTGTTCTGTTTATTGGTGTATAGGAATCCAACTGCTTTTTGTGTGTTTATCTTGTATCCTGCTACTCTGCTGAATCTTTCTATTAGTTCCAGTAATTTTTTTGTGGAGTCTTTTTGGTTTTCTATGTATAGTATCATATCATCCACAAATAGGGACAGTTTAACTTCTTCCTTACCAATTTGGATGCCCTTTATTTCTTTTTCTTGCCTTATTGCTCTAGCTAAGACTTCCAGCCACAGTGTTAAATAAGCGTGGTGATAAAGCGCATCCTTGTCTTGTTCTTGTTCTCAAGGGGAATGTTTTCAGCCTCTCTCCATTAAGAATGATGTTGGCCATTGGTTTTGCATAGTTGCCCTTTATTATGCTGAGGAATTTCTCTTCTATACCTATTTTATTGAGAATTTTTATCAGGTATTGGTGTTAGACTTTGTCAAATGCCTTTTCTGTGTCTATTGAGATGATCATGTGATTCTTTTATTTTATTTATGTGGTGGATTACGTTGATTGATTTTCTAATGTTGAACCATCCTTGCGTACCTAGTATGAATCCCACTTGGTTGTGGTGTCTTATTTTTTTGATATGATACTGAATTCTATTGGCTAGAATTTTGTTGAGAATTTTTGCATCTATATTCATGAGACATATTGGTTTGTAATTTTCTTTTTTTGTGGTGTATTTGCCTGGTTTTGGTATCAGGGTTATGCTGGCTTCATAGAATGAATTTGGAAGTATCCCTTCCTTTTCTATGTTCTGAAATATTTTGAGTAGTACCGGTATAAACTCTTCTCTGAATGTTTGGTAGAATTCTGCAGTGAATCCTTCTGGGCCAGGGCTTTTTTTTATTGGGAGTTTTTTTTTATTATTATCTTTTCAAACTCTTCTATTGTTATACACATACAAATTTTTATTAACCACTGGGTGTACTCTTTCCCCAAAATTGGTGTTAGACATTTCCTTACATACTATGACTCTGTTATGGATTGAATTGTGTCCTCCCAAAATACATGTTGAAACCCTAACCCCTGTAGCTGTAAATATGACCCTGTTTGAAATAGGTTTTTTTGTTATGTTAATTAGGGCATATCCAAGTAGGGTGAGTTCTAAATCTAATCACTTCTGAGTTATAAAAAAGAGAGAATGGATACAGAGACACACAGAGAAGAGGAAGACAAACAATGGAGATAGATGCAGCTACAATGATTGTTGGCAGCTACTAGAAGCTGAAATAGACAAGGAAGGACCTCCCCCTAGGACACAGCCTGAATTTGGACTTCTAGCCTCTTGAAATGTGAGAATATAAATTTCTGCTCTTTAAAGCCATTCACTTGTGGTATTTGTGTTACAACAGCACTAGGTAACTAAGACACACTCCCATAGTGTTGGTGGGATCAAGGACTCTACAATCTCCTTGGGAGATTGAGAAGTGTCCTGGGACTTTGACAAGAGGGCTGTTCACATGGGGGACAGTTTGAATGGAGAGTTCAGCAAAGGTGCAGTGGCTGTCCTGCTGCATGACCCAGGGATTGTGAAGGACAACTGTCAAAGAAAAGCCTCGCAAAGACAAGAGATGCAACGAGCTTCTCTGCAGATGTTGTAATGTGCTCATTGTAACAGGAAGGAATGATCAATAGGCCTTGTCTCTATTTTCACAACTGCCTGGTGCTGGCCACCCCTGTACCAGGCTCTCTCTCCTAGCTAGGCCTAACCTGATCATCTCCAGGTTAAGCCTCTCTGGTGTGGTCCTTTGGTCTCTGGTGCCTAATCTTGCTACCACCTCTATTTACTTTCCAGACTTTGTTAAGGCCTACTCTGTGTCCCTCAGATCCTTCACTTGGGATTCTCAACAGCCTGGTTTGAAAGTTTAAAAGCCTGGACATTTTTCTTTCTTTCGGCTTTCCCACTATAATACTCGGAATCAGAACTCTCCTCAAGGCTGTAAAATGAGGCAAAGGAAACGAGGAAACCTCTGTTTCCTAAAGAGTGGTTCCAGTACATGTCCACCCACCTTCAAGAGTCATCATCAGGACATTCTGAGACTTGAAATATTTTAGGTTAATACTTGATTTTTGTCTTTAAAAGTGGAAAGCCCACCTGCCCATGAGATTGGGACCAGAGATGGCTGTAATAACCACAGTAACAATAATAATAGCAATAAAAAAACCACACTCACTGCCATCAAATCCATTCAAACTCATAGCGACCCTACAGACAGACTAGAACTGCCCCATATGGTTTCCAAGGCTGTAAATCTTTATGGAAGCAGACTGCCTCATCTTTCTCCCACAGAGCAGCTGGCGGCTTTGAACCGCTGACCTTTCAGTTAGCAGCTGAGCACTTAATCTCTGCACCATCAGCGCTCCTTGAATAATAGCAGTAACTAATACTAAAAAAATTTTCTTGTGATAAATATATATGTAACAGAATATTTGCTGTTTCAACAATCTTTACGTGTAAAATTCAGTGACATTATGTTCATCATGCTGTTCAGCCATCACCCTTATCTGTTCCCAGATTTTTCTATCACCCTTAACAGAAGCTCAGTGTCCCCTAAGCAACAATAACTAATATTGTATGAGCATTTATTAAGTGCCACACCCTGTTCTTTCTTATATTTATGATTTTTTTAATACCCCTAGCAGCCCTAAAAGGTACATACTGTTACTACCTTGTTTTGTGAAAGAGGCGATTGAGGCATAGGAAACACCAGTTAACTTGCTCAAAGTCACACAGCTGGTCAGGGGCAAAACCCGGATTGAAAACCAGGTAGTTTGGTTCTAGAGTTCAGAAATGTTAACTATTCCGCTCTATTGCCTGTGACAACACAACAAAATAAAAATCACCATCTTATCCATAAAGTTATTCATACCAATTGAATGCCATATATTGCAGTCATCTTCAAACTTGGGGACTGGTACTGGGAGTACACAATGACTTTCCAAGGGCCATGGGGCATGGCTGGTTTGCAGAAAATCTACTTTGACAACCTCAACCTCCACATGTTCTCTTTGCAAAGCAGTGTATGCTTAAGAATGCATATGCTCACAGCAGCATTTCTTCCATTCTACAAAAGAGAGGCATTTCCATCACCCATTCAAATCTTAACTATTGCTCATTGTTCCCTGACATAAAAGGCCAAACAGGGATAATTTGAAATCTTGGTTAGGGAAGCTTCCTCTGATGATTAATCAAGGCAGCAACTCAAATAATTTTCTGTCTTTTTTCGGTTTTGTACATATTTCCGTCAAGGTGAAGCGTGGGGTTAGAAATGGGTATTTTGATCTGAGTTGGAAAGTTCTGAATTCAGATATGTGGCAAAGAGGGGCTAAGTGAGTAATAATAATTTTCATTTAATGACTTTGTCTCTTCCACACCCATACTATTGTCCAAGAAGGCACTTGGACTCTTGCGGCAGAGTTTCTTAAGAAAAAAGCAAAATGAGCATTGCTAAGAAATTTGTTGTCATTGTTGTTAAGTGCCGTTGAGTCAGTCCTGACTCATAGCGACCCTATGTACAACAGAAAGAAGCACTGCCTGGTCCTGCACCATCCTCACAATCATTGCTATGCTTGAGCCCATTGTTGGAGCCACTGTGTCAATCCATCTCATTGAGGGTCTTCCTCTTTTCTGTGAACCTCTACTTTACCAAGCATTATGTCCTTTTCCAGGGACTGGCCCCTCTGAATAATATGTCCAAAGTACGTGAGACGAAGTCTTGCCATCCTCATTTCTAAGGAGCATAGTGGCTGTACTTCTTCCCAGACAGATTTGTTTGTTCTTCTGGAACTCCATGATATATTCAATATTCTTCACCAATAGCATAATTCAAAGGCATCCATTCTTCTCTGGTCTTCCTTATTCATTGTCCAGTTTTTGCATGCATTTAAGGCGATTGAGAATACCATGGCTTGGGTCAGGCGCACCTTAGTCCTCAAAGTGACATCTTCGCTTTTTAACACTTTATAGAGGTCTTTTGCAGCAGATTTGCCCAATGCGTTGTTTGATATCTTGACTGCTGTTTCCATAGGTGTTGATTGTGGGTCCAAGTAAAATGAAATCCTTGACAACTTCAATCTTTTCTCCGCTTATCATGATGTTGCTTATTGGCCCAGCTGTGAGGATTTTTGTTTTCTTTATGTTGAGATGCAATCTATACTGAAGGCTGTAGTCTTTGATCTTCATCAGTAAGTGCTTCAAGTCCTCTTCACTTTCAGCAAGCAAGGTTGCTAAGAAATATTGACTGCTAAAATGGCTTTTTACCTGCATATTTAAAATGAAGCAATTCTATCTATTCTTAATACTTATTCCTAGGATGTGTCATTGACTGGGAAAAGATAACTTCAAACAGTTAAAATAGTGCTTAAATTAATGAATATCTTCTGAGACTACCAGTTTTCCAAAATATATGGCTAGAGCCAGAAATAAAACCTTTACATGATGCCTTTTGGACTCAGTGTGTGTTATTCAAAACAGCAGTTAAAACCTATTGTATTAATGCATATCACTATTTATTTCAACTACATCAGTCATCATTTTCTTCTGGTACATTTTCAAAGAGCTTCTACTTTATTTTAATTAAAATGTAAGAGTATATGCTAGCTGCCAGATTGATTAGTTTTATCAATATATGTCTTTCTTTTGCATTAATTAGAAAGATATGAAAAGCACATCATGCCAATTAATGAAATCAATGGGGCTAATTCTGATTTTTATACTTGATTCATTTTTAATTATTCCCCAAATTTGAACATCAGAGTTCAATATATGCACACTCACATTTACTAAATGAGTACCATGGTTTTACTGTATACCTTATTTCATAAATAACTTATCATTTTGGTCATATATTACATTTAAATATGACAAATTAAATAACAAAAAGCAGCATTTGATTTATCTCCTTTTATAACTTATTATAAGATGATAAAAATTAATTATATTTCACACTTATGTTAATTGCAGCATTATTCACAATAGTAAAAAGATGGAAACAACCTAAGTGCCCATCAACAGATGAATGGATAAACTAATCTGAGTACATATATACAATGAAATACTACACAAATATAAAGAACAACGGGCAGTCTGTGAAACATAACATTGATGAATCTGGAGGGCATTATGCTGAGTGAAATAAGTCAATCACAAAAGGACAAATGTTGTATGATCTCACTATATAAAAGGTCAAGAATAGATGTATACACAGAAAGCAATGTTCTTTGATGGTTACCAGGAATGAGAGTGGGGTGAAGACGGAATCACTTTCTAGACAGTAGACACTTGTTATTTTTGGTGATGGGAAAGGCAATACCAAATATGGGGGAAGACTGCACAATTAGACTAAGATAAATGAAGAAACTAAGAAGTATGCAAGTAAAAGGGACAATTTCGGTAAATGCTGTAACATATACAATTTTGCAACAACAGTAATAACAACCAAAAAATATGTATGTGGTTACGTATGCATATACGTGTATAGGAAGGCATATGTAATAAATGCACATGCATGTATAGGTGTATTTGTAGGTATATGTATATCCATGTTTGTGCTGCATATATGTCCATATATATAACAAAGCACATAAGGGGCAGAGTTATGGAGGCATCCTAGACATATCCAAATAATTTGCAGGATCAGTTTACTGAGTTAAAAGGCTTAGGACCATAGTCTCGGGGTACAACTTAGTCAATTGACATAACATAGTTCATAAAGATAACGTTCTACATCCCAGTTTGATGACTAGCATCCGGGGTCTTAAAAGCTTGCCAGTGGCCATCTAAGATACAACTACTCGTATGGAGCAAAAGAGAATGAAGGAAATCAAAGGCTCAGAGAAGAAACTAGTGCACAAGACTAATAGCCAACATGAACCACAGCCTTGTCTAACCTGAGACCAGAACTAGATGGTGCCCAGCTTGGTACAACTGTTTGGACCAGAGATACAATAGAAGTTCCTGGACAGAATGGGAGAAAAATGTAGAACAAAATTCAGATTCCTAAAACAGGCCAGACCTACTGGACTGATAAAGACTAGAGGAACCCCCAAGACTATTGCCCTAAGATACTCTTTGAACTTGGAACTGAAGCTATTTCTGAGGTCTCCTTCCAGCAAAATAATAGACTGGCTTATAAAATAAACAATATCACCCATGAGTAATGTACTCCCTTAAACAATCAACTATATGAGACTAAATGGTCAACATTTACCCAAAAGCAAAGATGAGAAGGCAAAGAAGGGAAGGGAAGCTAAATCAATGGAAACAGAACAAACAGAATGGAAATAATGAGAATGCTGACACATTGTGAAAATTGTAACCAATGTCACAGGACAATTTGTATGAAAATTGTTAAATGGGAACCTAATTTGCTGTGTAAACTTTCACCTAAAACACAATACAATATAAAAAAAATTATATTACATGTACAGCATTTTAATATTGGATGCTTTTCCAATCTTTTTTTTACAACATGTATATTTTATCAGTGATTTTTATAACATTCCTTGAAATGCATATTAGCAATTTATTTTACATTGAAAAATGAAATCAGATTTATCCTGTCAAAAAATAAATCTAATTTAGATGATTGCTTTGATAATAAGTGCTGGAAAGCCATCACATGAATACACATATGCATACCCATGTTCACTGCAGCATTGTTCACAATAGCAAAAAGATGGAAACAACCTAGATGCCCATCAACAGATGAATGGATAAACAAACTATGGTACATACACAC